>NC_084742.1:30171951-30504451 GCF_033978785.1 Entelurus aequoreus | reverse complement strand
GTTTGATGCGTGACTTTTTATTTACCAAGTACATCAAGTGACTGCAGCAATGTCTTTCCAAGGTCTTCAAAACATGTCTTTTTCTGGCTGGCAAGATTTCTAAGCACTTTATAGAGGCTGAAGTTCTGCATGGTTAAATTATTTCTCTCAAACTCGAGAGTCTGGATGGGGGTTTTGAAGCGCTGAAGGGTTTAATGTAACTGATCTTGAAGCATTGGTTCGCTAAGAAACTATTTATGGTGCTGCTTATGCTGAACTGTAGGACCATCTTTTTTTTTTCTTTTTTTTTTTTTTTTTTTACATACATACAATTGACAAATATAAAACACAAATACAATAAATAATAATAACAACATAATAATAAATAATAAATACATAGAAAAAAATACATTAAAAAAAGGATCCACAGAAAGCTGCATTCCTGAAAGGCCTTAGAGAGATATAATAACCAACAAGCACACAAAAGGCTCATCAAACACCCACATCCAAGTTGTGTTTTATTTGGGGTTAATTTGGAGATCAGTTTCTCCTGAGTCCTACATATCTCTGAAAGGCGCCCCACAGTTCTTGAAACTTTGCAGAACAACCATTCAATGTCAGTCTAATCTTCTCCAATTTGAGAAAATACAGAACATCTTTAATCCGGAAGGTGTGGCAAGGAGGCGCTGTTGCCTTCCAATTTTACACAATGAGTCTTGTAGCACAGTGGTCCCCAACCACCGGTCAGGGGACCGATACCGGTTCGTGACGCATTTGCTACCGGGCCGCAGAGAAACATTGAATGATTTATAAATGACTGCATTTTCTCCGACTTAACTTTCGCCTGTCCCACTCGACACAGCAATAAGCTTGTTTATCGGGTTAACCCTAACCCCAATAAAACTCCTCATAGGAAGTTGCCATTTGTTATATTTGTTCTAACTTTGTAACACGACACAATGCACATTAATGAACATATAAAATAATAAATGTGACAGATTTTAGCCAAAGTCTGATTTCCATCTTCATCTCATTGCAAAGAAACGAGCACCAGTCTCCCACTAATTCAGCCTTATAGTGGGTTGTATTTTTCATGCACTTATTTTTGCTGTATTTATCTGGCACAAGTGGAAAGCCGGTCCCTGAAATTTATTTGCCTACAATAAACCGGTCCGTGGTGCAAAAAAGGTTGGGGACCACTGTTTTAGCCAACAAACTAGTGAGTGCTACAGGATTATTTCTGGATTTACGCAGGGTAGATGACTGAGGTGCTACCCCAAATAGTCTACTTGGAGGATTCAGTTCAATCCTTTCACCAGTGACCACAGACAGTGTTAAAAATGTCCATCCAATTCAGGGATGGGCAGAGTCAAAATATCCTTTCATCCATCCATATGTATTAAACTACATATGGAGTTAATCGAATTTAGAGACTCAGGATGTAAAAGAAAAAGTTGGTTATAAATACATCTAATTGATCCTTTTAAATTTGGAAGCGGTGTCAGAAACACTGTAGGACTGTCTTTATTATGGTCATTTTGCAGATGTAATTAAATAATTATACTAAACTTATAAAGTTAACATTCTTTTTGAAAATAATATATATCATTGTTCCATACTGACCTTAAAATTGGTGTTACGTTGTGAATTTGTTGGTTTTATTGTTATCAGGTTGCTTGTTTGACGATCCAAATAGAAATGTCTGTCTGCGACTGTGGAACCCATTTATGTTGACAACCCGTCTATTTTGACCAACTCACAAAGTCTTAGTCAATGATGTTCTTATTATCACTAAACTTAAATATAGGATGATATATATCATCATCTAATTAGCATAATTGCCCATAACGCATAAGCATGGCTTTCTATGGACGCTGTGTTAGAGACACAATATGAGCAAAAAACGTGAAAATCAAAACATGTGTTTTGGTTTTTTATGTTAAGAAATACAAATAAACATTTTTCTGTCGCTTCTTCAGCAAGACCTTCCTGAGAAAAGCGATACGTGCTTTCATGTTAGTCTCCAGAAAAAGTCGCTACATTTGTCACATGTCTGAGATGTGTTAAGAAGCAGAGTTACGATACCATCTACTTTATGGGGTTGCAACGACAAGCTATATTCGCAGACATTGCAAAGTAAACCGCTAGTGGTAAATGTATTCAAGGTGGTCCAGATGTATTTGTGGTGGGCCGCCACAAATATATATATTTTGTAACACATTTTAAGAATGTTTAATATTTAATTGCAGATGGAATCGCATTGTGATTAAAGGGGACATATGAGGATTTTTTACATTTACAGGTTTTCAGCAGGTCAATAAAAAAGCATTAAAAGTCACTGAATGGATTTTGCAAAAATTAATGCTTTAAATGGCAATAAAAAAACATTAAATACAATGTCCTGAAGCATTAAAACATTTTAATACAACTGTAGGCCTGGGCAATAAGTTAATTAATTGACGCTTTGGTATTGTTGGACAGGAATATACAGCATTTATAAGTCACAAGATGAAATTCATCATAGGTCCACTTTAATTGATTTCAGAACCTTATGAATCAAAATCAAATACATTTGGCAAATTGGCCATGATACCGAGCACTAGTTAGCGCACAGGGTTAGTGGCTTTTGTCAGCATAAAATTTGAGGCCCATTGGGGTTAATTTCTATCAAAATGTGTATCAGTTTATGTCAAGGTGTTGTAGTATAGTCAAGGCCATCATTATTGCAAACTTTTTAGCATAAGGATACGTTTTAGCATACGTTAAATAAAAAATCTCAACAGAGAAACTAGCAACCACCACAATGTAAACACTTAAACATTACACGAATGGAGGAAAACAAACTGCCATAGGTTAAAAAATCCTTTATTATTTCAATTCTCCTTTTGTCCTTAGCCAAAGTCACTAGTAAATGTGCAAGCAATGGCTATTTTTGCTGATGTCGGCAACTGTTTCTGTTGACATGAATTCGACAATTCAAGAGATGTCAACTTAAGAGTTCCACTGTCGTGAGTTTTTCTTAAATAACTTTGTGTTGATACCAGATGTATCTGGCTGAATCACAGTTGAACAAATTTCTCATCTGGGAAGGTTTTGTGTGTGTACAAGTTTGGGTGTATGTGCATGTGTCCTTGGTTTGTCTTGGCAGCCACTGAGTGTTTAGGGAATCTCACAAAATAAACAGAGTAATGCTAATGTGGCCTCGTTGTCCCCTATGTTCCAGAAAACACTTGTGGTGTATTCAGTTGATTGTGACTCACTGTGCAAAACAAAACAAAATAATTTTTGTGTGTAAGATGAGTGTTCAAACAAGCTTTATGTAATTGGAACATTGATGGCTACAAATAATTTTTTGTTAAAATGTTTGTTACTGTACTGTAGAATGTACAAACCCCGTTTCCATATGAGTTGGGAAATTGTGTAGATGTAAATATAAACGGAATACAATGATTTGCAAATCCTTTTCAACCCATATTCAGTTGAATGCACTACAAAGACAAGATATTTGATGTTCAAACTCATAAACTTTATTATTTTTTTGCAAATAATAATTAACTTAGAATTTCATGGCTGCAACACGTGCCAAAGTAGTTGGGAAAGGGCATGTTCACCACTGTGTTACATGGCCTTTCCTTTTAACAACACTCAGTAAACGTTTGGGAACTGAGGAGACACATTTTTTAAGCTTCTCAGGTGGAATTCTTTCCCATTCTTGCTTGATGTACAGCTTAAGTTGTTTAACAGTCCAGGGGTCTTCATTGTGGTATTTTAGGCTTTATAATGCGCCACACATTTTCAATGGGAGACGGGTCTGGGAGACAGGTCTGGACTACAGGCAGGCCAGTCTAGTACCCGCACTCTTTTACTATGAAGCCACGTTGATGTAACACGTGGCTTGGCATTGTCTTGCTGAAATAAGCAGGGGCATCCATGGTAACGTTGCTTGGATGGCAACATATATTGCTCCAAAACCTGTATGTACCTTTCAGCATTAATGGCGCCTTCACAGATGTGTAAGTCACCCATGTCTTGGGCATTAATACACCCCCATACCATCACACATGCTGGCTTTTCAACTTTGCGCCTATAACAATCCGGATGGTTCTTTTCCTCTTTGGTCCGGAGGACACGACGTCCACAGTTTCCAAAAACAATTTGAAATGTGGACTCGTCAGACCACAGAACACTTTTCCACTGTGTATCAGTCCATCTTAGATGAGCTCAGGCCCAGCAAAGCCGACGGCGTTTCTGGGTGTTGTTGATAAACGGTTTTGGCCTTGCATTGGAGAGTTTTAACTTGCACATACAGATGTAGCGACCAACTGCAGTTACTGACAGTGGGTTTCTGAAGTGTTCCTGAGCCCATGTGGTTATATCCTTTCACACTGATGTCGCTTGTTGATGCAGTACAGCCTGAGGGATCGAAGGTCACGGGCTTAGCTGCTTACGTGCAGTGATTTCTCCAGATTCTCTGAACCCTTTGATGATATTACGGACCGTAGATGCTGAAATCCCTAAATTCCTTGCAATAGCTGGTTGAGAAAGGTTTTTCTTAAACTGTTCAACAATTTGCTCACTCATTTGTTGGCAAAGTGGTGACCCTCGCCCCATCCTTGTTTGTGAATGACTGAGCATTTGATGGAATCTGCTTTTATACCCAATCATGGCACCCACCTGTTCCCAATTTGCCTGTTCACCTGTGGGATGTTCCAAATAAATGTTTGATGAGCATTCCTCAACTTTATCAGTATTTATTGCCACCTTTCCCAACTTCTTTGTCACGTTTTGCTGGCATCAAATTCTAAAGTTAATGATTATTTGCAAAAAAAAAAAAGTTTATCAGTTTGAACATCAAATATGTTGTTTTTGTAGCATATTCAACTGAATATGGGTTGAAAATGATTTGCAAATCATTGTATTCCGTTTATATTTACATCTAACACAATTTCCCAACTCATATGGAAACGGGGTTTGTAGAAAGGTAAATTACCTTTCCAATGAAATTGTTGTTCTTTGTGACAACACAACTAGGGATGGGCATTTTAATGTTAATTGGGAGCCTTACACAGGGTTCGTACGGGTGCTTAAAAACCTTGAAGATGCTTGGATTTTAATGTTGTGTTTTCAAGGATTGAAAAATGCTTGAATTTTGGGTGAAGTGCTTGGAAATGTTCATCATATTTCTCGGCAGTCTTACTCAATAGGCAAATTATAAAATGGAAAAAAATTAAATAAGTTTCCTTAAAAATGAAAGCCCCCAAGAGAAGAACAGTGGTGCATCGGTCCATCATGCTGGGAGGTTGTCGTTTTAATGTACATCCATCCATCCATTTTCTACCGCTTGTCACTGGAAATTATTAGTCCATTATTGGACTTGTTTGTACTGTGAAGGTCATGTAATGTATAATTTGGAACCTTTTTCACCACTTAGAGCTGAGTTAATATGAATGATTTTGTAGTTTTTCACAACATGGTTGTATGCATTTCTTGCTCTATTATTTTCGTTGTCTACTTAACTTGTCTGGCTACCTCAGTGAAAGCAAAAAACGTTAACTTTTGTCTTTTTGTTAATTATCATAGCCACAGTTATAAGGCTAGATATGCTTAATGAAAGGTGACTAAGGTGTTGTGAACAAACAAAATATTTTCCTTTAATTTACTATCCTTATATTAATGTGGAACAGTTTTGTTAATAAATGAGTGGAATTGAAATTTTGAGGGTGGGTGTATGCAATTTACATGCACAAATACGGTGTGAATCAATCTGTGCTGTTCGATGTCATTGAGTGCTGTAAGTAAGAAAAAGAACAATACATTTGAAAAATAACAAATGGAGACGTTTGCAAACACCAATGACATTGAATAGTCTACAGAAACACTGCTTCATTTTCTATGCCCCATTCAGTTAATGATAACTGCTGGTTCAATGTTAGGCTTAGCAGATTTTCCGCATTTTTCCTACAGACAGCATTTGGTGACTTCAAACAACAAGGCTATGGATTGATTCACACTGGTTTTCGCCTTTTGAAGGGTACTGGAAAAACTGGAAAATTGATCTTGAAAGTCCTTAAAAAGTGCTTGTATTTGGCCATGGTAAAGGTGTACGAAACCTGCTTACAATAATGATCCATTAATCAATGGTTATTAAAAAAAGATTTCTTAATGGAATGGGATGAGTGTTCCAAAATATTTTAATGGAAGTATAGCGCAGAACAATGCTGGCCGACCTGCCACGGCAGGCATGTGAATAACTTTCCAAAGTTGATGTCTTTTTAAAACACAAACACAAAGGGAGACAAAATCAACTGAAGCTCTGCTGGTTGCCGTCAAACAGTGCACCATTTTGTTTCAGTCAAGACATGATCAATCAACTCAATTTTCACAGAGTGCATTGTGTGCACACAAATTAACAGTTATTGGATTCAAAAAGTGGTTACTGGTAAAACATTTTGGATTTCCTGTCCCTGGACCGACACATAATATTTACATAAACGCTAATTAGGGGAAACTAAGTCTCAATTCTATTTTTGTCTCACAGTTATTCAGCCTAAGTTGCACCCCTTGCATCTCGCAAAAATGGTCAAAGAATGGTTAGGAATGCATTTGTTAAAACTAAATAAACATGTTCTTCAAATAGATTTTGCTACTTTACCTAAACTCACTAATAAGTAGGGTTGATCTGACTTTTTTAGTACAAAACATTAGGTTCGATACAGAAGCATACCAACTTCCCACATGATACACATCAAGAGACGGGCAGGAAGTGTTTCTCGCGTGACACGTCTGCTCGGACACCGATTTCATTCCACAGGAAGTGAACTTGCATGACATCAAAAAAAGGGAAAGTTAAATAACTGATCACAGAATTTTTTCATTTACTATTATCTAAAACATTTGCAAATTAAAATGGAAGAAGATAAACATATTTAGGCATACAAATAAAAATAATATGGTTCTAATGAAGCCAGAGTAAAATTGTATGTTTCCTCTGCCAAGAAAGTACAGTATTGTGTGGCTATTTATTTTAGTTGTTAAAAAAATACAACTTGGTGAAAAGATTTTAGCGTCTGTATGATTATATTTTGAGCACATTAAACAATACCACAATAACAATGATAACTGTGATAAGTGTGGTCACAAGAACTTTATTTAGCGATTTTATTTATTGTTTCGGTTGTGTATATTTGAGGGTCCTCCACCCACCTTGACAGAGACAAAACCTATTTTATTGCTTTTGGTTGTGCAAAATGTATATATTTTATTTTTTGTTTGTTTATTTAACTTGGTATTTACATTTTAATTACAATGCTAAAATATATGATAAATACAAGTTTATTGCATTTAAAAGGGTATACTTGTATTATCATGTATTATTATTACATCAGTGGTTAATTTGGTCTCAAAACAATTGAAACTATATTGTTTATCGACAAAAATTTGTAGGTCAGTACATCGTCAAGCAACATTTGTTATCGACCCAGGCCTACGTGTGGTTACGTTGCTATTTTTGTTTCACGCTGCTTAGTGACACTGATGAAGTTAACAATACTCAAACACGTTTGTCATAGAAACAAATGACCAACTTGGGTCTCAGAGTTTATCTCGAGAAAAGTGGTTCACCGTGTATGTTGACGTTGACTTTGAGTTAAACTAGCACCTTTTTAGTAATGAGAGGAAAAGGGTGGACCATGATTTGATGGGTTTCTTGACATTCATGATTGTCGACATAAGTGGGACTGACATAACGGAGTTTCACTGTATAAATAAGATTTCCTTTGCATAACTTAATTTTTTCTGGAACAATCCAGCAAAGGACATCTAGTAGGTATGTCCTAACCGAATATGTGTCCTTAGGACACAAAAGGTCAGATTTTGACTGTTTTATATGTTTTTCTTGCCCGTTGCATCAAAAGAATCATATTTGAGCAGTAATTATACTTTGTTTAGTGGTAAAAAAAAAGTGGTAGGCAGCTTTGGTGTTTAATTTGTATTTAAAGCATACACAACTGACATTTATTGACTGAGAAAAACAAGTTACCAATTGTTTTTTAACAGGAGTACAGCTTTTCCCACTGATTGATGAACTTAGGTCTCGTCAAGCTTGAGAAATTCCTTTACAAAGAAGGTAATGCAGTACAACAAAGCGGTCCTGCTATAAACCCTTAAAGGTCTTGTTCAGTTTTTATTGAACTTGTTAGAGGAATAGATGGTTTCTATTTATTTCCAGTGGTCTAAAATTTTGTCCATCATGTTTATATGAATTAGTGCACACAACATGTTAGTAAAATCTCAAACTCCTTTTATATTTTGTCAGGATCATGAGTTGATGAGGACATCTAAAACTGTCCCTTGACATTCTTGGGTGGGGAGAGTAAAAGAGTTCTTGAATGGGTCATTTGCTTGGTGGGGCAGATATTCTCATACATTGTTTGCTGTACGATCTAAACACAGACATTTTTGAATGATGTTTTTGAGTATTATCTTGTGTGATGACTGTATGATGATAGTATATATCTGATAGTATATATCTGTATTATGAATCAATTTAAGTGGACCCCGACTCAAACAAGTTGAAAAACTTATTCGGGTGTTACCATTTAGTGGACAATTGTACGGAATATGTACGTCACTGTGCAACCTACTAATAAAAGTCTCAATCAATCAATCAAACAATTATCATTTCAGCAAATTTCAATATTTTTGATTTTAGAAATTTACTCTGTATTTCTAAAACCAGCAATTTGGATAATGAGAATTGTCCCTTTTTGCAGTATGACTAGAGACTTTAGTCTGCTTTTATAGTTATACCCGCATATTTTCACACAATTCAAAAAGTTTTACTTTATTCAGTATTGAAGTGTTTATAAACACCGTGATGTGAGAGGTATAGTTTATTGTATAATCTATTCTAACACCTAAACATTTAATTTCATACACCTTGCCAATGTCTACCATCTCCAATATTTTGGTATCTTTTTTGCAATTGCCAAATTATTTTGTTGATGATGATGTCAAACCACCTTTTTTAGTTTGTTCATTCCCACTGTGATTGTTTTCACCTAAACAAAATGTAGTCGTGCCATATGCAATTGATAACTTTTAAGGTTTTACACATATAGTATATAAATTAAAAACATTGGCCCCAGTGTTGATCCCTGGGGCGCATTGCAAAGTATACTTGTGCATGATGATGATGTCTGTTCTCAACTTCACAAATAACTTCTTGTCTCACAAAGTCACTTGTACACCAATAGCAATATTCTTCAGACTTCTTTTTAAATTTCTCTTCTGGCTAACTTTTTAACATCATGCAATGTGGCGCAGTTAGATGGTGTGCTTTAATATGAAGCCTGATATTGTGGTATGTAAAGCGTGACAAATGTCATTAGAGGGAATGTTGGACTTTCTGTATTATGGCCACGCTCCTAATATCTGCTTGCCTCAGTTTCTTTGCTCATTGTAGAGCCTGTAAAGTCCTGCTACTGTCAAGGTGAAGGTCAAGGTGATAAGACGTACTATAGCGATGCTGAATCACACATGGACCTTGAATTATTTTGGGAAACTTAAGCCAAGTTACTATCTCACATTGCCTTTGTCTTGGTCTCGACATGTTCCCGACCTGCCTTGGTCTTGTTTCTGACTCAGGGTCTTTGCCTTGGCCTGATTTACGTTGTTGGCTTTGTCTCACTTTGCTTCAGTCTCACCTTCTCAAAGTCTTTGTAATGGTTTTCTACCACTTTTCCTCGATGCTACTAAATGAAAAAAAATTGTAGCACAGAACATTTTGTGTAGCACAATTTTTTTTTTATGGCAATAAGAAATGTCTTAACTATCACAATTTCATTATTAACACTGAATGTGCATATGTACAGTCAGACTTATAAACACAATGCCCTTATAACTGTAACACTCATTTAAACACAGAAGACTTCCCTAAACTGTGGTAGCATTGTCGCTAACACTAATGTAGGGCTGGTCGATATGGAGCAAAACTCATACCCCAATATAACGGTAGTTTGGCCCATAAACTATAACCTGACTCTCGCCAGATCCTTGTAGTTCGCTGAGCTCCACACACGGATCTGGGACTTCTCAATAGGAGATGTATTTCAGAAGGCGGGGCCTTGGAAAAAAAATCATTGTAAGTGATTGGATAAACCACTTGTCCGTTATCTTGAATGACGTGCTACTTCAACCACTCACATCCAAATCAACCCGTGACGCTGATGAGAGCAACGCTGGGAAATTCAAAACAGAACAGCCGACATATTGGATAACGACCAAACGAAAAGTTAGAGAACTTTTAATGAAACAACACTGCAATGCCAGTAGACGATCGATGTCACAAAACAGTTGCAATAGCAGAATCAATGTCAGCACACGACTCCTCGCTGCGTGCCGCCATTGTTGTTTGAATCAAACAGTCACTTTGGCGCTACGTCACATCTATGGATTCCCACCCGTGCGATCCTGATTGGTTCATTATTTTTTGCTATCTTGAATGAATTTGCAATGCCGTCGAGCCCAGATCCTTGTGTGGAGCTCAGCAAACTACAAGTATCTGGTGAGAGTCAGGTTACATAAACTAACCCATTAATGGAAATATCCGTTGACGTAACTACATATCTCCACCATGCCTTGATTTTGAATTTTTGGGACTGATGGGAATCCCAAATACACAAAAACAGGTACCAACAAGTAAGAAAAGTTGGTTTTGTATAATAAGATCCTAACTTAAGAGGTGTTTTGAGGTAAGAAACAAGAAAAAGCTTTGACAAAACACATAGGAAAAGTCAACTTTAATCTCCCATCTTCTTGAAAAAACATTTAGCTGTGCTCAATTCTGCAGCTGACAAAAACATAAAAGAACAAAATGTGAAATAAAGTGCCCTGGTTTAAAAAGGACATGTTTTAAACGTCAACAGCAGCATGAAAATAATTGACCTTTAACAATTTAAACATTATTGTAGGACATTTATCGGACATACACACAAAGATGTTAGCCAGGAACACCAACCTGCCAACTGCTTCATGATGCTGTGTGACAGGCTGTGTTCCGAAAATTACTTTTAAAAAGTAATGAATTATAGTTACTCGTTACTATACCAAAAAGTGATTTAACTACTAACGGAATTACTCTTTAATAAATGTAAATAATTACTAGTGAAAGTAATTTTTACGCTACTTCAAAAAATTCAAGCATAATCTGGCATAATGCAGTTAAAATAAGTTTGTGTATGCGTCTCTGCGTGTGCTTTTTTAAAAGGCAGTGCCTGTTGCCTAGTGACGTGTGACGTCAGCGAGTTAGTAGTAGCTCAGTAGTTTGAGCTGTTTCGTTAGCTTAGCAGGCTAGCATCGAGAATCTTTCACTGGTTTTTAGTGATGTTCAGATGAAGCCTCATGAGGCCTTGAACCACTTGTGCAAATTGGTTGGAGAATTTCTCGAAACTTCAATGCATGTTTCGGCACAAGACTCCACCTGCTGCTCTAATGTATAATTACAAACCGCTGCTTCTTAACCACGTAATGAAATTGAAATGTTGCGTCTATTATGGCACTTGGAAATGACAGTGAATCACAATAAATGTTTGACAAAATGGTTTTTGTAGGTACATTAACAAAGTATAATCAAATGTGTTTCATGTGTTATATATGTACAGTATATATATTGTGTGTTTGGATTTTGCCAACATGGTAGAATCATATGATATGGCAGGTTGTATAATGTTTTTCTGTCACCTTGAGGAAATGGCATAAGAAGAAAGATGACAATATAATGTAACTTGGACAATGATGTACAGAACAGAGGAGATTTAGTAAATTTTTGGTTTTAGGTGATTTTTTTTATTTTTATTTGTTTTGACAAAACCTCTCCCATCATCCAGCTATTAATCTCTGGTAGCTGGTTAAAAACAATAAATACAGAATGTGTTACTTTAATAAATGTAATGTTTACAATGACAAACACTTTTGAGAACTGACGTTGCCAAGAATCAAACCCACGTTTGTGGAATAAAAGGTGGATGTGCGAACCATTGTGCTACCAAAGTTGTGATGAAGTCATCGATACAAGGTGGTAATTTAATATTCATTACATGGATATTAAGTTTGTCGTTTGGATTGAGGTTGTCGCTCCCCTTTCTGTATTGGGGGAAGAGGGTTATGGTTTTGGTTTAAGTTTATTTAAAACATGCTATACAGATAGCTTTATCAGTTTTGGATGGATTTATTTTGGGAGCAAAATGGGATGAAAGGGTTAAAATCTGTATTTGCACATGTTCTGCTTTTTTTTCTTCTCCAAAACTCGCACAACCTTACTAAAATGCTTGCACTGTACAGTACTTTGGTGTATGTGATATTGTTGATATTTGCTACACGGAACTCCTAATACAATGGAACGCCCCTTTGACTGGCTCCAGCCGTTGGTGGAATAACCAAAACTAGCCTTGCTTGAATATTTTACTTGTGTCAGTAAGATTGCCAAAGATATGGACAACCACTTGCCATAAAACAACCAGATGGCTCATATCTGATGCGCCCAACACTATTGTGTTTCTCCTCATAAAGAGCACTACAGTAGCAAGCTGAACCAGAGCTTTCTTGTGCACACTGGCCTCTTCTCAGAATGAATAGATAATCTTCGACTGAGACTGGCCACAATTGCAATGATCAAGGGGATCTAGTTCAGTCTGCGCCAAGAATATGAGAGTCTCTTAATCCGGTCTAGCTGCTCATTGGGCTTTCACAGTATGTTAATGCTGCCGATTTGGTTTCTTGCGCTAAAAGTCTACCAATGTAACTGTCATGTGTATTTGTACGTCATGTGGGCTTGCAAGGGTGCAAAACAATCCGATAACATAAGTAGGATTTTGAGGTGATCCTCCTCTGGAATCAATACAAGGCTTATGCTTGGTTTTTGATCATGGATTTAAAAGCAGCAGATGGGAGTACAGTGGTACTTCAGGATACTTGGTTTTGTGACGCAGCTCTTACCTCCAAAAAAGGTGGATTGCGAAACAGCGTTGCCCATAGAAATGGATTAAAATCAATTTAATCGGTTTGTGCTCTTCACAAAACAGTACAATTTTAACATGTAACATGCCTTTTAAAAAGAAAAGCAAACTTTTAGAAATATTGTATCAAAAAATAATACAATACAATGTACTACAAACAACTACAGTACTTTTATGAAGTAATGTAATAATATTGGGCAGTAGTTTACCTTGATTTACGTTATCTCCTTCAAGCTGCTTCAACGTCAAACACACTATCAGCAGCTTCTCCATATTTTCATAGACAAATGTCTGCCATTTAGGTATTACTTGAATGCAAAACCAACTTTTCTTACCTGTTGGTACCTGTTGTTGTGTATTTCCCCATAAGTCCTAAGCATTTTAAATAGAACCTTGGAGGCATGGCGAAAATATTTATAAAACAATATTGCCTTCTTCAAAACATGCTCCAAATGAACTGTTTGGATTTTAAGACAATTACCTGTATGACATATTTTGCAGTAGTTACGTCAGCGGATATGTCCATGTATGGTAGAGGTTTACTCGAATAGCTTTGCACGAGTCCGTCATTTTTATTCAGTTGTAGTAAATAAGTTCCTTATTTTTCTCTATCCTCTTGTTGTTGGGCAGACTGGCACATGCATGCATGCTAAACTCCTCCGCTGTTGCAATTTCTTATAAAAAGTAGCCTATAGTTCCAACTTATATCTGTCTGTAGACTCGATATACAGTAGAAGCACTAAAAACTTCAACATGGCTGACGGCGAGAAGATTTACTCCAAGGGGGCTTGGCCTATAGAGGAGGGCTTGGGCACGTAAATAAGACTACCCACAAACACTGTCTGAAGATGGTCTGTAAAACAAAATAAATACAAATGTGGACCAAAGCACCACCATTACATATTATGTAGACCACAAGGAAGTGTTTTAATGTAGAAAAAGTGTATTATTATTTTTTTCTTCAGACCACCTTCTTTTATAGACCATCTTCAGGCTGCTTTCTGATGTGCCATTTTGTGGACAGTCTTATTTACGAGGCTTCCCTTTGACAGCGTTTTCTTCATGCCCACTTTGTTGTAGTTTTTAGTGCTTCCATAGCAAGTCTACTGACAGATATACATTCCAACTACACGCTAATTTGTATTAGAAATGGCAACAGCGGAGGATACGTTTCCATGTATGACCCAGCCTGCCTCAATACAAGAGGCCCCACAACAAAAGGATAGTGAAAAAGAAAGAGCTTATTGACTACAGCGTGGACTACACTCTGGGTACACTACATTCATACCATATGTGGATGATCCGGTGACAAATTTTCCAACCTGTGACGTTACAAGATGGGCAAATTCCAAACGGGTTGTTTGGAAAAAGTATGAAGGAAGGCAAAATAGTTTTATAAATATTTCCGCAATATTTGATTTAAAATTTTCGGGACTTACGCAGATCTCAAATACTCAACAGCAGGTACTAGTAGGTAAGGATCATTGGTTTTGCATAGAAAGACTGTGTGGCTCAGATGGTAGAGCGGCCGTGCCAGCTACTTGAGCGTTTCTTGTACAAATCCAGCCACCGCCATCCCAGTCACGGCCGTTGTGTCCGTGGGCAAGACACTTAATCCACATTGCTCCTGGTGGGTTGTGGTTGGCGCATGGCATGGCAGATTCTGCCATAAGTGTGTAAATGTGTGTGTGAATGGGTGAATGTGACGAGATGTATAATGTAAAGCGCTTTGGGTATTATGCATGTATGGTAAAGCGCTATATAAATACAGGCCATTTACCATTTTAATGTCCTTGGCTGGCGTTATCAACTCATTCTGCTTCAGTATAGTGCAGACAAGCAGTGATATGCTTGACATGGTTTCCCCCAGTTTGCCAATGTACTAGTGGCAGTGGGGGCGTGGATAGGGGCGTGGTCAATATGACATCATCATATAATTTGCACAACCTTTTCTATATAAATGGCTGAAAAATATACATTTAAAAACGATTTTGTTAGTAATAGGTATTAACATGTTATGTGTTATATTGTTTTTTATAACTATTGTTATCATACAATGTAATACAGTATACCGGCGGTATACCAGTGGCGGTGTTGGTCTTTCATGTAGGGGAAACTCATTTTCACCTAATCTCTAAACACAAGCACAGTCTCCAATAACATACAAAATATATAAAGATGCTAGATTTTACAACAAAAAGAATAAAGAATAACATTTTAATTCTCCATATCAAGGCGGAACAATGGAATGAAAATAAAAAAAATCCTCTGGCAGTGGTTTATAATTCAAGATTGCTGAGTCGATCATTTTGCTATCAATCATAAAGGGATTCAGCCTCAGACAAATAGTCCAATCAACATGCGGAAGCCCTGCGTCCAGGCCAGCCGAAGCCGAGCCCACTTCTCATTCACTTCCAGAGACGCTCTACTTCCGTGGGCGGGACAAAGCCTAGTATTTATCCAATGACTGTCTAGTTTGGCTGCAATGACCTGCAACCCACTCTATGCCCTGAATGAATGAGAAATAAGTTGCTTCAACTGTCTCGAAAGTAGCTGATTCTGAACAAAAGTTGAATGCATTCTAGTGCATTTTTAGTCAATGAAATGTGAACACAAATGTACATATTTAAGTATTTGACTAAACTTTATTTTAATATAACTTCCCTTGTAGCCTTAGAGCAATTGCCACTGCAGTCTCCAATCCCCAGCAGGTCTTGTCGGTGAGCAGCTTTTGGCATGTTAGAACAAGGCGGATAAGGGAAATCAGCAAGTCAGATCCGTAACTTCGGGACAAGGATTGGCTCTCAGGGCTGGTTCGGTCGGGCTGGAGTACAAAGCAGGACTATGCACGTGCTGTGGTTGGGGAAGCCGCCACCCCACCCCCAAGGTGAAGCCAGGGTTTGGGTGAAGCAGCCGCAAAGTGGTGGTGCCTCTGGCTTGCCGACGAGGCTTCAGACAACTGCGTGCATCTTACTTACGGTTGATCAAAGTTTTTCCGTGGCTGACATTTTCTGTGCATCACTAGTCAATAGTGCGTAAATAATAGGCTATATATCCATTCATAAAATGTATTACTTTAATTTGTATCCTTGTAAAAGAGTCTAATTTTCAAGGTGTGGCGGATTTTCCCTTGCAGTGCGCCACGATCAATTATATTTAGGGGAAACCTGCTTTAACTGCTTTGCCAAGTTGGCTACATGCTTGGGCATGCTTTTAATGATTCCTTTCTCTAATTCAACCAATATCATCTGCTTCTTCTTCTTATCACTTTCCTTCACGCTTTTATTCTCATGGTGTGAAAAACAAATTTATGTCGACTTCTAGCGATGATTGCAAGTTTTGGCTGGCACTTACCGGGTTGACTGTGGCGTCCGCTACGTCACCTAGCAAATTTTTATTTGCAACCTGAGGCATAACGGCATAACAATTAGATGAGAGACAGTTCCTTCCCCGAAAAACTTGTAAACTGGGGCGCTCGTAGCCCGAGCTACCACTGTACACTGAACTTGTGTAAATTAATTTAAACAGACATTTGAATGGCTACAATTAAAATCGTTTGGGCTTTTGAGAAACATCTACCGTGTGTAGATGTGTTTAAACCTCGTTTGTCTGTTTTTCTAAACACACTGCGGGTGGATAATGTGAAACCAACTGTGTAAAGCGCTATGCTCCCGACACAAGAATATTCCCCTGCCACAGACTAAAACCATAAATCAGATGAAGTTAGTTGTGCAGCCAAGCACTATTCTCCCTCTGGGCTCAGTAGATAGGTGTTGAACCACCGCTACTGCCCATTCACACCATAATGTTATTTCTTCTTTATTGGATGTAAGGAATCTAGAGCGACATGAAGGTTCTACAAAATATGTGGTGCACTACTGAAGAAGTATAAATTGTAAAGTTCTAAAGGAAGTAGATTGAAAGCTTCACTTTTTATTGAAAATTAATTCATTCTTGGCAGCTGCAAAAGTTGGATGAGCGAGTGAGTCATCATAAATTCCTTTTCTCAGGAAAGAGAGAAGCCTTGAGGTAGAATGTAGGATGATAGGCAGTGTAGAAAATATTATACCAGCCCAGGCACTTCCACTGCACTACTCAGCAGGGCACTGGTTTGAAGTGGGGGGGGATTATTGGAGGGCTGGTGCATAAACACGTGTACAGGCGGCACTCGTTATTGCATTTCGTGGTCAAGACACACTACCATAAGTTATAGATATACTGTACAAAAAGAAAAACAGTATTAGTCACATGCTACATTGTGGAAGGACATTGTCACTTTTTTGGTAACTTTTTAACTTTAACCTCCACAATGTCTATAAGGTGTGAGGCAGACTTGTCTGATAGCTGATTGTCAAATAACATGAAAAGGCATGTGAAATTAGACATTATAATAAAATCCTCAGAAAGTGGAGAAATGGCGACCAACATAGTTTGCATTCTTGGGCTAAGCCGTTTGACTGTCGACCACGACCATCATCAAAGATAAAGATGGTTTCATTAAACATGTGAAAGAATATGGTACTGTGAAATTGAAAAGTGATAACTAATCAGAGTCTGGGTCTGTCTCTATTTCCATTGCAACACTCTTTCCAGTGTGCAAGCTAAGCACATGAATAGAAGTAAGGAGTTCTTTATTTTACCATTTTGTTCAACTATTTTATTCATACTTTTTTTTATTGTGTTTTACAATCTCGTATGGTGTTCTGTGTACAGTATAGGGATGTACAGATTACCAGCCTTTATGAGAAACCACAATCAATCTTCAGACAGTTAGTATTACCACTTCAAATTAAAATGAAAACCGTGATTGATAATCGCACTTTGTTAAACTCAAAGAGCGGTGATATTGCTAATTTACTGGAGTTGCAAGCTAGCGCGCTAACTGCTATCTTTCTTAAATGCTAAAATGAATACAAGACAGATTAACGTCTTTCCCATAACATAAGTCACACCCCATTCTAAACTTGAACAAACATATTGCTGTCTGAGCAACTAAGTTAAATTGTGCACATTGAACCTACAGGCTGTGGTCTCTTGTGCGAGAGTGATAATTATTAAGTTCCATACATGCACGTGTCTACAACAGTAAGTAAACCCGCTTGACGTCACAAAAACCAGACATGCAACCCTTGTTTTGCTTTTACCCTTTACAAACACTCTAAAACCTTTCCAAATTACAACGGAAGAAAATAAACATTTAATCACTCCAATAAAAATAATATTGTTTTATAAAAAGAAGCCGGAACAATATTGAATGTTTCTTCTACCAAGGAAAGTGTATGTGTGTGCGTGTCTTTATTGATTTATTTTTAATAAAAAAAAAAATGTGCATAAAATATTTTTGTGTGCATAAGTACTTTTTGAGCCGTGATAATAATAATAATAACCGTGAAAATTTGGTCCCAATAACCGTGATTTCATATTGTTACATCCCATTATTAGAATTATAATATAGGTAACAGTTTTGCCTTACATTAAAATTCGACTTAATACACTATCGTAGTAATGGAAGTCAACAGAAACACAGTCATAAATCATCATGATTTATGAATGTTATTGTGATGAAAAGCAAGGTCCACTTTGCAAATTTGGTTATTTGTGTTTATGTTGTGTTTTGTTTTCACTCGCTGTTTTGCAGTGGCCGCAACCATTTTTGTCTTCCTACTTGTCGGCGGTCCCCGGTTGTGCTGACACAAGCCTGTTAGTTTTCATCCAGAAAAACACGAGCGATGACATCACGACTATTAACAAATTAATTTGTCGGTGTCAAATTTTATTTTTGAACTTTGTTGACAATGTTGATGAATCGTTGCACTCCTAATCATCAGTCGAACAAATTACCTGGAATCATACAGCAGGTTGTGCCCAATTCTGATTTGTAATTTTGGTTCTCTTACATTTATACTAATAAATACAGGGATATAACTGTATTAATATTGGATCCTTGCACCATATGCATTAGGGCGGTATTATCATTCGGCATCAGTATTTTGTTCAACCTGTAGTACAGCCACCTTCTTCCTGCAGAGTAATGATGGAGAGAGGTGCAGCCTTCCACCAGGGAAGGCAGCAGCATGCCAGATTGATTGATTATGTCTGAGAGAGGTGGGTCACTCCCTGTTTTTGGCCGTTTGTCACCAATGGCGCCAGGATATATGTCACATTGCTATTCTGAGTCTGGCAAATGGGTATAATAAAAATGTATGATCCGATAGCATAGTCTCTGCTCACCTGGAACCGTAATCAATCTGGTACCAAAAATAGTGTTTAGTACCACATAGGGGTGACTCGATAACAATGTTTCTTGTCCGATACAGTGTACAATGAGACTTCTCACTAAGGTTGTCCCAATACCAATATTTTGGTAACGGTATCAAAATATTTTTTGCTACTTTTCAAAATAAAGGAGACCACAAAAATATGTCTATTGGCTTTATTTTAAAATAAAATCTTGTGATACATTGTTTGTTATTACAGTCAAATAACAATTTTAGAATTAAATAACAGTAAACTACACAACTTCTCTTTTAGTAATAAGTTAGCAAACAGGTTACAAAGGCTCTTAATTTGCCTGCTGACATATGCAGTAATATACTGTGTTATTTCTGATTGTATATTTTGTCAAAATTATGAAGGACGAGTGGTAGAAAATGGATGAATGGGTGAATTATTAATCTGCTTTTTAATGTACTGTTAATATCTGTTTACTTTCTGTTTTATCATGCCTAGTGGTTAGAGTGTCCGCCCTGAGTTCGGTAGGTTGTGAGTTCAAACCCCGGCCGAGTCATGCCAAAGACTATAAAAATGGGACCCATTACCTCCCTGCTTGGCACTCAGCATCAAGGGTTGGAATTGGGGGTTAAATTACCAAAAATGATTCCCTTGCGCGGCCACCGCTGCTGCCCACTGCTCCCCTCACCTCCCAGGGGGTGAACAAGGGGATGGGTCAAATGGGGATGTGTGTGTGACAATCATTGGACACTTTAACTTAACTTAACTTCTGTTAAACTATAATAAGCACGTATTCTATTTTTAGTGTGTTAGTATTCTCCTGTTTAGTGCTTTCGTTCCTGTCCGGTGCTTTTATTTTGGTGGCGCTTCCGGTTTTGTTGGTGCTTTTCCGTAGCTACTTCACACCTGTCTCCGGATAACTTTTCCCCGCACTTGTTTTCTGTTGGTAGCTAAGACTATGTAAGTTGAGCTTCAAACACCATTCTTGGTCGGGAACTTGTTGAGTATTTTGATTATTCTCTCCATGCTGAGGTCAAGTACGGATGTACTTTGCAGACCCCATCTTCTTCACATTCTTCGTGAGTTCTTTGCTGATGTCCAGCATTCTTTTTTGTTTCCATATAGTCTGTCAAGTTTAGTCTTTTTTTGCATAGCTTCCCCCTATGCTTTTGGAGAACTTCCTGGCTCTTGCCTTTTGTTTTGTTCAGTTATTAAATACCCTTTTCACCTGCATGCTGCCTCCTCGACTGTCTGCATTAAAATCACAATAACCTTCGCCGTCTCACACGACACGCCCCCTGACATATTCTTCTGTTATTTGGATCCTTTACATGAGAATTGGTTATCGATCCAATACCAAGTAGTTACATAGGGTCATACATTGGTCACAATAAAAGTCCTCCTGTGTACAGTGACATATTTCCTAAGTTTATAAACATTACAAAATAAAATGAGAGGATTTTGTGATACAAAAAATATTGAAGTAATCATTGTAGTATCGACTATATACGGCTCTTGTACTTGGTATCGTTACAGTGGATGTTTGTGTAGACCCGCCCATTTGTTTACATTAAACATGATGTTTGCAGAGATGACACTGAAACATAGTATACTTGTCGCTATGAAGGTGAGAATTAGTGATTTAGAAGTAGCTAAAACACTGTGGACGGACATTAGCTGCTAGATAGCTATTTTAAAGCACCGCTTGCACGGCGGCGCTTTTATAATTTTTAGCTCCACAGTTAGTTTTTACGCCAAAATAAGACTATTCTCAGTTGTCTGTCTTCACACTGTTTTGGCTCATATCACCAGTAATTTTACTACGGCACGCCATTATGGCATGAAAAAAAAGTAACAGTATTTTTCAAAGGCAATATAGTACCTTTTTAAAAAAAAAAATCATTAGTACCGCAGTGCTTTATTGGTACCGGTATAATGTACAGCCTTACTTCACACTGTACATTTAGCCTACGAGTCCTACATTGCAGAATAAAATCACCCACTGCCAGCCAGCACTTCTGGAGAAAGCTTCTCTCACAGCAGCTTGATCCTTCTCGTCACAGTCACTGCACCAAGTTACGTTCTCTCCACGGCTTTTTGATAGTTTTAATAATCCTTGAAAGGCTTTCCTGTGTTAAGGCAACATATATCTCACCCGTAATATCACCTTGACTGCTGCTGTGCTTGCATTATTCATCTTCTCTTGCGACTGTGGAGTCCTTGTGGAACTTGCTGTGACGGGCAGCGTAGTGACACTCCAAATTAATTCATTTCAATTTATTTAAGAGGCACGTTGCATTTTAATGACCATTTTTTTACATTGTGCATTGAAATGTAGACATGCCAGATCCCAGCCACAGGCTAAAATGGACTTTACCCCAATGACAGCTGCTTGGTGACAAATATTACTCACTTGTCTGAGGACATTATTTTCCTGTTTGGAGTGAAAATGGAAGAATGGCATTTATTTTTGGAAACTCATTGCTTTCTTTACAGCTAATCTTACCAGCTTCTTCCGGTGGATGTAATTTAGCCTGTGTTTGCCACATAGCGTGCAGAGTCAATGAGGGAATCAAAGTGTGAACATATTTGCAGCTGAGGTTTGTAATGGAGCACTGATTACTAGCAGTGCATTGACGCACCCACGCAGACACGAGCCCCACATCCACACTCGACATTCACTCCCCCGCTCGTCTTGCCTTCCATCCCATTCAGTCTGATTAGAACCGCAATCAACACCTTTTCCTCTCATTCCCTTTGTTAAAATACACCCTAGGATTATGGTCTACATCAGGCGTCTTCAAAGTTTTCAGGCCAAGAACCCCAAACTGATGGAGAGAGGAAGCGAGGACTCGCTACTCATATATCTTGTATGAAATTATGATTGTATTTTACATTAAACCTGTCCTAAAGGTACATTGTTATTGTGCAATACTACCAATATTAAACAATTCAATTAAATGATAACAAATTAAATAATAACAGTATCGGTAGCTAACATACTGTAGCCGGCTCGCTGGCAACTAGTGCTCTAATCACCAGCTGGCAACTAGCGTTCTAATCACCAACTGGCAACTAGCATTCTAATTGCTACCTAGCAACTAGTGAGCTAATCAAACATGTTAATTGCTGGCTGGCACTTAAAACACTAATCGCTGGCTAACATCTTGCGTGTTAATTGCTAGCTGGTAACTAACGCGCCAATCGCTAGCTGGTAACTAACGCCCCAATCGCTAGCTGACAACTAAAGCGCCAATCGCTGGCTGTAAACTACAGCGCCAATTGCTGGCTGACAACTGAAGCGTCCATCACTGGTTGACAACTAAAGCGCTGATTGCTAACTGGCAACTAGAGGGCTGATTGCTAGCCGGCAACTAGACCTCTAATTGCTAGCTGACAACTTTTGTGCTAATCACTAGCTGACAATTAGCATGAAAATTGCTACCTGGCAATTAGCACGTTAATCGCTAGCTGGCAACTCGAGAGTTAATCACTAGCCGACAACTTGTGCATTAATTGCTAGCTGGCAAATAAAGCGCCAATCTTTAGCTGACAAATAGCGCACCAATCGCTAGCTGGCAACTACAGTGCTAATTGCAAGCTGACAACTGCACCATCGATGATATTATTTATTCAAAAAACAATTACATGACAGTGCTATTCAGGAAGTAATCTTTGCCATTAATTTGAATCTAGTTTTTTGTTGCACTCTAAAAAGTGTTTATACTGTAAGTAATATATTTATTACACACCACCTATTTGATTGTAACCTGCATTTTAGTTGTAGTTTTCATTACTAAAATTGGGATAGGCTCCAGCACCCTACCCCGCAACCCCAACAAGGACAAGCGGTAGACGATGGATGAATGGGAACTTAAAGGTGTTGAAATTGCCATGTAAAATTGCTTGGGTTGTAATGGTATTGCAGATACTGCAATGTTGTGGCTTCAAAGTCTTCACAATAATGCCGTGAGGAGCGACAGTTTCAAACAAAAACTTGGTGTGTAGTTTTTTTTCTGGCACTAAAACGTTGGCTGGGTTTGAAAATAAATTACACCTCCAGAATCCTCTGCCCAGCGCGGGGCCGACAAGGTGGGGTGCGTGGAACGCCGTACGCAAGAAGTGAAGTGTTTTCGTAGTCGATGAGAGGAATAGTTTTTATGGACAATTTGTGAAAATTCACCAAAATCCATCCATAACTTTTTGAGTTATGTTTCCATCAAACAGACAAACAAACCGTGGCAAACCCATAACTAGAGCTGAAACGTACAGACAAACAAACCGTGGCAAACCCATAACTAGAGCTGAAATGATTCCTCGAGTACGGACTGTTCAGGTAATGCACAGCGTGTTTACGTCACAGATCATACGCCCCCTACACTGCACGACACCGCTCTTTTAAATACGCTTAAGTTTAGAAAACCTTTTTGCCGACATAACTCGCAATGGCGGACGCCGCAGAAAGCAGTGGACAAGCAAAACGAGGGAATTAAGAAGCAACAAAAGATGCCTAAGGTGTAGGAACACTTCACACTAAACTCAAAAGCAAAATGCAGCATTATGCAAACATTGCAAAGTGGAGCTCGCATACCACAATAGCACAAGTTCGATGCTGCAGCACCTGTCGAGAAAGCATCCGATTTGAGGGACGTCTGGAGGCGAGGTAAGTCATCTATTAAATGTAAACGCAAAAGTTGTTGGTAAAATAAATTTTATTCATTATGATAACCAGGATGTGTTCTTTCACTCTCGCGAAGTCATCAAATGCCGCCAAAAGGTGTTGAAAACTAACAACGCTATCGGAGCTGTCGTGTTCAATTAGCCTTTTATTAGTAACCACGCGAAAGTAGTCGTGCAAAGTTATTTGGGTTATTCAAGTCCTGCAACCACATGCTACTTAGATAGCTTGCACTTGTACCCACTATAGTCTCTATAGCATAGGTGCCGATCTACATTTCTGCCAGTGGGTGCTCGGACGGGCGGTAAATCTGACGCTATTTTTCTGAGTATGCGCGGTTTTTGCTTGGTGGTGACTTACCACAGGTTGCACATTTCAAATGCAGTATTAAAGGCACTACCTAATCCACTTTTTATGTTTGATATAATGAAAACTGTTCTTGTTTTATTTTTGATACTAAGAATATAGTTTTATTTTAACTTTCCCAGGGAATATTCATTTTGAACTAATTTTATATATGTGTTTTCATCTCAAACATGTTATGATGGCAAAATGAACTTTGATTACTATTTTGCATGCAAAGAATGCAACAAACTGTATTGCATTCTTATAATGTAAAGCTGTTGTTGTCATTATTAAGTGGTTTGTTTTTTTAAATTATTTATGCATTGTTGGCAGGTTGAAAATAGCTCAGCGGATTTGCGTGGAGAAACCACCATTTAAACGGCACCGTATAATAATCATCAAAAACGCACGAGAGACAAGAACTTTGTTTATGCGGTCACACCACACAGCACATAGGGCTGTGAGCGCACCTGTTTTTATTAGCAGACACAAGTTGGCACAATCAACCACGGACGTATTTCAGCTGTGCGTGTCAGCCTTCAATAATGAAAACAGCGTTTAGGAAATAAAAGACAATTAGGCCAGCTGAGATAGGCTCCAGCACCCCCCGCGGGACAATCGGTAGAAAATGGATGAATGGATGGATAGGCCAAACGCAATAATTGAGGGCACATCTTAACATGTATAATTAAACCTTAATTAAGCAAACAGATTGCTCTGGCTCGGCTGCACCAAATAATAATATAAATCCATTTAATAAAGTCAAAATACAAATAAGGCAACAAGAGAAGTATCCCACACTTCTCTTTTGTAAAGTAAATTTGTACAGCCGATACGGGCATCTACATCAACAATATGATTTGCCTGAAAAGCTGGACTGGACAAAAAAAAAGCAAAATATGATTTATTCGATTACTCGATCGGGATATTCGATAGAATACTCGATTACAAAAATATTCGATAGCTGCAGCTCTACACATAACCTCATAACATGACCACTTATTTGAATAAAAAAATACTTCTGACCACTAAGTTATTGCTAAAACATTAACTTTTATTTACGGGAAGTGATGAAAAGTACATAGTTCTTGACTTCAACGGCAACTTGAGTGTGAGTGGCTGCAAGGCGCCGACTTTTACACGTTAAAATCGCTGTACAGACACAAACGTCTAAATATGCACACACTTTTTTTTTACACACATGCCGATCGAAATACGAACAGACAGATATTTTTTACACACAGACAAGTCATAATATGGACTGACAACTTAAAACACAGACATGCGGATCTGATTACACACACAGATTGATATACAGACACACACATTAGTACACACACACGTGAATTTGATTATACACACACAGGTTGTAATACACAGTTGCAATTAATTTTGCTTCAATAATACTTCCATAGTTGTCTCATTGTTTTGTTGGCACTGGACATTACAACATTGCATTGAGCTGGAAAAATCTGAAACCTTGAATCGATGGTGAATATGGATGGATTTTAATCTGTGCCTACAAAAGTACTGAATTCAGTATCCATCCCTACCCCTGCCACAGGTATTGTCAGTGAAAAGTAGTGAAATAATTTGGACCCTTATCAAAGGACTTTTGACCTTGTTCCTTTTCTTTCCCGCATGTCTCATTTTACCTCCATTATATCATTACAGAAAGAGTCCCAAAGCTTGTATTGGCCTTCAATGCTTTCGTCCTTATTCATCCGTGAAAATAATTATTCCTCCCTTACACACTACAAAATCATTTTGTGTCCGTTGAAAATGTTAGTTAAAAAAAGATGATGAATGCTGGCTTCTGTTGAGCTGTATTGAACTTCAGGAAGCAAATGTGGGCCGTGTCTTGAAGCTCAATCGAAACCCAAAGAACTTGCTCGAAATTATGAAGTGTCATAATTTGTAATGCTGTTTTGTTCCCTTGTCTCAATAACGTGCTGTAAACTACAATGGAACCTGTTAAAGGCTTACTGAAACCCACTACTACCGACCACGCAGTCTGATAGTTTATATATCAATGATGAAATCTTAACATTGCAACACATGCCAATACGGCCGGGTTAACTTATGAAGTGCAATTTTAAATTTCCCGCTAAACTTCCGGTTGAAAGCGCCTTTGGATGATGACGTATGCGCGTGACGTAACCAGTGAAACAGAAGTATCGGTACCCCATCGAATCCAATACAAAATAGCTCTGTTTTCATCTCATAATTCCACAGTATTCTGGACATCTGTGTTGGTGAATCTTTTGCAATTTGTTTAAAGGCCTACTGAAATGAATTTTTTTTATTTAAACGGGGATAGCAGATCTATTCTATGTGTCATACTTGATCATTTCGCGATATTGCCATATTTTTGCTGAAAGGATTTAGTATAGAACAACGACGATAAAGATCGCAACTTTTGGTATCTGATAAAAAAAGGCTTGCCCCTACCGGAAGTAGCGTGACGTAGTCAATTGAACATATACGCAAAGTTCCCTATTGTTTACAATGATGGCCGCATGAAGTGAGAGAGATTCGGACCGAGAAAGCGACAATTTCCCCATTAATTTGAGCGAGGATGAAAGATTTGTGGATGAGTAAAGTGCAAGTGAAGGACTAGTGGGGAGTTGAAGCTATTCAGATAGGGAAGATGCTGTGAGAGCCGGGGGCAACCTGATATTCAGCTGGGAATGACTGCAACAGTAAATAAACACAAGACATATATATACTCTATTAGCCACAACACAACCAGGCTTATATTTAATATGCCACAAATTAATCCTGCATAAAAACACCTAAGTGTTTGTTATGCTAGCTCCTAGCTCCTCTGCTAGCTCCTAGCTCCATATAAGCCGGCAATCCAATTCAAACACCTGCACAACACACACAATCACTCAGCCCAAAAGACCGTTCACCTAACCCAAGGTTCATAAAGCTTATATATTTAAACAAAGTAACGTACGTGACGCGCACGTACTGGCAAGTGATCAAATGTTTGGAAGCGCAGCTGCTATCACGGTACCTGATATTCAGCTGGGAATGACTAAAACAGTAAATAAACACAAAAAAAAATAAAATCTAAAGGTTGTACTTGTATAGCGCTTTTCTACCTTCGAGGTACTCAAAGCGCTTTGACAGTATTTCCACATTTACCCATATTCACACACACATTCACACACTGATGGCGGGAGCTGCCATGCAAGGCGCTAACCAGCAGCCATCAGAGGCAATGGGTGAAGTGTCTTGCCCAAGGACACAACGGACGTGACTAGGAAGGTAGAAGGTGGGAATTGAACCAGCAACACTCCGATTGCTGGCACAGCCACTCTATCAACTTCGCCACGCCGTCCAAGACATATATATATACTCTATTAGCCACAACACAACCAGGCTTATATTTAATATGCCACAAATTAATCCTGCATAAAAACACCTAGGTGTTTATGCTAGCTCCTAGCTCCTCTGCTAGCTCCTAGCTCCATAGAACACGCCAATACAATTCAAACACCTGATCAACACACACAATCACTCAGCCCAAAAGACCGTTCACCTAACCCAAGGTTCATAAAGCTTATATATTTAAACAAAGTTACGTACGTGACGCGCACGTACGTGCAAGCGATCAAATGTTTGGAAGCCAAAGCTGCATACTCACGGTAGCACGTCTGCGTCTTTGTCATCCAAATCAAAGTAATCCTGGTAAGAGTCTGTGTTGTCCCAGTTCTCTACAGGCGTCTGTGTATCGAAGTCAAAAGTCCTCCTGGTTAGAGTCTCTGTTATCCGAGTTCTTCGATCTTGACTGCATCTTTCGGGAATGTAAACAATGAAACACCGGCTGTGTTGTGTTGCTGCTGACTTCCTTCGCAAAATACGTCCGCTTTGCACCGAGAACTTTCTTCTTTGCTTGCTCAGCTTCTTTTTCCATAATGCAATGAACATAATTGCAACAGATTCACCAACACAGATGTCCAGAATACATCCAGAATGAGATGAAAACAGCTATTTCGTATTGGTTTCAATGTGGAAGGCATACCTCTGTTCCCCGGGCTACGTCACGCGCATACGTCATCCTCAGAGGCGTTTCGAACCGGAAGTTCTCCGGGACATTTAAAATTGCACTTTATAAGTTAACCCGGCCGTATTGGCATGTGTTGCAATGTTAAGATTTCATCATTGATATATAAACTATCAGACTGCGTGGTCGGTAGTAGTGGGTTTCAGTAGGCCTTTAATGAACAATGAAGACTGCAAAGAAGAAAGTTGTAGGTGGGATCGGTGTATTAGCGGCGGACTACAGCAACACAGCCAGGAAGACTTTGACTCGGATAGCAGACGCGCTAGCCGACGCTAGCCACCGACCGCACGGATGATCGTGGTGAAGTCCTTAATCCTTCCGTAGATCGCTGGAACGCAGGTGAGCACGGGTGTTGATGAGCAGATGAGGGCTGGCTGGCGTAGGTGGAGCGCTAATGTTTTTATCATAGCTCTGTGAGGTCCCGTTATACTAAGTTAGCTTCAATGGCGTCGTTAGCAACAGCATTTTTAAGCTTCGCCAAGCTGGAAAGCATTAACCGTGTATTTACATGTTCATGGTTTAATAGTATTGTTGATTTTCTGTCTATCCTTCCAGTCAGGGGTTTATTTATTTTGTTTCTATCTGCATTTGAGACCGATGCTATCACGTTAGCTCCATAGCTAAGTTAGCTTCAATGGCGTCGTTAGCAACAGCATTGTTAACCTTCGCCAGGCTGGAAAGCATTAACCGTGTATTTACATGTCCCTGGTTTAATAGTATTGTTGATCTTCTGTCTATCCTTCCAGTCAGGGATTTATTTATTTTGTTTCTATATGCAGTTAAGCACGTTGCTATCACGTTAGCTCCGTAGCTAAAGTGTTTCGTCGATGTATTGTCGTGGAGATAAAAGTCACTGTGAATGTCCATTTCGCGTTCTCGACTCTCATTTTCAAGAAGATATAGTATTCGAGGTGGTTTAAAATACAAATCCGTGATCCACAATAGAAAAAGGAAAGAGTGTGGAATCCAATGAGCCAGCTTGTACCTAAGTTACGGTCAGAGCGAAAAAAAATATGTCTTGCACTGCATTCTAGTCATTCACTCTAACGTTCCTCATCCACGAATCTTTCATCCTCGCTCAAATTAATGGGGTAATCGTCGCTTTTTCGGTCCGGATCGCTCTAGCTGCATTGTAAACAATAGGAAAATGTGAGGAGCTGATCAATTGACTACGTCACGCTACTTCCGGTAGGGGCAAGGCTTTTTTTTTATCAGATACCAAAAGTTGCGATCTTTATCGTCGTCGTTCTCTACTAAATCCTTTCAGCAAAAATATGGCAATATCGCGAAATGATCAAGTATGACACATAGAATGGATCTGCTATCCCCGTTTAAATAAAAAAAATTCATTTCAGTAGGCCTTTAAATACTGTGCTGTTTATGTTGACAATACATCTTTGTCGACTAACTCATTAAGACCGCAGGAGCTCTGTTAGAAAAGAGCTTACGATACCATATGAAAACAGAAAAATACAAATATGTACATGAATGGAGGAAAAAGATGTCAACAAACTGCGGTAGGATACAATATATTCTATTATAACCAATTCTCCTTATGCCTCAAGTAAATGTGCAAGTGATAGCTAGTTTAGGTTTTAATTTTGGTTAGGTCGACAACAACTTATGTCAACTTGAGTCAGCCAGTCCGAGGGGCATCCATTGAAACAGGTTTCATGTATAAACATAAGAATTCTGCTCAATGTTGGTTATAATGTATCAAATGTAGCAGGGTTGAGGGCTAGAAAACTTTCAATTTAAACCTATTGGATTAGATTCTTAGATATACAGTTTTAGATGGACAGTGCAGATGATTTATAGAAATAAGAGGAGGGATAAGAGGAACGACAAGGCAGGGTTGAGAACAGTGTAAAAAATCTCCATCACTGTAACAAACTGATATAACATTCTTCTGTTAGCTTAGTGTCAGTACCTCTCTCTTGGCTCTTCATCTCACGGTTCCTCTCTATAATGTCTATTCTATTTCCTCCTACGCTCACCTGCTTTTTTTGGTTGATTTCTGCTTCCATATGTTTCTTTCCTATTTTACTGCTGTGTGGGTTTACAAATGTAGTAAAATGTGGGTTAAAGTTAAAGTACCAATGATTGTCTCACACACACACTTAGGTGTGGCGAAATTATTCTCTGCATTTGACTCATCAACCTTGATCACCCCCTGGGAGGTGAGGGGAGCAGTGAGCAGCAGCAGTGGCCGCGCCCGGGAATCATTTTTGGGGATTTAACCCCCAATTCCAACCCTTGATGCTGAGTGCCAAGCAGGGAGGTATTGGGTCCCATTTTTTATAGTCTTTGGTATGACTTGGCCGGGGTTTGAACTCACAACCTACTGATCTCAGGGCGGACACTCTAACCACTAGGCCACTGAGTAGTTGTTGACACGTTGTTGTCAACAACTCATTGACGTCGACCAACTCATCCAATGTATCTTACCTGTAGGCAACTGTTTGTGTGTTTTTGGAATCCCCATAACTCTCGAAAATTTGAATCCAAACAATGTCGGCGTGGCGGAGAATCCCAGAGATATTAATAAAACACTTTTGCCTCTTTCCAAACAAGTCCATTAGAATTTAAGTCAATTGTGACGTCTTTGGTTTTAGTTACATCAGCAGATCTCTCCACCTATAGTAGAGGTTCATCTGAAGAGCTTTACGCGAGTCAACCATTTTTTATTCAGTTGTAGTCCAAAGTTGTTGTCAATAAGTTCCTTTTTTTCCCTCTATCCTCTTGTTGTGGCTCGTACATGCACATGCATGCTAAAATCTTCCGCTGTTGCAATTTGTAATAAAAAGTAGCGTATAGTTCTAACTTACATCTGTCAGTAGACTCAATATGACACGGCTGACGAGGTGGAGACGCAGTCGAAGGATGCTTGGCCTGGAGAAGAGCTTTGGCACGTAAATAAGGCCGCCCACAAAACGGCGCATTCTCCAGAGATGGTCAGAAAGGGGTTTGAAGATTGTCTGTAAAACTAAATAAATGCAACATTTTCACTAAAGAACCAACTTGTTATTTAGACCACAAGAAAGTGTTTAAGCGAACACTTAGTAGTATAAAAAAATCCCATTTATGACCCCTTTAAGCCATGTATATCGGCTTAAGCGGTCAACCATTAATGTCCCCAGAAAATCTGAGACGCAAAGAGGTGATATCTTGGGAAAAATGTGTCTATTTTTGTTGACATGTGTTACATTTTTGCAAAAGCCAATTTAATTGTTTTGCTAAAATCAATAAAAACAAAGTAGGGTGACACTTACCACTTAAAGGAACTGCTATTTTACTTCATTTATTATTATTTTTTTGTTCACCTCAGCCATTCTTTTATCCCCCTTTGTACAACTAACAAAATGCACAACTAACAATTACACTTTGCATTGAGAAAAACTATGACGTCGAACTGCTGTAAGTTCTTTACTATCACCCATTTTCCCTTATGTCTTTGTCGAAAGTCACAAATAAATATGCAAGCAATGGCTTTTTTTCGGTTTTGTCAACAATCACTCTAGTAGACGTTGAGTCAGCGAATCCAAGGGACGTCGTCTTAAACGGGATCCTCTGTGCTGAGAAGAGGGACATGCTTCACTGATTGCTTCACACAAGAGGGTACATTTTCAAGTAGGTATTAAAAAACAGTTCAATGACAAGAGGAGACAATCTCGGAGCAAGGCAGAGGGTGTAAAAAAATCAAATGTGTATGCAAAGGATGAAGGACTCAAAGGTGACGTTTTGTAGATAAGCAATTCAAGAGAAGAAAGAACAGACGAAGTGATAGAGGGTAATATCACCCTGAAAGAAAAAGTCTGGTATTTATGCAAAATACTTTGAAGAGGTGGAGGCATAGGTATTTAACAAGGACATTAGCATCTTTCAGCACCCAGTAAGCTGTGTGCTCTCCAACCTGCCAGCTAGTAATTCATTTTCTTGAATTATTCATTTTGTGCACACAGATTGTTAGTGTATGGTCCACTGAAGAAATACATATTATAAAAATGGGATTTTGATTAAACTAAAACGCATCACAGAGCAACATGATTATCAAACGAAAAATGTTGCTATAAAAAAATACAAAGCATGTTTCCTCAAAAGTATTCCTCTATACCTTTTTTAACAAGGTAAAATAATTATTGGTAATCTGTGTGGTTCATCTAACCACATCAAAGTTCAGGGTAATTAATTAAGTCATATATGGGAATGTAGAAGTTTGTTGCTTTTATTTGACTTCTTTGTTTCTAATCTTCTATTTTGGGTTTATCTGTCGCCACAGCAGACCATGTCTCTCCATCTTGCCCTGTTTTTCACATCTTCCTCTGTTACTCCTACTCAGGCTGAACGATTAATTGCATTTGCAATTTAATCACGATCTGATAAAATGTGGTTTTCAAATCACAAAGGCTGCTGTTTGACTGGTGACGTGATGAGCAAGCGCAGCAGGCAGAGAGAGAAGTCAACACTGTATTATTTTGTGTTGTTGAATACCTGAGTTTGTCAATCAATTTGTGAAAACTGTTAAAGTTGTTATTGAAACAGCATCAAAGGCGGCCATAAAAGCTGCTCGCTTTTTGCTGCTGACGAGTGCACACATAATTAGCATCGATCGCTAGCTAGCTGGAACCGTCACCGGCAGGTGTGCCAATGTAAGCGAGGGTCTTACAAAGATAGGGATTAGATAAGTCGCTGATGTTGTAAAGTTTAACATGAAAGATGAAAGACGGCCATGATGTTGTGAGTCACACACTTATGGCCTTTACAACAAGTGCTGTGCTGAGAAGACTGTAAGTCAAAGCATTTCGAAAGTTTATGATTGTATTATTTATAAGAAAGAACAATTAGTGGATAATAAATCTAATGCTGTTTATCATAATAGATAGATAGATAGTACTTTATTGATTCCTTCAGGAGAGTTCCCTCAGGAAAATAAAATTCCAGCAGCAGTGTACAGAATCGAGATCAAAATTAAAAATTAAAAAATAAATAATGGGGGTATACCGTATTTTCCGCACTATAAGGCGCACCGGATTATAAGGCGCACCTTCAATGAATGGCATATTTTAAAACTTTGTTCATATATAAGGCGCACCGCATTATAAGGCGCATAGAATAGACGCTACAGTAGAGGCTGGGGTTACGTTATGCATCCATTAGATGGAGCTGCGCTAAAGGGAATGTCAGCAAAACAGTCAGATAGGTCAGTCAAACTTTATTAATAGATTACAAACCAGCGTTCTGACAACTCTGTTCACTCCCAAAATGAATAAACAGGTGTTTTATTATTTTCCCCGAGGTAAAGTCAGTGACGTGGTGTTTTGTTTATCTTTTAACAACAGCAAGGTATAACATGTAGTGCAACATTTATATCACATAGTGGAGGGGAAGTTTTCCCTGATTCAATAAACACGTAAAAAACAGTGATACTGTTACGGTAAATCAAACGTTAGTGCAATCACAATATAGTAACACTCGAAATAGTGCAGAGCAATAACAATATATCAATAACTCAACGTTGCTCAAACGTTAATGTCACACAACACAACACACAAAATAAACATGTAAAGCTCACTTTATGAAGTTATTCCTCATCCACGAATCCCTCGAATTCTTCTTATTTAGTGTCCGAATTAAACAGTTGGGCGAATACGGCATCCAACATGCTCCGTCTCGTCGAAGTCGTCATTAATCGAGTCAGTGTCGCTGCTGCTCTATTCCCGTGTTCTACTGCGTGACTGATCGTCTTAAATTTAAACTGTGCGTCGTAAGCGTATCTCTTAATAGGAGCCATTTTGGGGTCTTTACATAAACAAACAAATGGAAATGAAACGGCACGCCTCGCGCAGTCATATATCCCAGCATGCACCGCGCGCTTCTTCTTCTTCTACGGGGGAAAATTAAGTCGGGAGGTAATGGGTCCCATTTTTATAGTCTTTGGTATGACTCGGCCGGGGTTTGAACTCACGACCTACCGATCTCAGGGCAGACACTCTAACCACTATCCACTGCTACCTCTTTTTCTGGCAGTAAATTTGCCACCTATTGTTTACTTGTTCCTGAATCCATTTTATTTAGTTCTCCCCATATGTTCCCAATCACCCCGGCAGTATACTTGAGTTTTAATTCGTATCCCAGACACAATCGCATCATTTAGGGTGTTACATTGTTTGTTTGCTTTGATCAGTTGTCAGTTAACCTAGCTTGCTAGCAGTAGCCATACGTTTTTTTAACTCGTTTATAAAATTATAATTGGTTTGTTTGGGGGGAGTGATCTCCTTGCTTCAAAGTGACTTCAATATTAACCTGTGTTAAAATTTGACAGAATTTTGAATTGGATTCCTGTATTTGATTAGGGCAATACAATTTAAACTTCTCAGGTCCTAGGTAAAGTTTTCCGCTTTTGCTTACTTTTGTCTTTACCTTCATATTTCACCGTAAAAAAAGTTTATCTTGCTTTGGTTGGTTCTGTTTTTTTAGTTTTTTTAATTTTAAGTTTGTCTGTACAGTTACTTTGTCATAGTGTGTTAACACACTGAGGCTAAAATGCTTCTAAAACTTAAAATTTGAGTAGGGACATTCCAGATTACATTTTTTTATTTTCTTACTCTGAAAAGCATGTTTGTAACCGTTTGTATACCTTAGAAATGTGAAAAGTATATATATTTCTTTTAAAACATATGAACAAATTTAGCAAACAAACACGGTTAAAACTTAAATAGTCATAGTTAAACAGAGTGAAATACAATGAATTACTTTCAAAGACAGGACAGGCCTTAGATTAAAGTCTGCAATTTACCGCCAGTTGAAAGGGAATGTCTGCGTGACCTTAAAGGCGCAGTCATTGACTCCCAAGAGTTTTTGACATTTTCACATGGCAAGAAAGCAACTCGTGTTGCACATCGAGGTATTGTTATATTATAACTTAACTAATAACAGTAAAGTTTTTGGAACCGTACAACTTATTACAGTACAACATTGTCAAACTTTCAATTAGTCAGTACAAAACAATGTTATATACATTATTACTAGACAATCTAAAATATGTTATACAAGGCAATGCCATGCATTAGAAAATAGAAGACATAAGGCAATTTTCTTTTTCTAAAAAGGTTGATTGGATTCCAAACTTTATGATACAACTAATAACTGACGTTTCACTGTTGTCTTTATTTGGTAAGTTAGGAAAGATTGATGGAATATATGACAACATTTAAAAGAGAGGTCCAGATCAAATAGGCAGGGTGTTTTATGTTGATAGCAGAGTTTAGAGAAACTTCACTCCAAGCGTGTTTAAAATATGCACTTGTGCAGACAAACCTGATTCTGTTCCTCCTCTGAAGCACATGCTCTGCTCATGACTTGTTCTGCCTGAATCTGTTCAACCACTGTGTATACAGGCACTGGATACTGCCAAAATAGTGTGTAACTCTGCTGGAGTTTTGACTGTTCTACTGGGCGTGTGTGTGTGTGTGTGTGTGTGTGTTCGTCACACAAACTACAGCCAGCTGACTTTGGTTGTGTCCAAATGTCTTCCCTGCCAAGGGTTTGACACACGGCTCATATTTCCACGGAGGAGATAGAAGCTTTTTCTCAGAGTCGTTAGTTTGACTTATTAACTCACTTTAGCTGACAAATTGGCTGTGGCAATGTAAAGAGATATATTTTCTTTTAAATCCACCAATTTTTCATTGTGCTGAACAGGAAGTCACTGTGTGCAGGTTTTAATGCTATGTCACCAGCCAGTAGTTATCTTGCAATTGATGAAATTACCAATTCTACTACACATGTCGATATAAACCGACTGCTTTTTCATAGAATGACCCATCTCGGATTTTATGTCATCAAACAGGTTGTCGATATAAACAGTACCAACTTAAGCGGGTTCCACTATGTAGACCAGGGGTCCCCAAACTACGGCCCACGGGCCGGATACGGCCCCCCAGCGTCCAAAATCCGGCCCGTGCGAAGTCCCAAGTTAAAAAAAAAGTTTTTAATTATTATTATTTTTTTAATCTGTCCATTTTCTACCATCTCCTAGGCACTCAGGCAAATCATATTGTCTACAAATGCATTTTACCATCGATTACGTGACATGCCGCAAGTGCGCTCTTTAAGTCAATTAGTGCGTGAGGAATATATATATATATATATATATATATATATATATATATATATATATATATATATATATATATATATATATATATATATATATATATATATATATATATATATATATATATATATATATATATATATATATATACACACACACACACACACACACACACACACACACACACACACACACACACACACACACACACACACACACACATATATATATATACATATACACTTATATATATACATACACATATATACACACACATGCGTATATATGTTGGGCGAGTGGCTGTGCCAGCAACCTGAGGGTTCCTGGTTCAATCCCCACCTTCTACCAACCTGGTCACGTCCGTTGTGTCCTTGAGCAAGACACTTCACCCTTGCTCCTGATGGGTCGTGGTTAGGGCCTTGAATGGCAGCTCCCGCCATCAGTGTGTGAATGTGTGTGTGAATGGGTGAATGTGGAAATAGTGTGTCAAAGCACTTTGAGTACCTTGAAGGTAGAAAAGCGCTATACAAGTATAACCCATAACCCATATATATACATATACATATATACACACACGCACACACACACACACACACACACTTATACAAACACACACACACACACACACACACACACACACACACACACACACACACATTTATTTATATATATATGTATAGCCCGGCCCCCAGCCAAATTGTTTCACCCCAATGCGGCCCCGGAGTCAAAAAGTTTGGGAACCCCTGATGTAGACAAACAATCACACTCATCATCACTGAGTGATAGAGGTCAACTAGTCATAAACATTCTCAGACTTCAAATCTTTCCGTTTTTCTTTTGGCCACAAGAAGGTGTGGAAATACACCACTTGATATGTCTTATGGTTACGGCTGAAAGTGGGTTTGGCTGAGGCCATAAACATTTGACTGAGGTTTTTGGGTTGTGTTTTGGTTACTACTTCCCAAGAATGACATGGTTTCTATAATTACAATGTGGTGAATTTTAAAGATCCCTTCGTTCCATGTGAAAGGAGCAATGTTAGCTGGTGTCACAATAAGTCAATCCATTCGTGATTATTAGACTTTAACTAAATACCATTTTTTACTAAATACAATAGATGTGAAGTTGATGAAAAATCTAAGTAAGGCCTGTTGAGTGGATTTATCTTGGTTGCGTGACTACTGATTAGCGTGTTAAAATAAACCAATAACTGATTCGAACAGGAATAAGCAATATTTACTGAAAGAAGTTTAACAGTGAATTATCAATAATTTAATTTCTGTAAAATTATTGGAAGCTGTTCCCAACGCCTTGTTTATGACATCATTGATTAGCTCGGTAAATTACATTTCATTGAGTCTCACTGATTACAAGACAATTACTAGACTATACTAAATAGGGATATCTATTTGAAAGTCTGGGATTATTTGTCAAAAAAATGCATCTTATAACAACAGAGGCACAAAGAAGATGTTTGTTGTTTTGGTTTTAGCTTTAATTTTTTTATTGTTGCTGTTGAGACATTTATACATTTTACCTTTATGAAACAACTGCGCTACATACCATAACTGGTTAGGAGTAAGGATGCAACGATTAACCGGTTTTACTATCAACTGTAATTCAAAACGTCACAATTATTTAATTGTAAAAGACACCACATACCGTGTGTTTCAGTCCTCTTCACTCGATTTAAACGGACATGATGCTGGTATGTTACTTTCGGCACAACCTGCAGGGAATGGAAACAAACTTACACCAGTGGTGCACACACGTACAGTATATGCGCCTATCGAGAGTCACGTTAGTATGCTACAGTGGCTTAAAAATGGCAGCAGGACAAAGCAGCAAACTTTTCCCACCCAAAAAAAGCTTAAGCAGGGAACATATTGGGCAGTGAATAAATGACCAGGGAGTCATTGAAGACGATGGCTTACCCATTTGCAAGACCAACCAAATGAAAGTTGCGGCCAAAAGGTCTAATACGGCCGACATGGTGCAGCTTTACACACCAAAGTAAAGGTAATACAAAATACCTGAGTTAAATTAGGTTAGTAGAGACTTATTTAATGAAGAATTTAGTTAAATATAAGGGTCAATCAGTAGCTTATTGTTTAGTCAGTTCAGTGTAAACAAACAATGAGTTTTCTTACTGTTTGTGTAAAATAAACTGTAGGCAATGTAAGTTAATATAGCAAGTGCAAAACACTAACATAACATCTGGAGCTTGTAGAATAACAGCATGACACCATGGTATGTGATTATGTGCATTCCAGTTATTAACCTAGCATAAAATAGATTAGTAAAAGTGAATGAATATGCATGGCTGACAGTTTATGACAATAATACTTGAGTTTATTACCCACATATGAAACATTTTCTCCTGGGGAATTGATAAAGTTAACCTTAGTCTTATATTAATAATATAATTACATTTATTTATTATCAATAATATTTTTTGTTTATATGTATTTTTTTGTGGTAGAGGAGTTTGCGTGTCCCAATGATCCTAGGAGCTATGTTGTCCGGGGGCTTTATGCCCTCTGGTAGGGTCTCCCAAGACAAACTGGTCCTAGGTGAGGGATCAGACAAAGAGCAGCTCGAAGACCTCTATGAAAAATACAAAAGAAGGACCCAGATTTCCCCCGCCCGGACGCGGGTCACCGGGGCCCCCCTCTGGAGCCAGGCCCGGAGGTGGGGCACGATGGCGAGCGCCTGGTGGCAGGGCCTGTCCCCATGGGGCCCGGCTGGGCACAGCCTGAAGAGGCAACGTGGGTCCCCCCTCCAATGGGCTCACCACCCATAGCAGGGGCCATAGAGTTAGGGTACAATGTGAGCTGGGCGGCAGCCGAAGGCAGGGCACTTGGCGGTCCGATCCTCGGCTACATAAGCTAGCATTTGGGATGTGGAACGTAATCTCGCTGGGGGGGAAGGAGCCTGAGCTAGTGCGCGAGGTGGAGAAGTTCCGGCTGGATATAGTCGGACTCACTTCGATGCACAGCAAGGGTTCTGGAACCAGTTCTCTCAAGAGGGGCTGGACTCTCTTCCACTCTGGCGTTGCCAGCAGTGAGAGGCGACGGGCTGGGGTGGAAATTCTTCTTGCCCCCCGGCTCAAAGCATGCACGTTGGAGTTCAACCCAGTGAACGAGAGGGTAGCTTCCCTGCGCCTTCGGGTGGGGGGATGGGTCCTGACTGTTGTTTGCGCTTACGTGTCAAACGGCAGCTCAGAGTACCCATCCCCCGGGTGATTCCCTCGTTCTATTGGGGGACTTCAACGCTCATATTGGCAACGACAGTGAAACCTGGAGAGGTGTGATTGGGAAGAATGGCCGCCCGGATCTGAACCCGAGTGTTGTTTTGTTATTAGACTTTTGTGCTCGTCATAGATTGTCCATAACAAACACCATGTTCAAACATAAGGGTGTCCATATGTGCACTTGGCACCAGGACACCCTAGGCCGCAGTTCCATGATCGACTTTGTAGTTGTGTCATCGGATTTGCGGACTCATGTTTTGGACACTCGGGTGAAGACAGGGGCGGAGCTTTCTACCGATCACCACCTGGTGGTGAGTTGGCTGCGATGGTGGGGGAGGATGCCGGACAGACCTGGCAGGCGCAAATGCATTGTGAGGGTCTGCTGGGAATGCCTAGCAGAGTCTCCTGTCAGAGAGAGTTTCAATTCCCGCCTCCGGAAGAACTTTGAACATGTCACGAGGGAGGCGTTGGACATTGAGTCCAAGTGGACGATGTTCCGTACCTCTATTGTCGAGGCGGCCGATTGGAGCTGTGGCCGCAAGGTGGTTGGTGCCTGTCGTGGCGGTAATCCTAGAACCCGCTGGTGTCCACCAGCGGTGAGGGATGCCGTCAAGCTGAAGAAAGAGTCCTATCGAGTTCTTTTGGCTCATAGGACTCCGGAGGTAGCAGATAGGTACCGACAGGCCAAGTGGTGTGTGGCTTCAGCGGTCGCGGAGGCAAAAACTCGGACATGGGAGGAGTTCGGGGTAAGCCATGGAAAACGACTTCCAGATGGCTTCGAAGCGATTCTGGACCAAAGCGATTGAGGGTATCTTGTTTGGTGGCTGCAGGATTAGGTCTCTGCTTTTTGCGGATGATGTGGTCCTGATGGTTTCATCTGGCCAAGATCTTCAGCTCTCACTGGATCGGTTCGCAGCAGAGTGTGAAGCGACTGGGATGGGAATCAGCACCTCCAGTCCGAGTCCATGGTTCTCGCCCGGAAAAAGGTGGAGTGCCATCTCCCGGTTGGGGAGGAGATCTTGCTCCATGTGGAGGAGTTCAAGTACCTCGGAGTCTTATTCACGAGTGAGGGAAGAGTGAATCGTAAGATCGGCAGGCGGATCAGTGCGGCGTCTTCAGTAATGCGGACGCTGTATCAATCCGTTGTGGTGAAGAAGGAGCTGAGCCGGAAGGCATAGCTCTCAATTTACCGGTTGATCTACGTTCCCATCCTCACCTATGGTCATGAGCTTTGGGTTATGACCGAAAGGACAAGATCACGGGTACAAGTGGCCGAAATGAGCTTCCTCCGCCAGGTGGCGTGTCTCTCCCTTAGAGATAGGGTGAGAAGCTCTGTCATCCGGGAGGAGCTCAAAGTAAAGCCGCTGCTCCTCCACATCGAGAGGAGCCAGATGAGGTGGTTCGGGCATCTGGTCAGGATGCCACCCGAACGCCTCCCTCGGGAGGTGTTTCGGGCACGTCCGACCGGTAGGAGGCCACGGGGAAGACCCAGGACACGTTTGGAAGACTATCTCTCCCGGCTGGCCTGGGAATGCCTCGGGATCCCCCGGGGGGAGCTGGACGAAGTGGCTGGGGAGAGGGAAGTCTGGGCTTCTCCGCTTAGGCTGCTGCTCCCGCGACCCGACGTCGGATAAGCGGAAGAAGATGGATGGATGGATGTATTCTTTTGAAACTTTCTTGTAATATTATTTGCTTACTACATCAAAATCAGTGTTTTTTTTCTTTCTTCTGAAATGATCAATGCAAAATAATTGTGATAATCGTGAAACCATATTTATTACTCAGACTATAATCATGCAGTCAAAATCTAAAATCGTTGCATCCCGAGTCAGAAGGTCATCATCATATTTCTCATCTTTACAATTTAACCTTGATTCTCTCCAACTAATAAATATAACAACCAAGTTTGACCTTGTGTAGACAGCGTGTTGGTGTTGTGACCGTTGGATGTGACAAGTTTTGAGTTCAGCATGTGTGCAGTGGGCATGTCTTCATTAGTACATGCCTGAGTAGAATGTTGTCTTTTTTTAAGCTGCGACGTCTCTTTTAGTTTATCAAACAGATATTTCATGTCTGGTCATTCGGATGTACTGTATGCTTCTATTTCTCTCTAGTGCTTTACTATTTAATCCTAATATTATGTATTTTTAATGATTACAAATGTGGGTAAAGCATGACATAATGTGTCAAGTGAACCCTGTATCTCCGCTATTAAAAATGCAGACAGCACAGCTGTTGCTTCTTTCTCAAGTGTGATACTTAGCATTGTCCTTGTGGTTGTACGTTTTAACTGGTGTGGGATGTGGAGGAGACAGACGGACACAAACAGTAACTGCTGTGCTTTATAAGAAACCGGCATTTATCGCAGACCCAAAACGCTGTGCTGCATTACAGTTGCCAGTTCAAAAAGGCAGTGTTCGCTTTAATCATACTGAAGGACACACAGGATGTTTGCAGAAACAGACTATTTATTTACTCCACAAGGACAAAAATACACCTTAATTTTAATAATTAGATCTTTGCATAAAATCTAAATGAGTAATGGCTTCTTACTTGGTCAATGAAAACCCTCCTATAATTGTATACATACCATTTATTTATGTCATTATTATTTATATAACTATGTATTTTTTAAGGGATTTTTTTCCCAAATATGTTATTTAATTATATTTAGTTAAAAATGTTTTTATGCATATTTATTTGGCCATTTTTCTCTTTAATCACTACTTTCTATTATTACCATGCATTTTAAATTCTTAATTAAATTATTGTTATTTTTTAATTCAATCCTTATTAGAAAATGGTAACAGGTGAACATGTTGAACACAGAAAGTGAACATATAAACATCATCATTATTGCTAAGTAGCATGAAACGTCAAGAGCAGCATAACTACTGTCTACTAAAACAGCATTTAAAAATGGACCCAGTCACTTCCTGTTCAATATAATGTAAGCTTCACCATAAACATAAAACAGAACAATCTTAATGTAGATATGCCCAAAAGGAGTATCAAAATGTCAACAATTTGTTGCAGGTTCCAAAAATATTTTTATAATACATACTCTCCTCATATCTGTGTCCAAAGTCTCAAGTAAATGTGCAATTTGCTGAGTTTGGCACCTGCACAACTCTGCAGTAGGTACAATAATTGTCCCAAGCACTGTAAATTTGTTTTAGGCCCCGTTTACACTAAGCCGGATAAGGTTATCCAGGGTAAATCACACCTAACCTGATCCGTGTCCACACACAACAATGCCACCGTTTAAGACCCCCGTCCCCTCCGTCTGCCGGCGCAACGCCACCTAGTACGCATGCGCGGAAAATGCGCACGTCATAGTCACATCCAGTGTTGCTTTGTGTGCAAGTTCTTAAATTTAACTTATCTGAACAATATCCAGTGTTGTGGTATTTCAATTAACTGGAATCCAGTGTGCTGTGGGGCCCTATTGTAGTGAATCACACCTGAGCCATCATAAATTAATCAAATATTTATTGGACACGAAAGTACACAATGTGATAAAGAACATTTTACAACAATCAATCTCGGGATATAGATATCTGGTCAGGACACTCCTCACTCTTTTGCCTTCACCTTCATTGTCCATTTGTTTTTGGTGAGTTCGTTGAGATCGTGATTTCGTTGAGTCCGCGACATACAAGGTGGACAATAACTGATACAGTCTGCTTTGCCAGTCCAAAAGCATTCACCATTTTCCGTAGTTAGTCTTCCCTCGAAGGCCAGGTAATACAAAGCACACGCTACCTTTTTTTTATCACATCCACGGGAGCTTGCATTCTCGTTGACTCTCCTTCGACAAATGGACAAAGTTTTTCGTTAAGTAAATTCACAGCTGACTTTGACATTGGAAAGTTCTCTTGCCGTCTGAGAAGTGTTGTTTTCGAAATAGCTGCAATCGCTTTCTCTTAAGGTATTCATATGTGATTTCCACAAGCGTCTGTACATGTAGAAGAAGGAGAAACACGGGCACGTCTGGATGACTCGCCTTCATATTTCCAGTGTTTACCCCCGAGTTACGAAACCGCTTTATTATGAAGCTGGCTGTGGCGCGTTCTTTCTGACGTCACTTCCTCTCCGAACTCGGTTTGTAAACGATCAATGAGTCCATACAAAGCTAAGAACCGGAGATTCAAGAAATACACGGCGCACTTAGCCTTGTAAAAATTTGTCCGAGGAGGGAGACCTTAAACGCTGGTTTAGTGTGGCTGAAACGGGGCTTAGGCTAAATAATTATTCGTTTAAGGGGTTAAACGACTTAGTGTAGACATGGCCTTAGTTGAAACGACAGAGATGCATTCACTCTTCCCTGAAAATTACAGTCTCTATGAAGGAAGGAAATTATTTTAACGCATTTAGCTATCGAGCACATTATCAGTCCTGGGGTGTAGTGGTCTAGTCCTGTAGTTCTATAATCATATAGTCTGATTTGTTCATCTTCAAGTTCAACTGAGTGACTTAGTGAAGCTAATCTGTTTGGTGTTTTAAGCGATACAAGCTTGATTTTAAACAGCAATGAAAATAATATGGATGACTTGAATGGTTTATAGTGTAGTAATAGGTATAGTTTTGGAATTAAATAGCTGTCATTGCAATCTGGCTGTTCATTGTTAGAAATTTTAAGCCGTGATTAAAGAACTTCTGATAGCTATCTTGTATCATTAAGTATTAGATAATAGATCATGTTATGGTGGTTGTAAGAATTTCAGATTATCTTCATCACAACATTTTCTTTGGCGTAAAGGAAATATCCCATTGCATTATATGCTCTGTAAGGTATTGTTTAGTTTTAAAGGATTGTTTATATGTGTAATTTCACTGCACTTTCTGTTTTGGTTGTTGCTGCTTCTTGATTGTTTAAATATGAATAATTGAAAAAAAATATTGTTTGTGTTAACAGTGTTCTTTAAAAGAAACACACACTAAGGCAACATAATAACTGTTTAAAATTTGACATTTCGACATTCTTTCAAGTTTCAAGCTGGAGCTGTGCTGAATTTGAGTTTTTCTGGGATAAGTGGATTGTTGCATAAGAAAAGGCAATCATATTGTCAGTTTTACTTGTGCACTACTCCTTTCTTAACTGCTTTCCATGCGTGTGCTCATCTCAGGAGTGTGACTGTGCTGTGAACTCTTTGATTGTTTAATGCCAAAAGGAAGATCATTCACCCTTCAACACTATTCTCAATCATAGGCACACAACTCCTTATCTTTATGCATTTCGTATTTTAACATTCTTAAACTACAAAAAGTTAAAAGAGTAAAAGTTAGATTTTAGAAGTTAAGATGGATTTTCTGAACGATGTCTGAATTTCCGTGAAATAATATTATTATTAATAATAGGATTATGTTCATATTTAGAGCTTTAAAAATGTTTGACCTTCTAAATACGTTTTTTAAATATATTTATAGCGCTTTAACATGAAATAACACCCATATACTGTAGTCACCTTTAGACCCATTTAACTTATTTTTGTAGCCTTGAGTACATTCTACTGTAGATTACAGTACTCACCAGTAGCCCGCAGGATCCTCTAAGCGTTATAGCTATGGCCGTCGCCTGGCCACTACATGGAAATAGTTTGTCACATGCTGTATAATTTCTCTAAATTAGAACTGGGCCTCTATGTGCTGAAACTATGGGTGTTGTTCTTCCAAACGTTGGTCAAGTTAACAGTTGCAGCTACGACCGATATCTATGTTGTTAGCATTCAGTGTTGTTGGCATTGCGTGTCCCGTGTTGTCAATCCACATCGCTCACGCCAAAGGCTCACCAATGTCCTGTGGAGCTGATGATGCCAAAGATTAAGTGCATCAAAAGAGTTCATCTCCATTTAGCATTGCCCAGACAACCGCTGATAGTGGATAGCAGTCTTGTTAGCTTTAAGTGCCAGTACTTGTACGTCTCGTGTCTCGTCTTTTGCCATCGCTAATGCAAAAGGCTCATCAATGTGGAGATACAGTATGTTATTGATGGTGCAGGAGTTGGAGGTGAAGTACATCAAAAAGTTGTTCTGCCAAAAGTTGGACAACCTCATTTTCATTGTTCACACTTAACCTGGAAACGGAATTTCGGCTTGGTAATTATCTTTATCGATCGCCACAACATAATAATAGAAAATAGGACATATTGCGCGCTGTAATACATATCAGACTTAATTTAAGAGTATAATAGAATACGCTTTATTTTTTTCCCCATTTAGCCATGATGTAGTGAAGCCCCAATATTGTATCCTACATTATGGTATTTTTGGAATTATTTATCCTACAGAGGGTGGAAAATATTGTACATTTTTCAGCAAAAAAGGAAGGGCAACCTGTAATCTGTTTTAAAATGGTTCAATAGAATATACATGCCAAAGAATATATTGTGATATGTAACATTATCACAAGAGACTGCAATAGATATCGCAATCTGGATTTTAGGCCATATGGCCAAGCCTAAATCACACCTTGAACCATTAATTAAATGGCATCAACAAGAGAAGCTTCAGCAGAAAGTGTTTGGGTTAATCACAACCCTACCATAACGAGAGAGCATTAGAAGAAATAGTAATGGTTTATCACAACCCAAACACTTATTAAATTGGTTAGTGAGAGAAGCCTTAAAAGAAGGGTTGGTTCTAACCCTATCACATAGTTGCCTAGACAATAAAGAATCTTTGAAGTCTTTGATGAGCTAAGTCTGGTCTGGTCTGGTCTTAAAAGAGTTAGTTCAATGAACTGGACAGGTCCTGAAAGATTTAGCTCAACAAAATCCTAACAGTGGAGTAAGCTATATATATATATATATATATATATTACAAAGCACTGTGTGTAAGCATATCCAATGCTGTATGTAAAAATTACTAAACTACTGAATGCTGCAGGGCTAGTAGAAAAGATTGTATTTGGGCCAACACCAGCAGAACTGCCAGCCCCATTATGCCAAATATACAGTACAGTACAGTAAGCTTCCTCCCACATTCACCAGCCATACTTTATTACTAAACCATTGAGAATATGTGTACAGTCCTTCCACGACTAATTGAAATGATGTGCACTGCAATGAAGCAGTGGAGGGTGTGCATGCTTCGTTGTGCTTGGCCTCCCTCGGGCTCAGTTCATAGGTTGCTAGAGACCAGACTCAGAAGAACCAGACCCATCCTTAAATGGTAATCCTGGTTTTTGGATGTCTGTGTCCTGTATGTCAACCCCCCGGCAGAGTTGTAGAAGTTTGTGGTTGTCACTGTTCAGTTCCTTGTTTGTGTCCATTACGGATTGTAAAGTGGAACTTCTAGGTCAAACACTATTCTAAAACGCTATGTTCATGCTGAGTTTAGTTAAAACACTAGTAAGGTTGCCCTGCTATGGTGAAGTGTAAACCCGAAATAGCACACTCAGGCAGCTTGAAGACGTGTGTCTCAGACTGGTTCATTGAGCTAAAATTTTAACCAAGACAGCATTAAAATTACATGAAAACATAGAATAGTAAAGGTTCAGTTTATGTTGAACGTGCTTTAAAAATTACAGTGATGTTGCTAGGTACACGTCCTGCGTCCTTGATGCATTAAAATCTGACAGGACGCGGTAAACTCACGCTACATGCGTTCCAGGGACGCAACACATTTTTTGCATGAAAAACAATACATTGTGATTAAGGATGTAATGATAAACGGTAATAAGTACAAACAAATATTTAAAACAATAAAATCTTAGTCAGTAAACAAATAAAATACTAAGACTAAAACGCTATCAGTGAAACATATGCAACACAAAACTTGCAAAATAGTGTTTTATCTAACAGCTTGTCTATTTATTTTAGTTATTTAAAAAAATAATCTTGGTCATAACATTTCAGTGTGCGTGGAAGTACTTTTTTAAGCTCATTCAATACTGCGAAAATAATGATAACAGTGTTAATTTTGGTCATGTTAACCGCAATGTCAAATTTTCATATAGTTACGTCCCTAACTTTGAATAACAACACATGTATAAAATCCCAGTAACTAGCAGGGTGCAACCATTTGTTGATGTATTCAGCAAAAATCATTGATGAAAATTGTCAATTTTAAGTTAATTTGTCAATAATCATTGCACGTGTTTTTTTGGATAGAAACGAACATGCGTGTGCGTGTCTGCGAAAACAGTGCAAGTGAAAAATAAACATGTCAAAGACACAGATACCTCACTCAATTTACAACACGAACTTTGCGTTTCATACCAGTATGTCTGTGACGAAGGAGCATTTTAAGTGGTATGTCAGACATCTGTAGGATGTGGTCACCAACTCTCTGCAAGATAGTTAGCCTGTTACCTAGCTCGCTAACCACAAAGAGACTAAGTTGTGTGACAATTAAACTTAACTATCATTTTAGCCAAAGTCCGCCAGCTGTACGTTTTTTATAAACCTGTGTGCAGCTTTCTAAACCAGACAATCGCAGTTTAAAGCAAATTATAAAGCATAGCAAGGAGAAATTATCTGAAGTCATGCTAACCACAGTGCAGTGTGAATCCTTGAATATAATGCTGTTTGTTTTTGATGTAGCTCGTTAAGTAAAATTTAGAAATTTGTGACAGAAATGTGATTTTGTTTTTGTATTATCCCAGATTTTGTGTATGTTCTTAAAATGTCACAAAAAAATTAAATGTCTCTAATTTGGTTTCGAAAAGCCAAGATTATATTGTTCGCTAAAGTGAGCTTTTTAGCCTCTGAGGCTTCAGTATTTCCAGGGCTCGCTTTAGATTGTTTCATACGCATCTCAATGGGACTTCAATCATTCTTCAGCGGATGAATTAATTTTTTAGCCCTGCGAGGCTACTGAGCTCTAAATCCTTTCCTCGACACAAAGAAGGAATCTGTTCTTGCTTAATCTGAATTATTCAACTACTTGTCAGAACCATAAATCTGTCTTTTAGGGCCTTTCATCCTCTCTTCGGTTAAATAATTGGTGTTAAAAGAAGTCCAAAACAACAACCCCGCTAAAAACATAAGAAATCATGCATACATTTTTAAGATGATTTTAAATAATGCTAGGCATAAATCACTGATACATGGTGTCTACAAAGTGTCTTTAAAATTAAAAAAAAAATGACATAGAAGCAATTTATATATTTTAAACACATTTGTTTTGTGTACTCAGTGGTTTTCAAGGTTTTAATTTGTGTTTTTCTGGTACTCTGTTGATGAAATGGGGTCTTTTAAATAACATACAATGTTTTAGACAATAAGACAATGTTTTTTTTCTTATATACAATTATACATTATATAAAATATAGTCAAGTGCAGAGTTACTAAATCGTGGCTCCTGGAGTTTATAAACATTATATACATATATACAATACAATTGAACAACGCAACAAAAAAAACAGATTTTTGTAGAAATAAACATTGAGGGAAAATTGAAAAATATCCTTCTTATTGTGCTAGTATAATTTCAATACTACCCTGGTATAGGGATGCAATGATTAAAGATTTTGACTACGATAAAATTTTGAGTATTAATCACGTTTTCACAATTATTATGCATTGATTAATTTCCCAACATAAAATTAAAAAAAATCACATAGAAGTTCTGGAATTAACATTAATAGAATAATATTAAAATAACAGTACTAAATAAAATGTATTAATAAGAATACGTAAATAGTTGTATTATCAATATAAGACTTATATAAATATATATTAACTTTATTGAACCCAGGATAAAATGTTACTCGTGGGTAATAAAGTCAAGTGTAAACTATACCTATTATTAATATTTAATCATCTATTTTATGCTGTATCATAACTGGAATACACATAATTATATCGCATGATACAGTGCAGTTATCCTGATGTTATGTTAGTGTTTTCCACTTACTGTATTATTTTCCAATGCCTATAATTTATTCAACACAAACACGAAGAAGCAATTTAACGTTAAATGGTCACTGAATAAAGCCCTTGACAGGAGTACCTGTTGCTGTTTGTTTACAGTGAACTGACTCAAGGATGTGCTACTGATTGTAAGTGACACCTTTATATTTAACTAAATTCTTCATGATGTAACTTGCCAATAACATAATTTAACTCAGTTCTTTTGTCTGACCTTTACTTTGGTGTTTGAAGCTGCACCAAATTGGACGTATTGGACCCTTTAGCCACAACTTTCTTCAGGCAGGTTTTTTCAAATGGGCGAACCATCGTCTTCAATGACTACCTGCATATTTTTTAAGCACCTGAAATCTTCCCACATTCCCAATTTCATCTTTTTTTGCGTGGGAAAATTTTACTGCTTGGTCCAGTTCCCGTTTTTAAGCTATAGTTGATACAAGCATGACTCTCGATAGGTGCGTCGAAGCGCGTGCACAGCTGGTGTAACTTTGTTTTTGTTTCGTGCAGGTTGTGCCGAAAATATTGTACCATATATTGTCCATGTATAGCGAATGAGAAGGACTGAAGCACACGGTATAGTGGAGCCTTTGCGATTACATAACCGTGACATTTTTTATCACGGTTAATAGTAAAATTGGTTAATCGTTGCATCCCGAGCTTGGTATTGAAATCATAGATATTTGGATCGGTCCTCTCACCTCTAGGAAACACTGCATGCATGATACAAGTTTGAGCTCCAAAATTTTAGAAGGCTAATTTTTCCTGAGAAATTAGATTAAATCCCAAATTGTACGCCCTCAGGAAGCCCATGCATGCTGTACTAAACTAAGCTAGTTAGTCCTGACACTGATGACAAAAGGAATCTTCTTTATGCAAATGGCTTCACATGTCCTCATTTGTCTTCTCCTTACTTTCTGTACACCTTATCATTCGTATCCCCCCTCCTTGACTGTATGAGCTACAGTAATTGCGACAATTAGAGGAAGTTTGGGTGGAGCGGAAAACTAAACTCTTGTATCACTTTGATCTCATCAGTCTCTTGGGAGGCTGCCAGAAAGAAGAGTTTGCCATTTTCCATCCTTGTCTTGTTTTCATCACAGGCTTAATGATGGCTTTATGTTTCACTGCAACACATCACATATTTCAAATATGACAGAGGAAGGCAATCCTATCTTTTTGTGACGTCTGCTCTTGTATTTATTGTTCCTTTTATGGTTGTGCCCTTTCTTTGACTTCCCATTTGAAAGCACCTCTGCTTTTATCACATTTCCCCCACTTTACATCCTGGTAGGACAGTATTGTTGTCATGTTAGTTGGCGGCCACAAGAGGGTACTCCTCTACTAGATTAATACTACAGTATTCTACTTTGTACCTCTTTTGTTTCTGTTCTTACAGAGAGCTTGTACTCATTATTGTGGGTGTGCCTCCAACATAGGCTGTGCTTGTGTGTACCCTTCTGGATTCTGAAGGGTACATTACTGAGGTAAAATAGGTACCTTTATGCCAAAAACAACTTTGGATACTCTGACTGACCATAATAATCACTAAGATTTATGTTGATTCTGTGGAATTGATTAATCACATATTTAATAGAAGCAAAATGTAGTGCACTACATGACTGTAACCAGCAGAAGTGCTGTCGAGTTAGCCTATGTTTATACTGCAGGTACGTTCCGATTTTTTTGCTTACATGTGATATGAATCTGATTTTGTTTCATGTCAGTGTGAACAGTACAATTCCGATTTTTTCGAAATTCGACCCAGGGCTGTTTCGTATGTGGATATAAATTTGATATGTATCCGACCCGACTGCAGTCTGAACGATTTTGTTGCATTCATATAGTGACATAAAGTGAAATATATTTATATAGCACCTTTCTCTGGAGACTCAAAGCGCTTTACATATTGAAATCCATTATCTACATCGTTAAGTTCCATTTTTTTTAACCAGTGTGGGTGGCACTGGGAGCAGGTGGGTAAAGTGTCCCACCCTAGGACACAACAACAGTGAGGAGGATGGCGGAAGTGGGGATCGGACCTGGAACCCTCACGTTGCTGGCACGGCCGCTCTATCACTGAGCCACACCGCCCCATATAGTTTAAAAAGTAGAAATGTTCCACCACTTCTGGCTCGTACTGCTCGCCCACACGCTCCTCTGAGCAGACGTTGATGCAAATGCCCTACAAACTGCAAGCGCCAAAATCATTGACTTTCCTTCTTAATCTTCTACGCCAAAAAATTCCGTTAAAAATGTTGACTCCAGTTGAACAAAATCCTTGATATTGCCACAAAAGGGCCAGGAGTGTGACTTACTAGAATTGGATTCATGTTTACTTTAGTAAACACAATGCAGTCAGGATGTCATTTGTGCATGCGGGTCAGTTCAGGGACTCATTCCAGTCACATTATAAATCACATTTTTTTGGTAATGTGAACAACAATATAAAGCTATTATATCAATAGTTATTAGTAATTTAATGGCACTAAAACTTGGCAAAAATAAGGTATAGTGACCACCGGGTCAACTGTCCTTACCATGTTACGGGTGATGTTCTCAAGGCCTAGTCACCTGACAATCCCCTTGACCAGTATTTTGGTTTCCTTGTTATGACTCCCTTTAGATATGTTTTGTGTCTATACCAGGGTGGTAGAAATTGGATTTTTTTAGACTTAGACGTAGACTTAGACTTCATTTTATTGTCATTCAATGTGAACTTTGCAGTACAGATAAGAACAAAATTTTGTTGCATTAGCTCATGGTAGTGCAGGATAAAAGAGCAATAAGGTGCCGATATAAATATATAGATTACTGTAAAGATACATATATTGCACTTTTGCATATGCATCCACGTTTATGGATATCTGTTATTTTGTCTTTATATTCCAGCGAGTTACTCCATTTTGGGGGGAATTGAGGGGGTTATTTTAATGCATTCAAGAGTCTTACGGCCTGAGGGAAGAAGCTGTTACAGAACCTGGAGGATCTGCTACGGAGGCTGCCGAACCTCTTTCTAGAGTCCAGCAGTGAAAACAGTCCTTGGTGGCGGTGGGAGGAGTCTCTGCAGATTTTCTGAGCCCTGGTCAGGCAGCGGCTTTTTGCGATCTCCTGCATAGAAGGAAGAGGAGTCTTGATCTTTTCCGCCGTCCACACCACTCTCTGCAGAGACTTCCAATCTGAGGCACTGCAGGCTCCAGTCCAGACAGAGATGCTGTTGGTCACCTCTGTCTGGACTGGAGCCTTTTTGAAAACTGTTTTACAATTTCTGACAGTGTGTAAGGCATGCAGGCTGATTTATGACTGTTAATTGGATGAACACGAAGGAGGATACATATACATATGCTGTGTATCAGAGCTGGGACCCTAGTGGCTCCCTGGAGCTTTTGCAAAAATGTATGAAAATGCAAAAAGATGGGGGGAAAATATTTTTTGTTTTAATATGGTTTCTGTATGAGGACAAACACGACCCAAACCCTGATGATTGTTAGAAAGTCCACTGTTTAATATGTTTGTTTATGCTTCACTGATGAGAGTATTTGGCGAGCGCCATTTTGTCCTACTAACTTCGGAGGTCCTTGAACTCACTGTAGTTGTGTGGACTGTGGCACAACAGTTTGTTTACATGTATAACTTTCTTCGATGCTGCCACAGAAAGATATGTTTCATGCCACTCCTTCTTTGTCTCATTTTGTCCACCAAAAGTTTTATGCTGTGCGTAAATGCACAAATGTGAGCTTTGTTGATGGTTTTGACTTGTGTGGACTGCAAATCCGGCATATTTGGTCACTTTAGACTGCAAGCTAATCGATGCTTACTAGCTATTTAGGCTAGCTGTATGTAAATATTTCATGATTATACCTTGTTTTTAGATATGTTTGAGCTCATTTAATTTCCTTAACTTATGTCCTTTGTGTATTTAATTTATATTTGCATGTCTCATGACACACCTGTATGTCATATTGGCTGCATTTCTGATAGTTGTTTGTGTGCCATGTTGTTCCAGACCACAGCAAACGTTACCCAGCTTGCAAAGATTGGAATAAATCAATTAGAAGAAGACAGCCTGTCGTTTCCTTTAACTTGGACACACACATCTATACCTTTGGCCATTCTAAGCCAGTAATTTCCAGGAGTTATCTTACCCTCTGAGAATCCTCCGTTTTACTAATGTTTTCTAATGTTGTAAAAATTTGTAGAATAAATAATAAATTAAAAAATTTCTGTCAACGAAGATTTGCGTTAGCATACGACACACACAGTCATTTTATTAGTATAAATGGATGGATGCTAAATTAGCTAATATAAACACTTACATAATGTGTTGCCTTTATTATAAGACTTGAATAAGGTTTTTAATTTTTGGCGGCTCCAGACAGATTAGTTTTTTTGTATTTTTGGTACAATATGGCTCTTTCAACATTTTGTTGGGCAAAACACCTGAAAGTGATGCCATTTCTCCATAGATCGTGTAATACTGTATAAAGATGCACATTACACTAAAAAAAGAAGCATTATCTAGTCTACGCTAAAACAAGACAACATTCATACTCATTCAAACCATTAACTCACTTCTGACATTTGAGTCAGTTTACGTCAATGCCGGAATTAGTCAAATCAGCTGTTCACCTGGTAGTTTATACCTGTGTGATAAATAAGGAGATAAACGGGAAGTCCTTCTTTAGCTGCCGTCTTGTTTTATCATATAGTACTGCCTTTGCACATGTCAATGTTTACTTTTGTATGCACAATAAATCAACACAAAGTCCGTACTTTGGAGCAATGTTCACATACTCTAGTATTTGGCTTATTAGCTTCCCGTTTGAGGGAAGAATTGTTTGTTGAATGTTTGTTGGTTGTTGGAGGTTGGATGCTAGAAAATGTCCGATGTATTGCAGCAGTCAGCCTTAATGCATTGTTGCAGCTCGAGGATTTATGAGCACGTCATGCCATGCACGTTTGCGAGACAAGCGGTTGAAATGTGCAACCGTGATCAGGGTGGGGGCTCGGTGTCGAGAGCGGCCGAATGTAAGGCTGAAGAGAGAGAGGCAAGACGTGCGGGCGTGTTCAGTGGTTAAAATGCGTGCCTGTTGACGGGTCTGTTGGTTTAACATCATATTAATAAATGTTTTTCCCTAATATTTTTGAGATTGACCTATAGGGTCCCTAGATCGCGATCGTCGGGTTGGCGACCCCTGCTGTAGCACTTACACAAGCTTAATCAGCTTCTGACTGTGTCAATTTACAATAGACCATGTATTTTTTTTTCTTTTTTAAGTATCAAAGACAAATTAATTTCTTCCTTGACCATTAAAAATGTGGCATTTGTTAACAGTAAACCAAATATGTATCACTCATAAAATACCCTCACTGAAAATTAAGTTATTTGTCAGGCTTTGGTTAAATTACGGATAGTGTTAAGCTTAATTTCTGTCCATCATGGACAAAGAAAACTGGTCTAGTGCAAACACTTCAAAACTAAGGCTGTCAAAGTTAACAAGATAATGCGTTAACTTTAAATTCCTTTAACGGCACAAATTTTTTTCAACGCATGTGTCCTGACTCCTTTTTGCCCATTCTGTAGCGTGGGGAAATGTAATGCCGTTTAGTTACTGTTGGGCCACAAGCGGAAAATTAGCGAACAGAAATGCACAAAGATTACATTATAGAAATCCAATGTCCAAAGCCATGACAAGTTGTTGTCCCGACAATTCAGGACGATTTTATCTTCGATCACCGTGAGACAACGTCACTGGAGCGGATGTAGGCTGGTGTGATTTGCCGCTTGCAGAGGCGCTTCTTTTTCCTTGTTTGGATGCAGTTTACTGCATTAATAACTTAAGACTTGGATTGTTACTGTAACTGCTTTAGTAAGATGGGATAAAAGCTCAACAGAAAGAAATGACAGAGGCAGAAGGCAGATAGTAGGCAGGAAGTCTTTAGAAGTTCTTTATTCTTATCGTCAAGACACCTTCTCAAACCAATCACAGACTTCCGGCTTCACAATATAAGCGCTACTCGTCACATTCGCTACAGTAACAAAATGAAAAATGTATTTAATTACGACCATGCTTTGATTGTCATATATGTTTTAATGTTATCTGTGATATTTCTACTTACATAAATGTTAGTGCCTCAGTTGAAGGATATACTGTATGTAGTGAGTGACATTTTGTGGCTGATTGAAATAAAATGTACTGTAGATTATTTTATAACATGCTCTGATTGATAGTCCTCAATTACAGAATGTTTAGCAGGCATTACATTACATCACGCATTATTAAAAATGATTAATGATAAATGAACGGATCAATACAAAAATGGACTGTAACAATACCAAGTATACTGTCAGGTCAGGTATAAGGTCGATACTACAGTGTTTATATTTATTTTTTTTATTGTCAAAATTAGGGATGTCCGATAATATCGGACTGCCGATATTATCGGCCGATAAATGCTTTACAATGTAATATCGTAAATTATCGGTATCTGTTTCAAAATTATCGGTATCGGTTTCAAAAAGTAAAATGTATTACTTTTTAAAATGCCGCTGTGTACACGGACGTAGGGAGAAGTACAGAGCGCCAATAAACCTTAAAGGCACTTTATTTGCATACCGGCCCAGTCACATAATATCTACGGCTTTTCACACACACAAGTGAATGCAAGGCATACTTGGTCAACAGCCATACAGGTCACACTGAGGGTGGCCGTATAAACAACTTTAACACTGTTACAAATATGCGCCACACTGTGAACCCACACCAAACAAGAATGACAAACACATTTCGGGAGAACATCCGCACCGTAACACAACATAAACACAACAGAACAAATACCCAAAACCCCTTGCAGCACTAACTCTTCCGGGATGCTACAATATACACCCCCCGCTGCCCCCTACCCCGCCCCCCAACTCCGCCCACCTCAACCTCCTCATGCTCTCTCAGGGAGAGCATGTCCCAAATTCCAAGCTGCTGTTTTGAGGCATGTTAAAAAAAAAAAAAAAAAGCACTTTGTGACTTCAATGATAAATATGGCAGTGCCATGTTGGCATTTTTTTCCATAACTTGAGTTGATTTATTTTGGAAAACCTTGTTACATTGTTTAATGCATCCAGCGGGGCATCACAACAAAATTAGGCATAATAATGTGTTAATTCGACGACTGTATATATCGTATCGGTTGATATCAGAATCGGTAATTAAGAGTTGGACAATATCGGAATATCGGATATCTGCAAAAAAGCCATTATCGGACATCTCTAGTCAAAACATATTTTGTCAATTTTATTATTGTTTACAGACACAGGAAATAAGTACCTGGACAAATGAGGTCAAAACCAAAGAATTCAAATCAAAGCTTATAATAGCAATTCATTTAAATACTTAATTTATATTGTTACACCGCCAGCCTGTGTTTTTGTCTGATTATAATTGTGATCAAAAATGTAATCATAAAATGATCTTGAAATTTTGAATTTAAATGCAAGCGCTTCAATTGCAGGAATACAAATTCGGCATTCCTGCAGAATACACATTCTGTATTCCTGCAGAATAAGCATTCTGTATTCCTGCAAAAAACAAAATCTGGCAAGACACCAACACACTGCAGGTACATTTTTTTAAACTTCTCATTAAAAGTGCGTTTGTTTTTTTGTGTTGAGCTGTTTAAAAAAGCATAATGTTAAAAAAACATTTCATTAAAGCAAATTGTCCAGTCATGGTAATTAAAAACTTAAAAAATATCTGTCGAGGGTACACTTATTAATGACAAAAAATATGTTTATCTGCGATTAGTCACAATTATTTGGAGCTAATAATGAACAAACTGCGATTAATCACGATTAAATATTTTTATCGCTTAACAGGCCTATTCAAAACCAAAGAACGTATTTACCTGAATATAAGACGACACGTTTTTTCCAAGACATTGTTTTTTTAAATGTTCCAAATTTTAAGGCGAGTGCTTAAATGTGGTGGTTCTAGTGGTGAAGTAATGATAAATGATAAATGGGTTATACTCGTATAGCGCTTTTCTACCTTCAAGGTACTCAAAGCGCTTTGACACTATTTCCACATTTACCCATTCACACACACATTCACACACTGATGGCGGGAGCTGCCATGCAAGGCGCTAACCAGCAGCCATCAGAGGCAAAGGGTGAAGTGTCTTGCCCAAGGACACAACGGACGTGACTAGGAAGGTAGAAGGTGGGAATTGAACCCCAGTAACCAGCAACACTCAGATTGCTGGCACAGCCACTCTACCAACTTCGCCACGCCGTAGGACATGTTGATATGATCTACCAAAATATCCTCAGCAAAGCACTGAATCAGTCTTTTCTTATTTTCAGTCCACTCTCATGAAGGCAAAAATTAAAAAATGTGGTTTGAGAGGAAATGTTTGCTCTATGTGTATTGCACTGGAACATAACCGTAACTGTTATTTTTTCCCTTCTTTCCATGCTCCCCTGCTGTACCGGTTCACCCACCAGGTAAGACATCTGTTGTATTTTTCTTCTTTTGTATGTCCCTGATGTGTGTGTATTAATATTGTTCCCATTCATGTTCCATTTACTAGGTCATGGTATGTTGTAGGGCTGCAACTAACAACTAATTTGATAATTGATTATTACATTGATTATTAATCAGATAAAAGAGACAAACTAAATTTCTATCCTTTCCAGTATTTTATTGAAAAAAAACAGCATACTGGCGCCATGTTCTTTCAACTTGCCAAATAAAACAAGGAAAATGTTACAAAAATGCACACTTTTGACACCCCTGCTATAGATAATAAAAAATTAAATCTGATAAATCTATCGATAAAAAGCAGAGCCTGGCGACGCATGCGCGTTTATCATGACTCTTTCGCTCTCGCTCTCTGTCTCTGCCCCTCCCTCACGAATGCTGCTGTGCGCACAATTTGTTTAGTTTTTTAACCCCTTCTTAACCCTGAACGTACATTGTTAATACACGCAACCATAATTCAAAATGCCGGACATTTGAGACATTTAAGAAACACCGCCCGCACAGCCCCGCAAAAGAGGACATGTCCGGTGAAAAGAGGACGTATGGTCAGTCTATCCTAGCCCGGACATGTCCTCTTTTGTTAGCATGCTAGCAGCTAACGGGCTACGATAGACTGACCATTCGTCCTCTTTTCACCGGACATGTCCTCTTTTGCGCAGCTGTCAGGGCGGAGTTTCTTAAATGCCTCAAATGTCCGGCATTTTGAGTATTGTTTACACAACGTGCAGTGCGCTACTTAATATGTCAGTGTGGAAACTCGTTCGGTACACCTCCGCACCGAACCGAAACCCCCGTACCAAAACAGTTCGATACAAATACACGTACCGTTACACCCCTATTATTTTGATTATTGTTTCTCAGCTGTTTGTAAATGTTGCAGTTTATAAATAAAGGTTAAAAAAACAAAAAAAAACTACGTAGCCTCAGCGCATAGCATAGATCAAACAGTCGATGACTAAATGAATCGCCAACTATTTTTATAATCGATTTTAATCGATTAGTTGTTGCAGCCCTAGTATGTTGTAAATTTCCAGGGGCAAATGGGAAAATGGCTCAACAATGAGATCATCATGGTGTTATATGAAGTAAATGTTTACCCCTCAAGTGTATCTGTTTATAGTCCTATTTGCTTCTGTGCATGTGGGTTAGCTGGACGTGGGTGTGTGGGTATGTTGGTTTATCTATATGTGCTTGGGGCACATGTTCATGCATGTGTGTCTGCAGATGGGTAACCATGACAACAGCAGCCTGAAGCAGAAATATGGTGGCAGGCACGGAACCTGTGTGCCATCTTTTTTTCTCGGTAGCAAGACATACAGCGATAACGCATCTCTTCATTTCTTCTTCACCCTGTCCTTTTCTCATTCTCAGTCATATTTCATCTTGTTTTAATCCAGAATGTGCATGCAAAAAGTCCAAGGCAGTAATTAGGGACCATGACAGTTTTACTTTAATGAACATCATTTATTTGCTCAAAACTTGGCAACAATATAAAATGAAGTGCACAGGGCAAATTAAGTGCTGATATACACCAATGAATAATATACTAAAGAAACCCATAAACATACCTCAAAGTCCACTAATGTGCGGTTAAAATAAATTGTCTGATTAATTTGCATTTATACATAATAAATGATTGATCGCATCTATTGACGAGTTAAATTTGACATCTGTACTTATTACAAAATGACTATGCTTGTATTATTGTGAAGAATGTTAAAAATGTCCTTACTTGTCTTTTACCGTTACAGTTTTGCGATAGTTTGACTGTGAAAACTGATTAATTATACTTTCATTATGTCCTACTTGGGGGGGCGGGGGGACTAAACTCAAAGCCAGTAGTGATTGTTTCTAACCTTGGAGTCTTCCCTGTAAATGCCCAATTTACTGCATTACATTTTTATGAGGTAATTGATTATGGGTTTATGGATTAATATCGGTTTTGAGGTGAATATTAACTGATGATTTACTACCTGTTGTCCATGTGTATTTGTAGAATACCCAGCTGCATCTTGGTGTGGCTCAATACAATTTCTGGGAATGCACAAAGCTAATGTCAAGGAAGGAATGGCAAAAATTACCAAATAAACTTGATAATTTGTCATATGGAAAATAGCAGAGAGGACTAGCTTAAATGTGTGTAAAGTAAATATATTTTTGGACTTCCAAGAAAGCATTTGCTTTCACTGGTTGTTTGAATGACTGCTTGGTATTCATCTGGAGTGCTGCACAGCTCCACTGGAAGCTCTGCACTGTGTGTTCTGTGAACAAAAGACAGACAAGGGATTTGTTGCTTTTTCGACACAAATCGACGCACATTAAAGAGGGAAGCATTGTATATAGTACATTTTAACATTATATAATTAGCGTTCAATAGGCAAGAGTTTATTGCATCTAAGTGTAACAACTAGAAGTGTACGGAGCATTTGATTTGGTATAGAGGCGTATTGATTCCCTACATTGTAAACATTAAAAGTGAGGGACAGGAAATCTGCCTCTACTTGATAAATAAATGCAGTTCAGTCCAGTCTTTTGCTAGCAAAAGTCAGGTCTAGCAATAGTACCAAGGAGAAGACAGAGATTGAAAACCCTCTTCTGTGATTTTTACTCCTGTTTGGGAACACTTGGCCTACCTTGTCAAAAATGTATAATACGGACAAAGACAAGTGGATAAAAAGCCGCCATTTTTCAAAAGAGATGGAGAACAGTGCTTCAAGCTGGAACTATCACAAATGTGATTTATTGGAGAATTATCTGCCTGCAATTTGACATTTTGGTACTTATGCTGTTATTATGGCGTACCGTTACACCAATAACAATGACTTATGTTTGTGTTTGTAGAAACACATGAGACTGAGGGTGAAAATAGTGTGTAAATTATTAAATATAATTTTAGCTATTGTAGGGATACCAATTGAACAAACATATACATGAATGTAGAGCATCATTTGCAAGTTTACACTATAATGCACTCAATATTATTCCTACAATGTCATAGGTATTTTACAACCTGCTCAGTAAATCAATAATATATTTTTTGCGCAGTGCAATTTCCTTCTTTACAATCGCGTCTCTCTCCTAAGTGTGGCCGCTAAATTGCTGCTGTCAGACCAGCTGTTATTGTTCCTGCAAAATTATCAAAATGCAAGTGGGAATAACACAGTGTAGACATTCTGCCTTTGTTGCCAAGCAACGTAAGAGTGTGTTAGAGTGTGAATTGTTTGTTTTTTTTGAGAGAGAGAGTTGTGGAGAGCTGTGCACCTTTTTGTATAGCTGCTTTAATAAAATTACATCTTATACTGTATGCATTATTTTGGCAACATGCTGGAATAGTGTTTGGCATGTCTGCCTGACAGTCAGGTTATCCGGGTTAGAATCTCTTGTGGGTTTTTTTTTCCATCTACTCCGGCTTCCTCCCACATCCTAACATGCTAATTGGAGACTGTGCATGTGAATTTGCACATTTCCCGGTCAAATAAAGGGCAGAAACATTCAACCATTCCTAAAAGACTCTGCAATGCAGCCTCCAACAAATAACAGGAGTTATAAACATTCTGGTCAAAGCAGGTGACCAAAATGCTGTTTGTGGCATTTGTTTACAACTGAACGGAAAGCTAACATGGGGGATTCCGACTATTTTGAAATGGTAGTTGTTGATCTATAGCAATCGTTCTGCCATACAATACCTCAATGTTAACGAGGGGGAATTACACTTCAACGACTGTCGTTGGCTTTGACCAATAGGATTGCTTGTTTGCATCAAAGCAGATGTTTTTCTCACTACGATAGTGCAAAACCCTCCTTGCCCAGGCACACCCTCCGGGTTTTGGAGTATAACTATTTGGGGTTTTGGCACCAGCGAGTAGACTAGATCTGACCAATCTAAATCTAAGACTAAATCTGACCAATCTAAGTCTATGATCATGAACTGATGAAGCCTACTCGGATTAGAGGCGAAACGTTTTCTAAGACAAACCAAACAGTCCAGTTGCGATCAATTGAATGCCCTGATATTACAATGACCTGGATGAATGAAAACATTCATAGACCTGAGATGAGTCTGCCGCTAGTCTTTAGTGCACAATCAATTTACCAGTCAGCTAGTGAATGGCGAGTACTCATCTTCGTTTTTAAGAATGATTGTTCCCAATATAATGTTGGAAGCAGAAACATTTATGAACCACTATAAATTTCTACATGTGTAATACATTTTTATTAATGTGTAGTTTCCAGCATATTCTGTTATCTATTACAACTCAAAACATGTATTTTCTTGTAATATATGAATGTTTACTCCTATTTGTATTTGTTTGCTTAGTTTATTTTTTCCAAATAACATTATTTTAGTCTTACTTAAATGTAAGAATAATCTATTTTTATCAAATGGTCTACTCAATTCATTATTTTCTACCGCTGAGCAATATGCATTATCGTCATCTGCAAATTGTATTAGTTTGAGGTCCTTTGTGATCGTAAAAATGTTGTCTAATGGATAGGTTGAAATAATCTTATGTCCGGCGATAGTTTTTAATACTATCGTTATATCTTAATAATACATTTTGGTGAATCATTCTTGCTATGTCTTGCAAATTTGACAGCGACAAGACAACACATACGTCCTCAATGCACTGCAGCGTCCTTGTTAGCTAGCTATAAGAGTGTTCTTGCTACTTCTAAATCAATAATCCTGGTTCAATGGTGACAGATAAACTATGTTTCTTACAAGTATTGTCACTGCAGGACAATGAAAAGCTAAACATGCTCCACTAGGTTGTGAGTTCAAACCCTGGCCGAGTGATACCAAAGACTATAAAACTGGGACCCATTACCTCCCTGATTGGCACTCAGCATCAAGGGTTGGAATTGGGGGTTAAATCACCAAAAATGATTCCCGGGCGCGGCCACTGCTGCTGCTCACTGCTCCCCTCACCTCCCAGGGGGTGATCAAGGGTGATGGGTCAAATTCAGAGAATAATTTCGCCACACCTAGTGTGTGTGTGACAATCATGGGTACTTTAAACTTTAACTACACAAGAGAATATGCTAACCGCTAAATTCGAGCTCTTATAGGTAGCTCTTATTACTACCTTCTTAATAATGTTGTTTGTATAGTTTCTTATTTTCTTTACTTCTTCCTTTATAGTTATAATTTTAGATTGTGAAGACTGGTAGATGATCAATAATATCAGTAATTAACAAGCCACTGTTTTTTTTTTATTAAAGCTATTCGAAAACATATTGTCAATTAACGTTGTACTGTGTTCTGTTATTCTACTTGATTTAGTGACTTTTGTACATTCTATGAAGTCCTCAATCTTTTTTTTATTTTTTTTTAGCTTTCTCTGATTTTAAAGTCCCCTCATGTAATGAGGACTTTTTAGTTATAATCTGTGTATGTTGTTTTGATCCAGTCCATGCATTTCTCAATGTTTGACTTTGGTGTTCTTTATATGCAATTGACATTTTAACTTTTTTCTTGACTGATTTCTATTGTTATACATTATTGTATGTTATTAATGGTCTTTGAATTATCTTTTTAATGTCTTCAAAGTAAGTGAATTGTTTCTTGCTAATTCGACAATAACTGCAGATTAATATCATATGATAACATTTTTACCTATATTTGTTAGAGATGCTCAAATAAATGATTCACATTTGAATCATGATTATTTGTTCAAATTCTAAATATTCAGATTTTAAAAAAAACAACATATATATACATATGTGTAGATATATATATTTTTTAAAGAATTAATTAAAAAAATATATGTTTTTTAGCCCATTTCCACGCTTACTCGCTGTATGTATACATCAGAAGCCAAGAGGAGCTTTTGTAACATGTAACCTGTTTAGAAATTTAGAAAAAATAAATAAATTCGATGCCAAATAATATATATTGCGAGAATCGTGTTTAATCGAGAATCGATTCTTAAGACTGTGCCAGTGCCTAAATTGTTCCCGAACCAATAAGTTGAATGCCAGCTCTATGAGGATGAGGTTTGCTAACAGAAAACTAGATAACAAACCTGCTAGTTAAAGTTAAATTTAAAGTACCAATGATTGTCACACACACGGGGTGTGGCGAAATTATTCTCTTCATTTGACCCATCACCCCCTGGGAGGTGAGGGGAGCAGTGGCCGCGCCCGGGAATCATTTTTGGTGATTTAATCCCCAATTCCAACCCTTGATGCTGAGTGCCAAGCAGGGAGCTAATGGGTCCCATTTTTATAGTCTTTGGTATGACTCGGCCGGGGTTTGAACTCACAACCTACCGATCTCAGGGTGGACACTCTAACCAAAAGGCCACTGACTACCATAGAAAAGAAAACATACAGATCCCGTTTTAAAAACAATGCATTTTGTGCCATTTAAGTTTAAAGGCCTACTGAAACCCACTAGTAGCGACCACGCAGTCTGATAGTTTATATATCAATGATGAAATCTTAACATTGCAACACATGCCAATACGGCCGGGTTAACTTGTAAAGTGCAATTTTAAATTTCCCGCTAAACTTCCGGTTGGAAACGTCTATGTATGATGACGTATGCGCGTGACGTCACGACGGCAACGGAAGTATTCGTACCCAATGTGTCACCATACAAACTGCTCTGCTTTCATCGAACAATTCCACAGTATTCTGGACATCTGTGTTGGTGAATCTTTTGCAATTTGTTTAATGAACAATGGAGATTGCAAAGAAGAAAGTTGTAGGTGGGATCGGTGTGTTAGCGGCTGGCTGTAGCAACACAACAAAGAGGACTTACTTGGATAGCAGACATCTGTGATCGGGTGAAGTCCTTCGTCGCGCCGTCGATCGCTGGAACGCAGGCGAGTACGGGTGGCAGATGAGGGCTGGCTGGCGTAGGTGGAGCGCTAATGTTTTTATCATAGCTCTGTGAGGTCCGGTTGCTAAGTTGCTAAGTTAGCTTCAGCGTCGTTAGCAACAACATTGTTAAGCTTTGCCAGGCTGAGAACTAATAACCGTGTAGTTACATGTCCATGGTTTAATAGTATTGTTGATCTTCTGTCTATCCTTCCAGTCAGGGATTTATTTATTTTGTTTCGATCTGCATTTGAGCCAGATGCTATCACGTTAGCTCAGTAGCTAAAGAGCTTCGCCGATGTATTGTCGTGGAGATAAAAGTCACTGTGAATGTTCATTTCGCGTTCTCGACTCATTTCCAAGAGGATATAGTATCCGAGGTGGTTTAAAATACAAATCCGTGATCCACAATAGAAAAAGGAGAGTGTGTGGAATCCAATGAGACTTTGTACTTAAGTTACGGTCAGAGCGAAAAAAGATACACCCTGCACTGCCTCTCTAGTCCTTCACTCTAACGTTCCTCATCCACAAATCTTTCATCATCGCTCAAATTAATGGGGTAATCGTCGCTTTCTCGGTCCGAATCTCTCTCGCTCCATTGTAAACAACGGGGAATTATGAGGAATCCTTCCTCCTGTGACGTCACGCTACTTCCGGTATAGGCAAGGCTTTTTTTTATCATCGACCAAAAGTTGCGAACTTTATCGTCGTTGTTTTATACTAAATCCTTTCTGCAAAAATATGGCAATATCGCGAAATGATCAAGTATGACACATAGAATGGATCTGCTATCCCCGTTTAAATAAAACAATTTCATTTCAGTAGGCCTTTAACTGAATTGTAAATAACTACTTCAATTTTGTAAGTACATTTCAACAATTTTGAATACAACAATAAAAAAGTCCTGAATATCATCACAGCAAAACCAAAATAATTACAGAAAATGTTTCAAATACAAACATGCTTGTGTAAGCTGTTTTACTGAGACACTTATTTCGTCCGACAGGATTTAGCGCACAGCCGTTTTATTGTGAAGGCCCATGAAGTGTGCTGTTGGTATTTTAGACACAGGCTGCTGTGTTTTGACGAGAGACTGGCTGTGTTCAGATAAAAAGTAGCTCTGGAGTTTCTGCCTGCCGTCCTTACTTCACATTGAGCCTGCACAACATCAGCGGTCATCTTTTAAGACTCTCAGTCGCACTTGCGTTGTACTGTTGAAGTTCAAAATTTCGACTTTTGTAAATGTAACTCGCTCGCTTTAACCGCGATTGGTGCATAATGACTGAGTTTTGCGACAGTAAAATTTTAAATGAGTTTCGGACTCTGTGTGTTGGTGTCGGGATCGCCCCACTAATGTATCAATGTATTCATTTTGCACTAAAATGTGGCACCGATAGCTACTTCTTTTTTCGGTCTAGTTACTACCATGTACGTCGGTCTTGGTGTTGTACAGGATTATCAAAATAATTGTTGAAAATCAATACATTTTCAAAAATATTATTAAATATCTAAATATCCTTTTGGTCTGTGCACAACAAGATAATGTTATTTATTTTAAGTGTAAGCACATGGCCCTGATCATGCTACATATGCATGTGAAAACAATTGACCCAGAAGATCACATCTCAATTCTAAGCAAGAGAGCGGTGATTCACATTTGTTGCAGAATCTTGCAGCCCTTCCATAAAATAAAAATAAGTAATTCCTCAGTACATTTTACAACTGGGTTTTGCTGTCTTCACTGGTCAGTCTCCTTGTGGCGTCCAGCACACCTTTGACATATTTGAATAATGGTGTGGTAAGCAGTAGACGAGGAGAGAGAGAAAGGCAGGGAGTGCTGTTGAGCAGCAACTTGCACTTGCAGCATCACTGCCTTCTCAGAAAAAAAGCCCTTGGACAAGCCAGACATCCTCTGCTAGCCTGACTGTTTACCTCTTTAACACCTTCTACTATTCCTCCGGTGAGTCAACAATCTGGACAGTGTAATTGTGATGTTTTTGTCTATGTGCCATGTTGTTACATCTATGCCGAGAGGAAATGTATTGGCAGACTGTTACGGTGTAGATTGTGATGTAATATTACTCATACAGACTGCTGCCAAGGCATACCCATACAAATATGAGCTTGTTGGAACAAGCTGTACCACCATAGCTACAGTATTTCTTGTTGTGGTCTTTGCTGGATGAACTCTGAATGCATACAACATGTACATTTTTTTTTGCTTCTTTTGGGATTGCACATCTCATCACCATTTGAGCTCTTCAACTGGCTATTAAAAATGTAGCCATGTTTTCTTAGATGCACAGATGCTTATTACTGCCACCACTTGATACAGAGATGATTCCTGTAGTGTATGACTTTATTTATTTGATAGCAGGTGTGACCCAGGTAGCAGCAAGGTTAGATTTACATTAAAGGTTTGATTTATACAACATGGTGGAATCACATACCAACCAATACAACATTAAACATTTGTTCATTTTTGTTAAGCAGAGTTAAAATGACAAGTTACACAGCATTAAACATCTGTGTAACGAGACTGGAACGTCTTGCACAATTAATCAAATTATAATCACAATCACAATCACAATTTTGGCTGCCACCATTAAATGAGGGTGATCGTCGGTGATAATAACATTTAAAAAGCAGTCTATGTTGCATATCAAATCAAGCACTTCCACAATCGCGGTGTCAGAGAATAGACCAGTGAAGCGCGCTCCCGTCGAGGCCAGAGGCCATTGTGTATGAGCACAAAACTCCATCAACATGCCAAACTGGAACATTAACATTAACAATATTTTCCCTAGGTTGCCTCAGCCGATTGCTTCGTTTCACCCATTTTACCCGCTTCACTTTTGTACTGCACTGTTGTTATCAGATGCACAATGTGTGGACAATACTGGGGACAGACTCCTTTGTCCCACCCAAAAATATATCGCAGAGAAGAAAAATATTTGATTTTGTTTTCATTTTGAAAGTGCAAGACATCGTTGTGTCACTGGTCACTCCTTCACTCACCTGCTCTCACTTTGAGAGTGTTAAAAGAGGAGAGAAAGATGCAGCAGGCGTTCTATAAAACAATGGGTAGGTTACGTTACCATGAATATGACTTGTTTATAAAGTCTTGCCATTTGTTTTTTGGGAGGGTCACTTGTCAATTATTTATTTGCTAACTTACCAACAACGTCAGCACTAGCTAAAATGTTTTGTAATCTCATTTGATTGAACGCAGGTTGTAAAGTGACACAACGCTGAGTTGTCAGTGACGCAAAAAGTTTGTGTATTAGATGTGAGAGGCATCACGCTAACTTAATTATTGTTGGCCAAACAGTTGCACTGATCCAGATGATGTTGTTGGAGAAAAACAAAGCTTGTTTATATAGACCTTAATCTTCATCGGCCAAACTGATTTGTGTTTTAAATTGATATTAAAAAGTAAACACCATGTTTATTTTTTTACATCGTTTGTGGTAAAATTTGATTTACAATTTTTTTTTCGATTTTTCCCCCTACGTTTTAAAGAAACCAGTGAGTACAAATGACAGAGATAATTCAAAACAAGTTTTTATTTTATTTGATCAAAAAATAGTAGTTTTAAATGACACTGCATACACTGCATCTTACTTTTAGCAACACTCTAATTTGAATAACAATGTTCTTTTTAGAGCAGATATAAATTGTACTTTTTTATGCAATAATTTTCAAATAACTAATTAAGAGCTACCTATGGGGAGCAATATTTCTGTATTGCATTGCACATTGCATGCAAATAACACTAAGATCAATATAGTTCTAACTTAAAACTTATGTCTTGAATAAAATGTTTAAAAATGTAGTATTATACATTGTATGCAAATAAATAATCAAAAAAATGGATAAACGCAGCCTTTTTCATTCACACATCTTTGCGATGTGCTGAGCGACTGCTTTAGTGATCATTCTCCACCGTGCTTCTTTCTCATCATACATGGTCTCATCATACATACGGTACCTGGTATAAATGATTCCACCACAGTAAGTTGCTTTTAGGCCCAAGTTTGTTTGTTGTTACAGTCTTGTCTTCCTCATTTAGACTATGTTTACACTGCAGGCCAAAGTGGCCCAAATCTGATTTTTTCAAAATGTGATTTTTCCCAGCTGAGTGTTTAAACTGCAAATAAAATGTGATCTTTATCAGACTTCAGTATAAATACGCACAGGCCCCAATGTGGCCTCGACGTAACTTGCATGCGCAGTTCGATAAAGTGAAAACAAAGAAAGTTGATCAGGTTCTGTAAATGAACAAGAAAGTCGCTGCTACTACTACAAAATAAAATACTAATTGCCACACCTTAAAAATGAATGATTTTCTTACATGAAAATAAATTAAAGTAATATATTGTATTAATGAATATATGTAGTACAATATATTTGGGAGGGTTGTAATCTTTTTATGGCTGTTAAGTAGAGGATGCACAGACATCAGCATTGATGTATGTTAGCTTTATTTTTCACCTCACTTACTTAAACAACTTACGCAATGTACATAACATGTAAGCACATACGCCACAGCGTCAATTCCGGTCCTTCAACAATTGCTATTTTTTCGGAATCAAAATATATATTCATATATTACATATAGCCTATTATTTGCGCACTATTGACTAGTGATGCACCAAAAATTCAGTTGTCGAAAAAAGACTTTGCTCATTAAAACCGGATGTTGTGATGACATATCTACAAACCCTGTTTCCATATGAGTTGGGAAATTGTGTTAGATGTAAATATAAACGGAATACAATGATTTGCAAATCATTTTCAACACATATTCAATTGAATGCACTACAAAAACAAGATATTTGATGTTCAAACTCATAAACTTAATTTTTTTTTTGCAAATAATCATTAACTTAGAATTTCATGGCTGCAACACGTGCCAAAGTAGTTGGGAAAGGGCATGTTCACCACTGTGTTACATGGCCTTTCCTTTTAACAACACTCAGTAAACGTTTGGGAACTGAGGAGACACATTTTTTAAGCTTCTCAGGTGGAATTCTTTCCCATTCTTGCTTGATGTACAGCTTAAGTTGTTCAACAGTCCGGGGGTCTCCATTGTGGTATTTTAGGCTTCAAAATGCGCCACACATTTTCAACGGGAGACAGGTCTGGAGTACAGGCAGGCCAGTCTAGTACCCGCACTCTTTTACTATGACGCCACGTTGATGTAACACGTGGCTTTGCATTGTCTTGCTGAAATAAGCAGGGGCGTCCATGGTAACGTTGCTTGGATGGCAACATATGTTGCTCCAAAACCTGTATGTACTACCTTTCAGCATTAATGGTGCCTTCACAGATGTGTAAGTCACCCATGTCTTGGGCACTAATACACCCCCATACCATCACAGATGCTGGCTTTTCAACTTTGCGCCTATAACAATCCGGATGGTTCTTTTCCTCTTTGGTCCGGAGGACACGACATCCACAGTTTCCAAAAACAATTTGAAATGTGCACTAGTCAGACCACAGAACACATTTCCACTTTGTATCAGTCCATCTTAGATGAGCTCAGGCCCAGCGAAGCAGACTGCGTTTCTGGGTGTTGTTGTTGTTTCATGGAATCTACTTTTATACCCAATCATGGCACCCACCTGTTCCCAATTTGCCTGCACACCTGTGGGATGTTCCAAATAAGTGTTTAGTGAGCATTGCTCAACTTTATCAGTATTTATTGCCACCTTTCCCAACTTCTTTGTCACGTGTTGCTGGCATCAAATTCTAAAGTTAATGATTATTTGCAAAAAAAAAAAAGTTTATCAGTTTGAACATCAAATATGTTTTTTGTAGCATATTCAACTTAATATGGGTTGAAAATGATTTGCAAATCATTGTATTTTGTTTATATTTACACCTAACACAATTTCCCAACTCATATGGAAACGGGGTTTGTACTTCCGCTGGCCGGCTGCGTCTTTCACGAATGACGTAGCTCGCCTAAAGCTGACGAAAAAGTCACATACGGGTCGCATTCAGGTCGTATTGCGTTAAGACTGAAGTCACATTTAAAAAGATCAGATTCCAATCTGTTTTGGACTACCTCCTAATGTGGTCTTAATCTGATGCGAAAAGATCAGGTTTAAAGAACTTTAGACTGTATAGACTGGCATAAAAAAAATCAGATGTGTCACTTTAGGGCAAAAAAATCAGATTTGGTGTACAGTGTAATCAGGGCCTTAGAGTTGCATTTACTGCACTCAACTGAAGGCTTCGGTTTTTAGATGCTTGAGTAAGTTCGCTGTGCTACTGCCTTTTTTTAAGCAAACTTTGCTGCGTGCAGTCATTTGTACCACGCCTGTTGCCACAAAACCAAAGTACAGACAACACTATTCAATCAATCAATCAATCAAAGTTTATTTATATAGCCCTAAATCACAAGTGTCTCAAAGGGCTGTACAAGCCACTACGACATTCACATTATTTTCTTTGGAACAAATATCTTGCTCTCGTTAGTGTTAACATTAGCCATGTTTTGCTAGGTGTGCCGCTGAGAAAATAAGGGGAGTGCAGAGGCTACGGAAGCTACTGAGGGCAAAAAGTATGCCAAAGCAAGAGGAGAAAATAAATAATTTGTAACATTTTTCAATGATCTGCAAAAAAAAAACTTGATTATATCAATAACATCAATAAATTGTCATTGCCTGAAAAACCTTGTTGTATTTTAATGTCAGAAAGTTATTATTTTAAAGAGGCCCTATTATGCTATTTTGCAAAACTAACTTTTCTTACCTACCGTAATTTCCGGACTATAAGCCGCTACTTTTTCCCCTCGTTCTGGTCCCTGCGGCTTATACAAGGGTGCGGCTTATTTACGGCCTGTTCTTCTCCGACACCGACGAAGAGGATTTCGGTGGTTTTAGTACGCAGGAGGAAGACGATGACACAATGATTAAAGACTGACTTTTCATATACCGGTAGGCTGGTTATTTTGATAACGTACAGGTGAGCACTTTGTATTACTTTGCACCGTTGTATTATTTGTACTCTGCACGAATGCTGTTCGCCATGTCAAAGATGTGAAAGTTTGATTGAATGATTGAAAGATTTATTGTTAATAAATGGGACGCTTTGCGTTCCCAAACAGTCATCTCTGTCCCGACAATCCCCTCCGTGGTAGCAGGAACCCCTATATACTACGGTAATTACACATCAAAACCCTGCGGCTTATAGTCGGGTGCGGCTTATATATGGAGCAATCTGTATGTTCCCCTAAATTTAGCTGGTGCGGCTTATAGTCAGGTGCGGCTTATAGTCCGGAAATTACGGTATTTATACCTACTGTTGTGTGTTTGGGATCAGCATAAGTCCAGAACATTTTAAATCAAACAATGGAGGCATTGCAGCGATATTTATTGAATTCCTTCTTTCATACTTCCGCCAGACGAGCCGGAACTTGCTAAACCTGTGACGTTTTTCGCACCGATGACGTCACCGGAACTTGCATATGTGGTATAAATTTACCCAAAAAGGATTACTATATCAGTTGCTAGCTCACATTGTAGTCTGACGATGTAGTCAATAAATTCCTTTTTTTCCTCTATCCTCTTTTTTTGGGGCAGACAGGCTCATACATGCACATGCATCCTGCGCTGTTTCCATTTGTAATGCAAAGTAGCGTATAGTTTGAACTTAATCTGTCAGTAGACTCGCTATGGAAGTGTTAAAACTACAACAAAGTTGGGGGGGTGGAGTCACTGTCAAAGTGGAGCCACGTAAATAAGACTGTCACAAAACAGCGCATCCTGAAGAGACAGTCAGAAAGCGTCTAGAAAACCGTCTGTAAAACATAATCTATGCAAAATGTTGACAGAGCAACCACCATTTCATGTTATGTAGACCACAAAGAAGTGTTTTAATTGTCGGAAAAAAAATCCTAATATGACCCCTTTAAAAACAGTCCAAGTGACAGCGTTTTATGAATGTTTTGCGGTGTATAGTTAAGTCTTATTTGACATATTTCTGCCTAAATTCTCTATGGATCTGTCCTGTCACCAATACAGTATGTGTACCCCAATCTGAAACACATTCTTACACCCTTGGACGTTTGCACAACACATTGCTCTGCTTGTCTCCTTGGAGTCACACTAGCAGGACTAACAGCTAACCATCGAGCTAAGTAGAGTGGAGACATTTTCCCAACATTTTTTTTGTATCATTTAGTATACATGTTTCACACTGCAAATGTATGATTAGGTCAAATGGGGGTGTCCAATTGGTGACGCGGAGGCCACCCATGAAGCTTAAAAAATGGGAAAATATATCTAACGACATCATGTAATGAGAAAAAGCTGACACTGATACTAATAATGAACAATAACAAAAATATTTGTCTTTAAATACATGGATAATGTTTATTTAGCCTTTTTTGTTAGACTATTTAATTACAAATTACATGATAGTGTCGTTTTCACTGCATGTCCAAACCAAGGGTGGCAATAGACAATCCCATATTAAACAATGCCAAATCAGTGGGTAAAAAAACACCAGAGTCTAAAAGACAAGCAGTAGAAACCCTCAAGCAGCAAGAACAGTGTTTCACTTATTTTGCAACATTCTTATTTTCTGTGTTTTTTTTTCCAGTCACAATGAGCGAAAGGTGACCTGCAAGCACCCTGTATCAGGAGCCCCCTCCCAAGACAACTGCATCTTTGTAGTAAATGAACAGTAAGTCTCTTAGCTTCGTGATGCATGTGGTTAGCATTATGTGCTTGTAACTTATGTACTGGTTACCAGTCAGACAGACCTGCAGTGTTATAAATATGTTCAGTAAATATCAAGATGAATGTGCCAAATAATCACAAACATTTCCCCTACAAATAAGTCAAAATTAAATAAATATTTGCTCCTAAAAGGCCAATTTAAATCAGTTGCTAGCTCATATTGATTTACTTTATTTCATGAACAATTTTCATTAATTCTTTGTAAAGTGGACCTTTCAACAACGATCCACACTCTATTTATTTTTCATCTGTTGTTTTATACAGTCAATTAAGTGCACCCTTTTTAAACCGTTTCTTTAAAGGTGCTGTTTGCAACCTCCTCACAATAACATTTTTCGAAGCAAGACATATAACAAGAACACCAACAGCTAGCTTATGTTACTATTAGTAGACTGACCATACGTCCTCTTTTCCCCGGACATGTCTTCTTTTGTGGGGCTGTCCGGGCGGAGTTTCTTAAATGCCTCAAATGTCCGGCATTTTGAGTAAGGGTTGCGTGTATTTTCAATGTACGTTCAGGGTTAAGAAGGGGTTAAAAACAAAACAAATTGTGTGCGCAGCAGCATTCGTGAGGGAGGGGCAGAGATAGAGAGAGCGCGAGAGTTATGATAAACGCGCATGCGTCGCCAGGCTCTGCTTCTTATCCATAGATTTATCAGATTTAATTTTTTATTATCTATAGCAGGGGTGTCAAAAGTGTGCCCCGGAGGCCATTTGCGGCCCACAGTTAATGTTTTAAAGGCCCACGGCACATTCTAAAAATACTATTAAAATAAACAAAAACATAACAAAAGTGAAATGTAAAAGCTTAAAGGTGAAATGTAATTTAGAAAAAGTTGCAATGTTGACTAATAAAACAAAGCTGTTTTTTTTTCTTTTAAACTGTCATTGCTCAAAACATAATATTGAATCAAAATCAATGTTATTATGAATTATTGACCTATCCAAGGTTCCGATTACGTCACATCAAATATTCCACTTTGAAAAATATTTTTGGTGGAAGATTTTGCATATTTTGTGTGTTTGTCATTAAAAACATAGTTTTGTTTGACAAAAAAAGGCGTAAAACAAACAAACAAAAAACCACATAAAAAAACTAAAACATTTTGAAATGAGGGATAGATCTGAAGTTGATGTAGACTCCAGATTTAAGCGTTAAATATAAAATGTATGTATGCCCCGGCACACCATCATCATCATTTCATGACCCAAGCAAAACACTTTTTAAATTTTTGTACTGAAATAAATACACCTACAACTTATTAAATAAAAACATAGAAAAACTACCAGCAGCGGTAAAGTTCAGATACATGAAGGAAAGAAGAAAGTGAATGAATGTTTATAACTGAATACATTTGCATATGCATACACATTTTTTATTTTTTTATTTTAATTTTTTTAATGAATTAAGTAACGTTTATGAGAAACTTTTTCCAAAACACAATATATAATGTGAGATATAACAGGATAATGCCTTAATTTTATAAAAAAAAATCAAAACGCTTACAAAAAAGTGGGGCCCCAAAAATTTACTGTGGGACCCCATTTTTATGACTTGATGTGTCCCTGGGACCCCATTTTGAAAGTTCCTAGCGCCAACACTGCTGTCAACAGAGGAGAAAAAATGCTTTATTTAAATAAATATATTATTTATAAAGCAAGTTAGAGTATCATTGGCAAATTTTCACCTAGTCCCGGCCTTGGCACGCATATATGTGTCCTCTTTTTGGGATTTCAGAATATGGTCAGCCTACTATTAGTGGTTTAAGAGGACACATTTGTGTGACAATTGTCTATATTTTTTACAATTACCAAGTTTATGTAATAAAAATATTTACCGGCCTGAATAAAATGATGGGGTTTACGGTGGTCACTCACAGGGCCTCATCAACACATACAAAAACAGTCAAAGGGGAGCGACAAACAATTTGCATTCCTACTGTTGTTAGGATAGAATATATATTCAATGACAGCTAACGCTAGCTATCCAAATTGCTTTTATTAGCTAACAATACCTAAAGCTAATGCGCATGCATGTGTTAGATATGTACCTAATTACGGTATGTCATTACGTACGAGAAGCCATAAGGGGCGGATATACTGTGTAAACTACTTTGAAAAGTTGGCGTATATACATATGGTTGAGTTGACCATGTATGTCTAAGTCAACTCAATTGGGCTTTTTTTAGTAGTAAGGAAAACACATTGGACCGGGGAGTGATGAGTTGGTTCGACATGAACGGGTTGTCGACATACTGTAAGTAGGACCAACTTAATTGGGTTCCACAGTAGTGCCCTCCAATTTAAGATTTAAGGTTGGTCCCCATTTAGTCGTTATTAGTGCAACACACACTGCTTGCAAAGCAAACATGACATCTGTAAAGCTTATGTTTAAGATTGAGTTCAAATATTTCAACATCCAGACCGGGGCAGATTTAAGGAGGAAAAAAACAAAAGAATAACGTAATTCCTGCTGACAAGAAAAGAGTGCACCTTGCTGGAACGGGGAGAAATAATGTAATCAAAAAGCTACTAAGGTTTGCCTGTATTAAATCACATACAAGGTAAGCTAATGGACTAAGCTTGTGCGCTTTCTTAAATGAGCAAAATATAGCACACAATCCATTTAGCGTGTATATTCAAAATATATGCTAATAATCAGAACGCCCACAATACTGGGAACTACTCAGTGGCCCAGTGGTTAGAGTGTCCGCCCTGAGATCGGTAGGTTGTGAGTTCAAACCCCGGCCGAGTCATAACAAAGACTATAAAAAATGGGACCCATTACCTCCCTGCTTGGCACTCAGCATCAAGGGTTGGAATTGGGGGTTAAATCACAAAAAATGATTCCCGGGCGCGGCACCACTGCTGCCCACTGCTCCCCTCACCTCCCAGGGGGTGATCAAAGGGATGGGTCAAATGCAGAGGACAAATTTCACCACACCTAGTGTGTGTGTGACAATCATTGGTACTTTAACTTTAACTTTAAGAGGCGATGCAAATATAATTATTTAGCACTTTCAATTAGGGGTGTATACAGAGTAACGGTATTTTTTGGTACCGGTTCCTAATTGGGTCAGTACAGGAGGAGCGTTAAGATTCTGGACAAATGATAGGCTATCTGTGTTTTTCATCCAGCTGACCGTAGTAACTATGACACGCTGTCACATTCACTTCAGTTGCCGCTGCCACGCATAATAAAGACAGGGGTAGGATGTAAAAATCATCTTGGAATAATAACAAATAAGGAACCAACAGTACACAAAAGTTTGTAACACAGCAAGTCCCTCAAAGTCACGCAGGCTAATAAGAGTTAGTGTCAGGTTGAAGTGAACACACTTTACTCATCAACCGTACTCTTAGCGATCCAATAATCCACAAACCAATATTAATCCACTCAAAAAAGTGAAAACAATTAAGTATAATAATAATCCATAGAGATGCTGTGAAGGAATATGGCATCCGCTGTCAGGTCTCCAGTCGCTTTCTGAAGCCACTCCACTGCGCAGTGTTTGTGTGGCATCAAAACATACCTTGCTTACCGATAAATGCACACCCACCCAACATGCTAATTGATTTTATTCATTTATATAATATATTAAAAATAATACATCATGTAAAAGGTCTACGCTCTGCACATGAATGCCATACATAAATATTATTTCCAGCTGAGTGTAACTGTAATGAATAGAAACTCAGTAATGGATATGTGTGGTATTTACAAGATGGTGACATAACTGCATTATATAGTACAATTAAGAGTACCGATGAATACAGGTGTCGATATGGAATATTTATGTTGGTATCAATGAAATCCCTTACCATATACATCCCCACATCTCTACTCGCAATGTGAGTCATCAAGACTGCAACGGTCCTGCGGCCGCTGTTTTGTGTCAATATTTAGCAAGTTTAAAATGTTTGTGCAAACTGGCAGTTGCACTAAAATGGCTGTGAGAAAGAAGGCGATCGTGCTGAAAAGACAAACGATGGATCTTCCGTCCTATGTGTGTGTCAACATATTTGTGCTGTCATAGAAAAATCTTACACATATAGTCTATTCAGCAATATCATGTTAAACATTTTTAGCTGACGGATGACATAAGGGGCTGATTAAAACAAATTAATTTGATGCGTTTTGGTGTCTTCTGGCGTTTGTTTTTATTAGCTTTATTCTATTTAATTTAGTTGTTTGTTGTTAATCAATAGGACTCTATGCCAAACCTTTTTTTTTTTTTTCAAACACCCAAGCTTTCACTTCTGTTTAATGTGTATCGTATTGATATTTTGTTGACTTCTGGATGACATAAAAAATGGAACAATGTCCCTGCAGTCATGTGTGTTGCGCAATCAAACAGCAAAATAAGCATTTAAGTGGGGAACAATATGACATAAATCTCTCTCCTTCACAGTTATGTGTTTCCCTGAGGGAATATGGAGACAAATCAACAAATGCCATAACACAACCTCATTGGCTGTGTTGATACATTCATTGAAAGGCATTTTAACTATACTGCATCTCTTGCTCCATTGTGACACATCTTTTTTGACTTTTTGTTTTATTGTTATTTGTTGCCATTATTCATTGAATTTCATTCATAGTCTTATTTTGGGTTTTTATCATTTTGTCATCTGTTCTGTTTTTAGTGCAAAATATGGAACGCTTGTCCATCCTGATAAGCCCCTTGAGGCTGACACCAGGTAATAAACCCACAGACGGAGCAGGTTTAGCTTTCAGTTTCTCTGTCAGCATTGATCATTTAAACACACTCTTTAAAGTGCTGTTTTCTTCAGCCTTATTAATACTAATAGCCAATTATTAAATCAATCAATCAAAGTTTATTTATATAGACCTTAATCACAAATGCCTCAAAGGGCTGCACAAACCACAACGACATCCTCCTCTGATCCTACATCAGGGCAAGAAATAACTCAACGCAATTTGCACAATGAGAAACCTTGTAATGGATGCCGAGTGGATAATAGTGGATGACACACAGAGAGAAGACTAACCGTACTTGCCAAACAGAGAGGAAGTGGTGTCAAAGAAAATATCTTGACAGCGTAGGCTAGTTTGTACATACTGTATTTACATAGCAGCCAAAAACAAACATATATGATACAGTTGCAGTCAAAAGTCAGACTCAACGTTCTTTGTAAGGTCGCTCACTCAGTCTACTACTGCTTGACTGTGCTTCATTTCTCCATTGATTTCATTCTTTGTTAATTTTTGGTATCTTGTTAAGTGTTGAGAAAGGAACTTATAAATATAATGTATTATTATTGTCATAAACAATAGGTGGTACAATGCACCCAGCGATTCATTAGGGAACAGCGTCTTTTTAAACGGACGCCACAGTTTGACTTACCGGTACAGTCTTTGTTATACCGTTCAAAGACAATAAAGACGGTATCTCGATAATCAGCTATCATCCCTGGTGTGTAATGAAATTGGCTGGGATTGATTGTTCTTGCAACATGGACCTGAATTAGAAGCAAAGTAGGCTCCATTGTAAGCTGGCATTTATCTCGCATTTATTTACGACTTATAATGCAAAGAAAAAGAAAAAAGTGTGTTCTTGTCAGATTACAAATGATAGGCAAATAACAAAAGAAAGTGCAGAACCCCTTTAATATGGGAATTTCCTGTCAAATCCGGCGTTGCACCTTTTTTTCCCGTCAACTGGTGTACTTTTGTTTGTACGCGCCTCTGACACTGGAATAAGTGCAAAGTAAAACATTATATTGCACTTAAAGTTTGGATGCAGCATACAAGTACGTGTAATGAATTGCTAAAATAAACTTCCAGAAACCTATCGAATCGATTCTGATCCCTTCAATTGAGACACCCGCAAACATCTATTGATGCTATTCTGCATTAACTATCAAAAAACAATAACATTCCTTGTACTCACCATGTTTTATGTATTGGTCAAATGTATTGTTTCTATATGTCTCTTACCTTGTGGCAGGACAGCTCCAAAGACAGAGCAGGACAACGGTGACAGTAAGGACCGTCACATGAGCACCATGAGCGAAGCGTCTAACTACACAGGTGGCTCAGACAACAGCACCTTTGCTGAGAGCCCTGCCACCACAGTGACCCTCTCTTCTTCGTTCACACGGGTCAGTATGGTTATTAAGTTCCAAGAACGGGGCAACCTTGGGTGGCACAGATTGAAATGTCTCTTATTATTATTTTGTAAAAGTTACAGACTTTAAAGCCTCACACTTTGGATACCACCGAGCTAAATGTTCCTGCTCTCTCACTCGCTCGTTCCTAGCTACGTATACAGTATATGTCGCTAACTATACATTTATATAGTATTTTAAGAATTAGTAAATGCGTTAATTAATTTCATTAAAATGTTGGTATGGTATTTTAGATGGAAAAAAATTACAAAACATTTATTGGTCCATATAATACAATGATTTTATTGGTTTATTAGGTATTATATTTTATTGTTCATGCTAAAATGTTTTTATGTTTTATATGATTTGTGTTTTCTGTCTTGACACTGAATTACAAATGTCTGCACAACTATTTTACCTCCGGGTACCATTAAAGAAATTTTGACCTTGACCTTGATATATAACATTCAGTTAATCAGTAAATGTAATATTTAAATTTTAGATTAGAAAAAAATAAATAGATAACATTTATTGTCTTATATTAATATATTATTTGGATAATCATGGAATGTATTTATTTAAATTTTAAGCGGGAAATATAGAGAAACATTTATTTGTCTATACTGTATAAAATGTTCAGTATATAACATTTAGTTAGTCATGGGAAAAAGAATGGATGAAATGTATTGGCCCATATAATATTTATATATTATTTGGATAATTAGGAAATATATTTATTTACATTTTAAATGGGAAATAAAGAAAAACATTTATTCATCTATACTGTATATTATGTACAGTTGGTTAATCGGGAATGTTTTTAAATGTGTAAAAAAATAATGGCTGCAATGTATTGGCCATATAATATTTATATAATATTTGGATAATCAGGGTATTTATTTATTTAAATTTTAGATTCTTTTGAGAAATAAATCAACAAGCCGATATAATATTAATATAATATAATGTTTGTATTATCAGGATATGTATTAATAAAAAAATGTGATTAAAAAAGGAAATACATTAATCAAACTATCATTTATTGATAAAGATTTGTGGGGAAGCTTTAACAAGCTTTGCAATCAAATACATTTTTAATATAACCCTTTAAGTACCCATAGATGTTTATTTGTTTATTGTATAATATACAATAGACCGTTTTCCATTGCAGCTGAAATCAGAGTTTCTGCACTGTCATTAATAAATTATGCTGTATTTCTGCATACACTTGCTAAAAGAAAGTATAACATCATATGTACACTATTCTATATTGATGAGATATCATTATTCATAAACCAGCTTGAATGGACCCAGCTTTGTGGTTTGCAGTGAAAATGAAAAAAGGTCAAATCGCAGTATAAATTACTCATTGAAATGCAGTGCTTTCACTTTAAACTGGATAAGTTCAAGTAAATAACCGTAGGCATGTCACGGACAATGTATTCCTATTACAATTGGGTCTCATAAGAACATTATACACTTTTCACTGCAAATTGCACTTTGTTTTTAAATTGTATAAATGTAAAAATGGATAAAACATGTTATAGTACTTTTGAAATTAGGAGTATTTTCTTAAAGGGACAGGACTCATACGTGTTTTTCATGGGCACATTCTGTGGGTTTACCGGTTGGTAAAATACGAAAAGGTGTGCAGGTGATCAAATATTTATTATCTATTTATTATAACCTATTTTCCCCTGTGTACAAAAATACACCATCCATCTAACCATTTTTACAATATCAACACATGTTTATTTTAAATATTCCTCTTTTTTCAACAGCCCTCAAGGTCTTCCAAAAAGGTTCACAACTTTGGCAAGAGGTCCAACTCCATCAAGAGGAATCTCAATGCTCCAGTCGTCAAAAGCAACTGGCTTTATAAACAGGTAAGGCAGGATTTAACACTGTGTTATGATGATGACAAATTATATTTGAGTTAATGCAGCGGAACTTTCGAGGTCTTAAACAATCTGTTTTAGTTGACAGTAATCAACTTTTGACCTCCTCCACTTTAAAGAAATAAAGTTGTTTACTTAAAGTCTCGCCTATAATGGACGGAAAAAGGAGAGAAGAGATGTTGGATGCCTAGGAGTCCACATTCTTTTCTTCTTGTTGTGTTATTGTTATTACAGTAAACATGGTCATATGTGGTCAGCTACTTTTGTCTACATTCTTTGTAAAAACCGACTGTTTATGTCAACATGGATTGTAGTATTGTTAACTTGATTATTATCGCTGTCTTGTTAGACAACATTAAAATGTAAACATAGAAACTTCCTGTTCCGTGCAAAGTAAGCTTCAAAATAAAATCAGGGTAGTATTAACTACAAAAAACAGATGACGAATAAATGTACCATTACACGTATCTGATGATTGTTACATTGGTAGGGTTTTTAAAAATCTGTTCCTTATGTGTGTGTGAGAGAACATCATTATTAAAAGATTGTGTGCTAATTATGACCTCCCCCCCCATCCGGCCCTTTAGGACAGTACTGGCATGAAGCTGTGGAAGAAGAGGTGGTTTGTCCTCTCAGACATGTGCCTTTTCTACTACCGTGGTAAGGGGACACAAACTGGAAACGGTTCAAATTCATGCATAACACACACAATACGGGTGGATAACCCATTAAAACACCTAATGAATACAGAGTTTTGCAGGGAGATATGGGGACGGCGTGGCGCGGTTGGGAGAGTGGCTGTGCCAGCAACCTGAGGGTTCCTGGTTCAATCCCCACCTTCTACCAACCTGGTCATGTCTGTTGTGTCCTTGAGCAAGACACTTCACACTTGCTCCTGATGGGTCGTGGTTAGGGCCTTGCATGGCAGCTCCCGCCATCAGTGTGTGAATGTATAATGTGGAAATAGTGTCAAAGCGCTTTGAGTACCTTGAAGGTAGAAAAGCGCTATACGAGTATAACCCATTTACCATTTACCATAGATAAAGAATGATTTTTGAATTAACAAGAAATGCATGGCCACACGCTGCTGTCTGTATGGTACGGTATGAAAAAACATTTTAGTGTAATTTTCTTCCTACATATACTGACCAACCAACCAACTGACCGTCCACATTTTCTGCACAATCTAATAATATGTAACAAACGTTACACCATTTACGAAAAGAATAATGTTCAGTTTTGATAGGTGTTTATTTTATAATATGCTATTTATGGTGGTTGCACTTTGCAGGGGCGTTCAGATATACTACACAATCATCTGAACACTTTCTTTAATTCCGTTTCGTGAATCTACAGTCAAATGAGGTGTTATAAATATATAAACAGCTCTCAATATGATGCAAGACTTTTTATACTACTAAAACTACGAAAAAAAGAATACTCACAGTTGTTCAAAAATACAAGCTGTGTCCAAAATTGAATACTTGCATCAGTGAATTTCAATAAGTGTACTCTGTACAGTAGGGCTGTGTTTGAATTGAAATACTTTGTTTGGCGCACTATGGATGCAACAACAATAAAGGATTTTGGGACAGTGCTACAGGCAGTATACCGCTTCTGCCATCCTAGTCACTGCCGTTGTGTCCTTGGGCAAGACACTTTACCCAACTGCTCCCAGTGCCACGCACACTGGTTTAAATGTAACTTAGATATTGGGTTTCACTATGTAAATGCGCTTTGAGTCACTAGAGAAAAGTGCTATATAAATATAATTCACTACAGTGTCAAAATTCTCACTAAGTACGCTGTGCACACAGTATACCTATGGATGTACAAAACGGTTAATACGAAGCTTAAAACGCTACCAAACAATCAAACAATTGCATGCAATTATCATATTTTTTGAAATTTTTAAAAATTGTGTCATTATTTATGTTGTAGATGAAAAAGAAGACAGCATCCTGGGCAGTATCCTGTTGCCGAGCTTTCACGTCTCCATGCTGTCTGTGGACGACCACATCAGCAGGAAATATGCCTTCAAGGTGAATTAAAATGTCAATTAAATGATTTCAGGTCATTGATTCTGCGATTAGGTGGCAACTTTTCGTTAAAAGTGTGTGAATGTGAGTGTGAATGTTGTCTGTCTTTCGTGTTGGCCCTGCGATGAGGTGGTGACTTGTCCAGGGTGTAGCCTGCCTACCGCCCGAATGCAGCTGAGATAGGCTCCAGCACCCCCCGCAACCTCAAAAGGGACAAGCGGTAGAAAATGGATGGATGGATGGTCCCTTTTAAGGTTTTAATGTTGTCTGTCTGTGTTGGTCCTGCAATGAGGTGGCGTCCAGGGTGTACCCCACCTACCGCCCGAATGTAGCTGAGATAGGCTCCAGCACACCCCGCTACCCCAAAAGGGACAAGCGGTAGAAAATGGATGGATGGAGGTCATTGATCGTTAGCCTGCTGTATTTTTAGATGTTAAAAGTGTGTGAATGTGAGTGTGAATGTTGTCTGTCTTTCGTGTTGGCCCTGCGATGAGGTGGCGACTTGTCCAGGGTGTACCCCGCCTACCGGCCCAATGCAGCTGAGATAGGCTCCAGCACCGCCCACGACCCCAAAAGGGACAAGCGGTAGAAAATGGATGGATGGAAACACAGAGAAACAAGGAGGCTGGCTGTGTACCTTCCTTAGGTGTGAATGGTCATTGGCTGTACAGTGGGGGAAATAAGTAGTTGATCTTCTACTAATTTTGTAAATTAAATAAAGGTCATAAATTCATAAAAAATACATTTATATAAACAAATATGAATTAATTAGCTTTTGAGTGAAATATGTTTATTTTACAAAAATCTTTCCTGAGATGTGTGCAGCCTTGCTGACCGTCTGATATCTGTGCTTGCCAACTAGAGTTCCTCCACATTTTCCATGTTTTGCATTAAGATCCAGTAATTATTTCTCTCAATCAAATACAAATAATTTGTAATGTTTATTCAATGTTAGTTTCCTGGATTTTTTTTTTACAATCTGTGTTTCTCTGTAGAAAAAATAGGGCTGTCAATTGATTATTTTTTCAGTCAGAATAATCCAACTTTGGAATTTGGATTAATCATTATTAATCACAGCTGATAACTCACTTGCAAAAGTAAAATGTGCTGAAGAAAAGACCCTAATATTTGTACACAAATTAAATTTTATTGTAAAAATCTCATCCAGTTTTTAAATGCTTTACTTGAATGCATATCAATTATTTGCACAAAAATTGGTAACAGTTTTATCTAAAGTTATTTCAGGCTGTGAAATTTGCCATCGAGCACACCAGTCGGAGTATCCTCACTCATTTTTTTTACTGACCTATGCATAGATCTGATCACTGACCGTATAGCGGTAAAAGTAAAAGAGCTTGTACAGTCAAAATAAATTGGATGATTAATATAAGTGTGTTTATGATTAATGTGATACTTTTTTTGATTAATCGCATTAATTAACTCGTTAATTTTGATAGCCCTAATACAAATAAGATACTGTTCTTCAGCAGGGGATTGTGTACTAATTTCCCCGCCTGCACAGTATGTGTCTTGTGATTGACTAGCAACCAGTTCAAGGTGTACCCCATTTCTCATTTCTGATTAGTAGGAAATGAACCAACAACAGTAATGATGTCGAGACATGATAATAGTACTTAAAATAACTCCATGCTTTCTCTTTATTGGACAGGCCACTCACCCCAATATGAGGACGTATTATTTTTGCACCGACACCGCCAAAGAAATGGAGTCCTGGATGAAAGTCATGACAGATGCAGCGCTTGTCCACAGTGAACCCACCAAAAGGTCGGTGCTAACATGCAGGGGGGAAAAGCCACTGATACACAAGGTTGTCATTATATACTGTAGAACCACACATTGTGACCAGCTATATTCATTATCTTTAGTATCCTTGTGCATGTGTCTAAATGTGCCAAGTAAAGATGTAATTGGCATCCGAGACACTAGATTATTAATGGCATCATACCATCATGGTCAAATCCTGTTCATCCCTCTGAAGGTTTGGCTAGGTTTTGCATGCAGACTCAGACTTTAAAGTCATAAAATGTCATACAGCACGGTTTATTAGAAAAATATAGTGGAACCTTGATTCATGAACTTAAATGTTTCATTAAAAGTCTGTATGTTAAAGCAAATTTCTCCATAAAAACAATGTAAACATGAGTAATGGGTTCCTGCCATGACAAAAGTGCATTGTTTCGTAAAAAGGTTTGTACACTTTGTACACAATATAAAGCGCTATACAGTACTGTCTATCAAACAAACATAACAAGAGGGTGATGGATCAACTTTCTATTTAATAACAAAGCCAAAACAACAATAAATAGCTAAGCTGTCCTCGATGGCAGCGACCCTACTGGCACGCACACACACTTTCACTAGCCTTGTGGTGCACACAGTTTAAAATCACAAAACTCTTTACCTTTGAAAGCCAGGTCGCTAAAATAATTGTGAATAAATAAAGAATCTCCTTTACCTTGTCAGTTGATCTGCATTGCGTGCGGCGGAAGGGAACGGGAGGACCGGGGGCCAGTGTCGACAATGCAGTCTATACTTCCTGAATGTTTCAAGCCAAACATCGATTGTCCATTGCTTTCTTTGGACTCATATTAATCCAGCAAAACTAAATAAATGCTGTAAAAAGGCTAAAAAAACAAAACAAAAAAACAATTGACACACTAGCAAAGTAGCTAAGGACAGCACTGATGTGCTGAATGACTGAGCACTAGAGCTCGATCAGCTGCCCACGTCGGAGGTGCTGCCTGGCACAAAATGTCTGCGCTGGGAAGAACCCAATATATGGATGGAACGTTCATACACGGGGAAAAGGTTCGTACACCAAAACATATTTTTAAACAGTCTGTGGTTTGTAAATAGAAAAGTTCATATTCAATCAAGGTTCCACTGTATATTAATTAAATTAAGGTTCCACTGTATACTAAACAACAAAAGTGTATAATACAAAAGAAATGGAGAAAAACACAGTGCAAACAAAACACAACAGGTAGAACTGGGATTAAAATCTAGCAACTGAAAAAATACTAAATAAACTTAGTGTTCAAAAGAGCAGATAGCACAGGGAAAACAACACTTAATCAGAACGAGGAACAAGGTAGGCTCGGAAGACAAAATTCAATATGGCAAATTATGTACATTTCTCTTTTTTTTTCCAGTTCAAATTGCATCATAGGATCAACTCTGAATGTAATTTGCGTTTTCTTTGTTTTTTGCAATACCACAAGAGACCAAGCGTTGGTACTTTTTTTCACATTTTCTTTTTGTTGTTACTGTTTCCCCAGGTTGGACTCGATGAAAGTAGATCAGCGAGCACCTCAGGAGCTTAACAACATACAGAATAGCAGAGTCTTCCGCCAACCCGAGATGGAGAACAATGAGCGAAATCGGAAGCCTGTGCATCAAAACTGTTTATCAAAGGTGGATGACAAGCGGCTAAAAGATGCAGAGAAAATTCACAGCCAGAAGGAACGAGAGTACTACACATTACAGAAAGACATGGAGAGGTATTGTTTAAAGCAGGACGGAGTAAACTACATCCATTGCAAGGATGAAGAAAAGTACCCCTTTCATAGGGACCTGGGAAAGTGCTCTGTACAGAAAGTGGATGAAAAATACACAGTGACACCAGCTGACAAAAACTACGTTCACACTAAAGTTGATGATAAATATTTTCTCGCAAAAGATGGGGAGAAAAATGTGCTGCAAAAAGTTGGAGACCGGCCCAGCCTGATGAAAGACACACATAAATACATCCCTCAAAGGGAAGTGAGGAGACAGCTGTCTTTAAAAGAGACGCCAAATAAATATGGCACATTACAAGTTGTGGACAAATACGGCACTTTGAAGGAAGTTAGGAAATATAGTACACTCCGAGAAGGGGATAAATACGCTAACCTGAGAGACTTGGAAAAGTATGCGACGCTCCGTCATGGGGATAAATTCTGCTTTCAGCAAGCTCCTGTAGCTGAAACTTCTCGCACTAAGCTCAAGCTGCAGCCAGCTCAGGCAGCTGCCATTGCAGCGGCAGTGTCTGCATCCCGCCAAGGCCAGCAGGCCAACATTACCCTGTCAAAGCCGGCACACGTCACTGCATCAGGGTCAGGAGATCATACAAGCGACTGCAGTCTTCCAGTGGAACGCGAAAACCAGGCTACAAGCCGAGTGACTCCAGTCCAGGAACAAGCGAGGATGTCCAGAAGCAACTCTTTTCAGCAGTCGGAGCACTCAACACGGACCCACAGGGCAAGAGGGACAGAAGAGGACATCAGAAGGTAATCTATATTGTGCCTGGATTTTTAGGCTACAGTTTGTTGTTTCCAAAGTAAACTTAAAATATGTCATTGAACCATTTGGAGTACAGGTATGGCTTTGGTCTTTTTGGAAAGTTTACCAGCCCCACTAGTCAGAGTCAGTGCTAATTACTCTGGCAAATAGGATATTAAATACGCCTATATTTTTTTCAGAAACATGGTTTTAAAATAACTAGTTTGGAGCTGTGGACTGTAAAACACAATGTGGCCATAAGCTTGTAGTCCTTACCCAATCCCACTTCAAGTATGACAATGATACCACTGTTAAACTACTCGCGTTCTTTTGTTGAACCTTTAGAGGTCAGGTCTTCTGTAAGACTTCACAAGCATTTTTTAAAACAGGTCACAGATAAATGTTACAGCGTTGATCTTACTCCCACGAAAGCATTGTCCATTGCGTACCTACGCACCGCGAGCGGGGGCCTCCACATGTAAGCTTCTGCCAAAAGTGAGCCTTGATGAAGAATTCTTCACTTTTTTTAGCAAAAGAGCCAATAAGTCCAATGGTTCAACAAGTATACGGTTGAGTACAGGGCGCCGGGCTTCCGCATGATGATTGGATGATCTGTCTAAGGCTGAATCCCATTTTGATTGACAGTAAATTGAACAATCTTGAAATATAAAACACTGCCCGAGCATTTTTAAATTTTCATTCCGTTGTTCCTGTTGATATGGAGCATTTTACAATCTTGTAAAATATAGAGTCTTAAATATTTTATCTGTTATTGGAGAGTGGAGACTGTGCTAATGTTTAGACAGGTTGTATTTCGTCGCTTGACTTTTGAACGAAAGTAAACAAAGTAGTGGACCACCAAACAAATTTGGCTACTGTGCTACAAACAGTGTGCGAAATATCTGAGTAGGCAAGGGGCCTAGATATAACCACTAAAAGCAGATACGAGCAAAAAAATGTTTCTATCCCTATACTTAATCAAAAAAAAGATTTGTCATGTGATCCCAAGGATTAACTGTCGATTGAGTTCCCAGACATGTTGAACTATCCGGTGCTCCAGACATTATTCTACACGACAAAACAGATGAAAACTTGGAAGAGCACGGTGGTCTACAACTTTTTTGTGTTTTGCTGGGTCAAGGACATTGGTGGCAAGACACTCTTGAATAAATCATGCATTGTTTTTGCTCGGATAAGGTTGCATTTTATGTCTTAACTTCAGTTTTGCAGCCATGTTTGTTGCTTAATTGTTGTTGCATGCACCGTTATGAGGATGCATGTTTTTCCCCGTCTTTATCAAAATATAACTATAGGTCTCAAAGTCGTGTATGGGCTGAAAACTTAGTTTATGATTGCTGCCTTTGGTTAAAGCTTAACTATGTTAGGTTTTGCTCACATTTGCTTTCTTTTATTTAGACTCGCTGAGTCGGTGCTTTACGAAACACTTGTAGCAAAAATGCGAATTAAGATCAACTACAAATATATCAAGGTAATACTTAAATGGGGAATACTAAACGTTAAATGTATATCAAATAAACCTTTAACGAAGTGATCACTACAATCTTGTGCGTTCTTCAACTCTGCTCCGTTGGACTGAAGTGCATGCCCCTTTTCTCGTCTTGACATCTTTCACCTTTCTTGATTACCTCTCGAAGAACTCTAAAGAAACGTATATCCTTTTCCCGATTTGAACAGCCTAAAACAACGCAAGCATAGGGAATTTTTCTTTTTTTCTTCAAGAAAGGCAAAATCCCGCCCAGAACGCTATGACAGATGCTTGCTGGCCCACCACTTCACGCATCACATAATTAATGAGACGGTCAGGTGAATACAACCTGTAGCTGAATATTAGCTTCCCCTACTTGAAAACCAGTAGCCATCACTGGTACATCGCCTGTGTTACACTGTACAATAATAATAATGATAAAAATAGAGCAAAACGATTTAATATAAGAAAAACAATGTTAATACCAATTACTAATAACACAGATTAGTTGTTAAATGTATTACATTTTTTTCAAGTCTTTTTTATAGAAATTATACGCATCATCGACAGTTATGCAAATTATATGATGGTGTCATATTGACCACACCCCTGAGCTATGCCCCCACCGCCACAAGTTTATTGACAAGCTGGGGGAAACCACATATATTTTTACCTTTTAGTTTACCAGTATGTAAACTAATTATGATTTAAATCAAATATTTTTTACAACAGCAACTTGGCCAAGTGGCAACAGCACAACATAAACTATTTAAAGGGACCTATGATGAATTTCCTCTTTTCTGACTTATAAATGTAACAATATTGGATACTGCTGTTAAACAATGGCAAAGCTAAAACCAAAAGTTTCATGCATTTTGGCGTAAGTTTGCACACAATTTTGAATGCCTCTATTCGCAGGGTTTTGGGGTGTTGTTTTAACAACGTGGAATCAGTAACGTCACAGATTGACAGACATACTTATGTGGGCATTCTTGGACATATTGTGTTGGAAAGCCTCCTGCCCCTTTTCTGAGCCCACACAGTTGAGACTATTGCCGCTGGAACATGCGTGTATATTCCTTCTCGTTTCATGCCCTCCCGCCTGCTCTATGTCTTTCGAATAAATACATACTATAAGATGTACCCTTCCGTTTTTACTTGTCCCCGACATTTGGACCACAACAAAATGTAATTAAAAAACTGATATTTTTATGCGGTTCTGGACTCTGAGTCTGTTTTGATCAGTGAGTGAAGGTGTACTTAACTTTGTGATGTTTATGAAGTTTATTTTCAACCGTCTCTGGTGGAAGAAAATAGCATCGACTTAAAGATATATATTTAAACAGTGTACATTTTCAAAAGATAAATTAGGATATTTTTGTTTCATTTACAATCTGGGAATGCCTCCACACAAACATTATTGCCCTGATGTGGGATCTGAGCCGAAGATGTCGTTGTGGCTTGTGCAGCCCTTTGAGACGTTTGTGATTAAGGGCTATATAAGTAAACCTCGATTGATTGATTGATTGATTGAAGACAGACTCAGAAAACCGGTTAAAAAAAGTGGCTGTGGAGCACAATTTTGACCAAATAAATCCAATACATATCATCTAGACCACAATGAAGGGATTTAAATGTAGAATAAAATCTTCATAGGTCCCTTTAACTTATTACAGATAGGGAATAGTTAACATGTGCACATAATATATGTGTTTAATACAGTTGGATAAAACATTTACAGGATTTCAGTCAACTAAATGTTCTCTGCTGATATCTGAGGTCATCCGATCAACTTTTTGTTGTCTGTCCCTCCAACAAAATTAAAACGAAAGGTGACCTGTTTGGCCTTTGAGTCGTGTCTTCAAGTGTGTGGAACACTTTGCCCTTTCCCCTGATAACCTAAACTGTGAAGCACTTGGCAAACACCCTATTACTTACTTGTTCACTTAGTTAATTGAATGCCTGTGTACACCACGACTGTAGATCTGAAATAAAAAGTCAAGAGGCGATTGACAGACTGTGGCTTTGAGTTGTTTTCGCAGAAGAGTAATTGACAATCACATTAATTAAATGACACATCTTGGTTTTTTGACTGTGTACTAATCTTGGTCCTTCTATTGCTTTCTATTGTTAAAGTTTGGAAATGTGACTGTAGGTTAGCATTGGCAATAGTTACACGTGTTTGTATCAATTATCAACCCACCCCCTCCTTTCTCACTCACACCACACACATGCTGCACATGTTAATGTGTGCATCCTAAGTGTAACTGTAGAGAAGCGATCACATTCCAGTTAGCTATGCTGCGCTCAAGCAAATCTGTTACCGTAAAGCCGAAAACGTAGGGTTTTCTTTTACAAAGATGATGATAATTTAATGCTTCCATGCACATAATAACTTGCTACTACTACTACTGAATCCTCCACTCCTCTGCAAGATTTGAAAGCTTTTCTGCTTCTTTTGTTTTGATTCCTCTATTTTTCTGCTGACCTTGCTCACCATAAAACATTTAAAGCTTTTTGTGTGACCACAAAAGTGCATCTCAGTTGGGAGTGCGGACGTTTAACAGCCATTAAGTTACCCATTCGAAGCAACACAGGAGCAATGCAGCGCCCCAATGCACTGCTTTCAGCATTAAGCTCTCCCACTACCCATCAATAAGTAGCTTATGTGGTCAGTGTCAGAAGAGCATTGTCACTGTGGTTGGGTGCAATAGAAGGTTAAAAACTAATATTGAGACACGGTATTCACACATGTCTCTAGACACACTGCTCACTTTCCAACTCGCTTTCCAGCCCCATGACTTAATTTCCTGTTCTACAGTCTTCGTCATCATTTCCTCTCTTTACCATCTCGGATGCCGTGCTTTGGCACAAAATAGGAAAAAGTTTGTCCTATGTTTATTTTCTATACAGGCGGCAGATCACAGCAAATATAATTGTTTGATATATTTCAAATCGATTATTTTATTCATTTTATGTACATGACAGAATGTCAGTTCTTTGTCATTTCCATAGTCACATGTACAATTTATCATCTGGTCCCTGTATCGCATGCGAAGAAACGATTGCATAAATCAAGGAATATCTTTATTTTGTCTTTGTGGATTATTTTCTTTCTTTCAGGTTTCGTTTAATTGAGTTATAAAATATACAATATCCTCCAAACCCTCTTATACACCCTAAAACAAGCCTTCCCCTTAGTCACTCAGCTGAATATTTCACCTTCTACAAAGGCCAGGATATTGGGTATAACTGAGTACATTTTTAACTATGGATGCTTATTTTGAATTAAAATTCACAATGACCGCATTAGTACAATAATAACACTGTGTCAGTAGTCAATATTATTAATAATCTAAATTCTGGTCATATAGGAGCAACATAATTAGCACAGGGATGTCACTGGCCCATTAAAAATGTTAAAATTAATTTAAAAATGACCGCTGACTTAATTATTCTTTTACATGTGTTTTTGGGGCAGCACGGTGGAAGAGGGGTTAGTGCATCTGCCTCACAATACAAAGGTCCTTGGTTCGATCCTGCGCTCGGGATCTTTCTGTGTGGAGTTTGCATGTTCTTCCCGTGACTGCGAGGGTTCCCTCCGGGTAGTCCGGCTTCCTCCCACTTCCAAAGACATGCACCTGGGGATAGGCTGATTGGCAACACTAAATTGGCCCTAGTGTGTGAATGTTTTCTGTCTACATGTGTTGGCCCTGGGATGAGGTGGCGACTTGTCCAGGGTGTACCCCACCTTCCGCCCGATTGTGACTGAAATAAGCTCCAGCGACCCCGAAAGGGATAAGCGGTAGAAAATGGATGGATGTGTTGTTGGTTTATCCAAAAAAAAAAGCCTTCCAAGAATTAGAAAAATACATTTTCAAAACCACGTAACCTGAATCTAGTTTTAGGTACAAACCCTGTTTCCATATGAGTTGGGAAATTGTGTTAGATGTAAATATAAACGGAATACAATGATTTGCAAATCCTTTTCAATCCATATTCAATTGAATGCACTACAAAGACAAGATATTTGATGTTCAAACTCATAAACTTTTTTTTTTTTTTTGCAAATAATAATTAACTTAGAATTTCATGGCTGCAACACGTGCCAAAGTAGTTGGGAAAGGGCATGTTCACCACTGTGTTACATGGCCTTTCCTTTTAACAACACTCAGTAAATGTTTGGGAACTGAGGAAACACATTTTTTAAGCTTCTCAGGTGGAATTCTTTCCCATTCTTGCTTGATGTACAGTTTAAGTTGTTCAACAGTCCGGGGGTCTCCGTTGTGGTATTTTAGGCTTCATAATGCGCCACACGTTTTCAATGGGAGACAGGTCTGGACTACAGGCAGGTCAGTCTAGTACCCGCACTCTTTTACTATGAAGCCACGTTGATGTAACACGTGGCTTGGCATTGTCTTGCTGAAATAAGCAGGGGCGTCCATGGTAACGTTGCTTGGATGGCAACATATATTGCTCCAAAACCTGTATGTACCTTTCAGCATTAATGGCGCCTTCACAGATGTGTAAGTTACCCATGTCTTGGGCACTAATACACCCCCATACCATCACAGATGCTGGCTTTTCAACTTTGGGCCTATAACAATCCGGATGGTTCTTTTCCTCTATGGTCCGGAGGACAGGACGTCCACAGTTTCCAAAAACAATTTGAAATGTGGACTCGTCAGACCACAGAACACTTTTCCACTTTGTGTCAGTCCATCTTAGATGAGCTCAGGCCCAGCGAAGCCGACGGCGTTTCTGGGTGTTGCTGATAAACGGTTTTGGCCTTGCATAGGAGAGTTTTAACTTGCACTTACAGATGTAGCGACCAACTGTAGTTACTGACAGTGGGTTTCTGAAGTGTTCCTGAGCCCATGTGGTGATATCCTTTACACACTGATGTCGCTTGTTGATGCAGTACAGCCTGAGGGATCGAAGGTCACGGGCTTAGCTGCTTACGTGCAGTGATTTCTCCAGATTCTCTGAACCCTTTGATGATATTATGGACCGTAGATGGTGAAATCCCTAAATTCCTTGCAATAGCTGGTTGAGAAAGGTTTTTCTTAAACTGTTCAACAATTTGCTCACGCATTTGTTGACAAAGTGGTGACCCTCGCCCCATCCTTATTTGTAAATGACTGAGCATTTCATGGAATCTACTTTTATACCCAATCATGGCACCCACCTGTTCCCAATTTGCCTGTTCACCTGTGGGATGTTCCAAATAAGTGTTTGATGAGCATTCCTCAACTTTATCAGTATTTATTGCCACCTTCACAAACTTCTTTGTCACGTGTTGCTGGCATCGAGTTCTATACTTAATGATTATTTGCACAAAAAAAAAAAAGTTTATCAGTTGGAACATCAAATATGGTGTCTCTGTAGCATATTCAACTGAATTTGGGTTGAAAATGATTTGCAAATCATTGTATTCCGTTTATATTTACATCTAACACAATTTCCCAACTCATATGGAAACGGGGTTTGTAGTTTAAGATTCTAAGATTATTTTAAAGTCTTTATTTCTATTTCTTTCTATAATCAACATTTGTGTGCACATGTTTGTCTCAGGCCATTACAAAACAACCTTTTGCCCCTCTGATGTAAAAAAAAAACCCAACAACATTCATACCAGTAAAGTTTAAAACAAATCTCTGTCCACATAAAAAAAAATTGTATGCCATTTTGATCAATCAGAAAGAATTGCTGCCACAAATGACTTGGTGGTACACAGCTCTTCATTGATAGAATACGATATTAAATGTAAGATGTCAGTATAGTCAGATTATATTGTTAAATAGGGTTAACAAACATGACATAATGTCATTTTTTATGACATAAACCAAAAAGGTCATTTTTACCGATTCACACACAAACGCTATGAGATTTTTAAAATCTCCACTCTGGCCGGGGGGAAAATAAAGACGAACCCAAGGAAAAAAATGTGTTTTAAGACATCCGTATTTGTGTGAACATTGCATGTTTGTGTGGATAATAATCAAACTGGAGCCTATGCAACTGCACTCGGGAAGAAGGTAGCGTACATCTTGGACAAGTCAGCATCTCACTTTTGTCACCCAGAAAATATATTTGAAGCCAGCAAAGATTAACATCAGTGTGTGAGGTATTTACATTATTAAAAGTTAAATTTTTAGTTAACTTTTCTGAGAAAGAGCATTTTCCAAACTGTTATAAAAATGTCCACTGCAGAGGACACTGCTTCTCAAAGTAAAAGTTGAAAGACTCTAAACTTAACAATTTATTTTACACTGGCTGTTATGTTTTCACTTAAAAGATACTCGAATGTAAGTTGTTTTGTTTGTTGCTTGAAACAGTGATTGTTCCTGCACAATTCTTTGCACTTAAAATACTTGTTTGCAGTAAGAAATATGATTACCGTATATACCGGTAATTACAACATTTGAGCATTATGTTTGTATTCAGTTACAGTGTGTCCATCATAAAAATTCCTGCCACTTCATTTTACACACTATGGCATTTTTAAGTGTTTTTTTTGGTGGGGGACGTATATTACAATAATATCGTACCGTGGCCTTAATACCGCGATAATATAGTTTGGTGAGATTTTGATACCGTTACATCCCTATGATTTTGTAATATTACTGAAAAATATTTTTGCCCTTTCCGTGCACAGAAATAAGAATTTACTATTAAATGAATTATTGTTCCATCAATTCACAAAGTTTAATTTAAAACAGCATTTTTTTGTGTCATCATACCTGACAGCAATCTTATCAGTTACCTCCAGTTTCCCATTTACTTTTACTTTAATTTCACAGCATTAACTCCTACCAGACCTTGCCCAGAAACATGCCTAGCCACCGTGCTCAGCTGGTTCCCAGATACCCGGAGGGCTACCGCACACTACCCCGTAACAGCATGATAAGGCCTGACAGCATCTGCAGTACAGCAGGCTCGGTGTACGACCGGGCTCTTCGACCCGCCTCAACCAGCACTGTTACCACGGCAGAGAAGAGAAGATCGATGAGGGACGACACCATGTGGCAGCTGTATGAGTGGCAACAGAGGCAAGCCTTCTCCCGGCAAAGTCTGGCTCAACCAGCAGGTACAGACACCAAAGTTTGACAACAAGTGAATGAAATTGTAACCATTTTAACTAAAATGACTAAAAAGTACATAAGAATAGGGCTGTGTATCAAATCAAATACTTCCATCACTGCCAGTAAACTACAAAATGTTTACTGTGTACACCAGGGGTCCCCAAACTACGGCCCGCGGGCCGGATACGGCCCCCCACCGTCCAAAATCCGGCCGGCGGGAAGTCCCAAGTTAAAAAAATATATATATATATCTATATATATATATATATTTTTTTTTTTTAGTATTATTTTTTTTAAAATTTGTCCTTTGTCATTTTCTACTGTCTCCTAGCCACTCAGGCAAATCATATTGTCTAAAAATGCATTTTTGGCAACATATATTGCTCCAAAACCTGTATGTACCTTTCAGCATTAATGGCGCCTTCACAGATGTGTAAGTTACCCATGTCTTGGGCACTAATACACCCCCATACCATCACAGATGCGAGGAATATATATATATATATATATATATATATATATATATATATATATATATATATATATATATATATATATATATATATATATATATATATATATATACATACATATATATATATATATACACATATGTATACATATATATATACATACATGGACATATACATATACATAGACATATACATATATACACACACTAATATATACACCTTTACATATACATATACATATATACACACACACTTATTTACATATAATATATATATATATATATATATATATATATATATATATACATACACACATACATATGTGTGTATACATATGTATACATACATATATATATATATACATACACACATACATATGTGTGTATACATATGTATACATACATATATATATATATATATATATATATATATATATATATATATATATATATATATATATATATATATATATATATATATAGCGCGGCCCCCAGCCAAATTGTTTTACCACAATGCGGCCCCGGAGTCAAAAAGTTTGGGGACCCCTGATGTACACTGAGTTGCTGAGGGCGCTACCCTTGACAGCGTAGTGCAGTACCAAATCAATATTATATCCCCTCTTTAATCTCCTTTTTAATTGTAATTTGCAACCACCAAACTTAGTCCCTCCCCCTCTGCTGTGTAACCAAGATGGTGCCAATTGATGGTGTTAGTGTCCATGGCTGCGCACTCACCTTTTGGGCTGTATTGATGGGAACAACATCATTGACAATGCACTGGGTTTTGCCGTACTTTGCTGGATCTTTCTGTGTGGAGTTTGCATGTTCTCCCCGTGACTGTGTGGGTTCCCTCCGGGTACTCCGGCTTCCTCCCACCTCCAAAGACATGCACCTGGGGATAGGTTGATTGGCAACACTAAATTGGCCCTAGTGAATGAACGTGAGTGTGAATGTTGTCTGTCTATCTGTGTTGGCCTTGTGATGAGGTGGCGACTTGTCCAGGGTGTACCCCGCTTACCACCCGAATGCAGCTGATAGGCACCAGCATCCCCCGCGACCCCGAACGGGACAAGCGGTAGGAAATGGATGGATGGATGGATGCTGTTTGAACACGCTTATGCACTAAAAAGGGAAAGTGTATGTATGGAAATACAGAAATTGAGACACAACCTAAGAATTTATGTAACAGGGTCAGTTAAGTTCATATAAATATCTGGTATTATTGTTCCATAATTACTAGAGATGTCGTGAGCCCCATCACGGGAATGGATAAGATGTTTGCATTTTGATCGGTGATTGGCTGATAAGCTGCCGAGCTCGGCCGATCTTGAATAAAGCTGTGTCACTAAGGATTGTACTCGCGTGAAATAGTCCTTTAAAAAGGGATGCATGCTCAGGGGGACACAATTACATTATCTGATTCCTTTTTACACACATGCAGGAGTTGCATGAATTCCAGTAGGATGTGTGTATTTGAGCGGATGTTCTGTCAAGAACATCCGCATCCTTAATATGAAAAAAATCTGCAACGCTGACGTCGTTTATCCAAGTGTGAAACTGATTCTAAGATTCCAATTTTCACCATCATGGCGGAAAATAAACTCAGTTTCTTGCATGTAGCATTATCACTGGAGAAGTAGAGGAAGAGGAATGGCTAAGCATGCTACAAACACACACCGAGCAGGACGACACAAGAAGCGAAGTGCTAAATCTCCAATGTAATGCAGAGTTGATCGATCCAGATGTCGATACTATAAATCATAGTATGGTATCAGTATATAAATGACAGTAAAGTGATCAGCTCGATATTTTTTCTTTTTCTTGTTCTTAATACAAAATATTTTTTGGGTTTTTGTTATTGTTTACAAAGTCAGGGAGTAAGTCTCTTGATACAGGAAGGCTTTGAGCGCAAAACCCAAATAATTTAAATGGGAGCCAATAGTAGTTTTTGTTTTTGTTTAGTTATTGTGCATTAGCACCTTTTTTAATTTGTTTAAAAAAGTATGTAGCATTAACTACAAGAAATCCGATTTACAACAACACTAGCCAATTTGAGATGTATTTAAATAAGCTTTATAAAACTGTGTAATTGTGTTTACTTGAGTTACTTGCTATAAAACATTTTCAGTTCTATAATCTATTGTTAAAATATTAGGATCAGTCCTGGAAATTGGATCGGATCTGAGGCCGGAAGATAGGATGGGGATTGAAGGCCAAAAATGTTGATCAGGACATCCTTAATAATTACAATAAAAATGTCTGTTCGGAAAAATACTATTTATTGTTCACTGACTTGATCAAGTGCAGCTATAAATACAAATAAAAGAAAGTGTTCCCCCGATTCAATTATGGTGTGTCTTAAATCAAACCGAACGCAATACAGAGGAAACACTACCAGAGATATTAACACTGAGCATGGAAGCTAGTATCGCGCAAAGGGTTGCAGGGAAATAATGGCACAAACAGGAAGACTTAGGTATACATGTACGCAGGTACCATGAGGAATAATCTGGGGTCTTCCTGGTGAGCCTCGCTGCTCTGCCCCAGTCAAGACAGTAAGCTTCCAGTAACATAGCGGAGAGAACTGGAAACGCAAAACAGAAAACCTGAATTGACCAAAAGAAGACTTTGTTGGGATGCAGACGATGACTTCACATAATTATTTTTTGCATCCAAAGTGTCAGGATCATATTTTCCATTACTATTCACTTTCCTAACAAGTGCAACATGCTGCTATTCCTTTGTCTTTCGCTTTGATTGTTTGCTGCAGGTCATTATGGCACCCTTCCCAGCACAAAGACAATGGGCAACATATCAGAACATTCGGCGGTACACTCTATTCCCGCCTCACCATCTCACGGCTCGTTAGCCCTCTACAACACCCTCCCTGCTCCCTGCCAGCAAAGTGTTCCCAACGCCAACAGCTCCTTCTCGGAGGCGTCGTCACCGCTCGTAAGAGAAGATGGGACACTCGAGCGTCGACACAGGACACACCTAGCCAAGGTAGAGGACAGGACATTAGGCTGGCACAAAAAACAATACGGTCAATATGGGACATATTGACCATTGATATTGTATAGCAGTATATTTTTCAGCTATTATGTACGGTATGACACTTACCAAAAATGACTTTTGACTTCACCCTGGATGAGTTTAAAGAAATGTTTTCTTCCCCTCAGTTTGGAAGCACACTAGATCGCCGACCTGCAGTAGCCGGTGTACCTCCCCAGCCAATTACTCCTCAGTCACTACAAGGCAAAACGGTGAGTGTGACAGCACTGCACTTACACACTTTTAAGAGACTTTCTGCATTTGGCTTTTGCAGCTCGCTGCTTTGTCACTACTGACTGCATCTATTTTCCCCCACTGTGTCTCTGTTGCTTCTTTTACAAAGTGCTGCATCAAACATCCAGCATTATCAGCCTTTTCCTTTACCCAAAACCCAACAAAGACAGATTCTAACACAAACCAATGTGCCTTCACTCAGTCACACAACCGCAACAGGCAAGGCAGCGCCTGTGTGCAAACGAAGTATCTTGTCACAGTGCGAGTACACACAGAGTTACGACAATGTCCTGCTTTGCTCGGTTCTGTGTGAAATGATCTATTGTTACCGTTCTGATGAGCAAATTTTGCTGAATTGCTGTGTGAAAGACTTACGACTCTATACCAGGGGTGGGCAAATGTTTTGACTCCACAGTGGGTTCTAAAATTAAACATGTACATGAATAAATGGTTTTGAATTTACTATTTGAAGTAGGAACATAAACAAGAAAACAACTAAGAGTATGTGAAATTTGGACCTATCTTTCTTGTATGGAGGAGTCTTTGCTACAGTCTTGGAATCAGCGATGTATTGACTTAGTGGACATGTTTGCAATCAAACAAAATTAAAGCAAACATAGGACAATTAAAGACAGCCCGATTAAAATTTAACTTTTTGCACAAATTTGTCATATAAAGCTTGATCTTCTGTCCCTCTTTGCCACAAAGGCTTGTGCTCCTTCGCAAACGCCACTTAGCTTTGTATTATTGTATTTTCTTTGTGGAGCTGCTGTAACGCTGTGCCTTGGATTACAGTAATTAAATGTACCCCACTTGAAAGTGTAGCGCTTCTTAATTTCAGCCACCATTGGAATTTTTTTGATTGCACAAATGGTTCAAGATTAATGGTAGTTTAAATATAGCATTGCAAATATTGTCACCGGCGACAGCTCCTTTGTTAAAGGGTTTTCTGGGCTGATATTTGCTTTTTTAACTGATCTTTACCATAGCTTAGATAAAGGTTGTACTCCTGCGAAAGATTCCTTCAAAATGGATGAGTGCTCGAAGAGACACAATTATATTTCTGTATTCCTTGTTACACACATACAGGAGTTGCATGAATATCAGGAGGGTGCGAGTCTTGCCAGAACACCGGCTCAAATTTGAGAACAAGCTGAAACGAACACGTCGTCGAGAAGCCGCTTCTAAGATACTAATCCTCACCACCATGGCGGACAATTAACTAAGTTTCTTGCAATTATCAATATCACTGGATGACTAGAAGAAAAGGAATGGCAAGCATGCTACACACACACCCTAAACAGGACGACACAAAAAGCTTACCGCTAAAGCTTCAATGTAAAGTAGTAGTGATCAATCCAGATGTCGACTCTATCGATACCTAGTATAGTATCAGTATATAAATGATACCAATGCGATTCGATCGATATTTTTGGTTTTTGTTGTTCTTATTATTACAATATAATTTTTTTATAATATTTGTTATCGTTTACAAACAGGGAGTAAGTCTCTGGATACAGGAAAGTTTTGGGCGCAAAACCCAAATTATTTAAATGGGAGCCAATAGTAGTTTTTGCTTTTTTTTTAGCTGTTGTGCACTAGCCACTTCATTTTGTTTGCATTCAAAATCACAAATTTAAAACATCATTTGATCTACAACAATAATAAAAAATTCAAAATTTAACAAGATAAGATGTACAGTAACTTACAGTGAAACATTTTAGTTTCATAATCTATTGTCAAAGTATCGGATCAAGACTTGAAATCGGGTCGGTGGCCAAAAATGTCAATCGGGGCATCCCAAGTTTAAAGGGGACCTATGACGAAATTTGTCTCTTCTGCCTTATACGTGTTACTATGTAGGATACTTTTGTTAAACAATGAAATAGCGTCAAATTATGAGGTTAATGCATTTTGGCGTGAGCTTACATGCAGTTTTGCATGTCTCTGTTCACGGGGTTTTGCAATCTGGTTACATTGTGATGTCACAGCGAGGTGGACATACTTATTTGTTTACTTATTGGTCCTTTGACTTTCAAAGTCCAAGGAAAAAAGGCAGGATGAAGTATTATTTTAATCTAATCTTGGCAAGTGTATAATAACACTGACGTGCAACATGCAGTGACATACTGTTTTTATGAGTCTGAATAGATCTGAGAGTGTGCAGGTGTACTTATTGTTGTGGCCGCGTGAATTTTTATAATGTTTATGAAATGTATTTTCGACCGTGTCTGGAAAAAAAATTGCGGTGACGACTTCAAGATATGTATTTAAACAGCGCACATTTTCAAAACCTGAAGAATGATACTTTCGGAGAGGGTGGGGCATGGTTTCATTTGCAATCTGGGAACGCCTCCACAAACTAACACCTTGCAGACAGACTCAAAAAACGGGTTTTAAAAGTGACTGTGGAGCAAAATGTACCCAATATTTACACCAAAAATATCCAACACAAATATCCAACACGTATAATATGGACCACGAGGAAGTGTTTTATATGTAGATTAAAATTATCATACATACCCTTTAGATAAAATAATGCTACCCCCTCACATTTTAATGTTTATTCTTCCTGTAGGCTACTTGGTCTTAAGTGGAGTAAGTTTGGACACCCCTTGTCTATTCAGTCACTGGCCTGTTTACAGGTCAATGGTAAACACAGCACCAATTTCCATGCAAACATTTGCACGTTGATCTTTTATGTCACTGCAAAGTGTACTCATCCCACCTATTTACAAGTAAGCCTTCAGTTGCTCCACCATGAGACATTTGTTATTTTTGTCATTGTTGCCTCGGGCCATTTATGTATTTAAGTTAGATATTATCCAGAAGTTGCAAGAACCCCTACCAAACCCTTTCCTCTATGTGCCAGGACTTGATTTGCAGTCATCACACATCTCATCTATAATTTAAAACCTAAATAAAATGTGACTTGTGGTTGTCTTTTCCACTTGGCTTACATTGCGTGGGTGCGACTGAACTTGCATACATTGTCTGCCGGTGCTGGTTTAAGTGCATCGTTGTGCAATTAATTGTTGGGCTGTCAATCAGTGTTGGGATATATCTATCTGGAGGTGGTTCCATTCTTACTATTACTTTTTGTGAGTCCTCAGTTACCTCACCGTGTTTTCAGTGTAGCCGTTGTTTTTTTCCCCTCCACCGTATGATGCTACCTGTATACACAGCCTGAGGAACTCACACTGATGCTGATCAAGCTCCGTCGGCAGCAGGCAGAGCTCAACAGCCTGCGGGAGCACACAGTAGCCCAGCTAATGGCCCTGGGCATGGAGGGGCCCAACCCCAAGGTCAGCGCTGAGTGTATGAATATATAAGCATATACTGTCCACTTGTGCTCAAAAACTTCCACTCATTGTAAATTTGTTTGCAAAGTTTATAAACTTGTAGTAGTTTAAACTATTTAAATTGTTCTGTATATCTAACGTTACAAAGAGTCACATTATGTTTTTAAATTGACCTGTTGAAAGTCTGTACATTTTGCTAATAAATTTACAATGGGGATTATATATTATTTGTGTACAGTGCGCATGTGCATGCACAACCTTGCAGTGTTTGTATTCTGTGTTGATATGTCAATGTATATATCAACTGTGGCATGTGTCAGAAGGTAGCTGCTCCAAATTAAATTGAATGTGGTGCAATTTAGTGACATTGGTAGTTGATTGTTCTTCCCATAAATTGGCTTTTGACTCAATTACATCCTTTTTAAAGAATGTTGGGATTTTTTTGTCAAATTGGTGATTTTTTTTTCAGGGACTCAATAAACAAACTCCCTTGTTAAAAGTGAGCCTTTATTTAAAGGGGTCCTATAATGCAAAACCAACTTTTCTTACTTGTTGGCACCTGTTTTTGTGTATTTGGGATCCCCATAAACTACCGAAAATTAGAATTCAAACCATGGAGATATTTCGCAGAGATATTTGTAAAACACTTTTGCCTCCTTCCAAATGAGTCGTTTGGAATTTGAGACTCTAGTGACGTATTTTGTCATAGTTACATATGATAGAGGTTTACCTGAATAGCTTTGCGCAAGTCCACCATTTTTATTTTGGTAAGTTGTAGTCCAAAGTTGTTGTCAATATGGTACTTATTTTTCTCTACCCCAAGGGTGTGCAACCTTCAACATACAAAGAGCTATTTGAGCCCATTTCCCATCAAATAAAACCCACCTAGCTGTTTAATCCTTAAAATGACCACTTAGTTTCATTACACTTTTGCAATAGCATTTATGAAATCAAACACTAGACAGAAAACAACTCACATTTTATTTCTGGGTGTAACGAATCAAAACTTTATTTTGAACTGCAGTAGAAAAATACTCTTGTCCTTATCTTATCAATGAATTTAAAAAAATCAACTCGCTCCAATATTCTGAAGGCATAAAGCTGCGGCATATTAGCTTAAACTAAAATAGGGAAAACAAAGAAGTGCCAGTATATATTTTATTATGACCTAAGTCTATTTAACTGTGTGTGGTCCTTTTAAATTTTCTTCATCATGTCAACTGTAGAAGGAAATTAATCTGTCCATTAAGCATTAAATGTAATTTCATGAGAAATTTTTATCTTTTTTGATCTGTCCATTGCTAGCTTACCGGGTTTTGAAGACTAAAAACAATACAATTGCTTGGCAGCAAGATATGACGCATACGGAGTGTGACGTACATTAAAACCTAAAAATTACAGCATGGCTGACGGGGTGGAGCTGCAGTCAAAGGGAGCTTGGCCTGGAGGAGGGCTTTTTCACATAATCAACACCTTCCGGAAAACGACACATTCTGAAAAGACAGTCAGAAAGCGGCTTCAGGCTTGAAGATGGTCTGTAAAACAAAATCTATGCTTTTTTTTTCAACCAACGCACCACCATTAAATGTTATGTAGACCAGTTGTTCTTAAACCTCTTTGACCAAGTAACACCTCAGAAAAGACTTGGCTCTCCAAGTACCACCATAATGACTGACATTAAAATACAATAACGTAGTAGGCCTAAATATTCATTAAAAACAAGGCAGAGATTTTATTTGACAAGTACATTTGATATTTTGGCTCATTGTAACATTACACACAGTTTGAACAGTTACACTCTGTTTGAATATTTAATTAAATGATTATTTGGCATACCACTATATGGAGCCCGCATACCATTAGCGGTACCATTAATGCCACAGTTTAAGAATCGCTGATGTAGACCATAAGATTCCATCTCAGCTAGTTTACAGTCTAACATTTGGACTAGAGCCAATAATTCGAAAATAATTAGTAATCTCGATTCATACGAACGTTCTATCTGATTTCTAAATGACGAAAACATTTCGAATTTAAGGGTGCATTCACACTTGTTATTTTTGGTCTAAATCAAACAGACTACAGTCTTTATTGCTCTGCTAGTGCAGTTCGTTCGGTCAAGTGTGGACGCAGTCTAGAACAAACTAGACCAGACCAAACAAGTAGACCTGTGGACCAAGACCTTTTCAGAAAGGGGTTCTGAGTGAGACAAGCATGAACGCCGAACACACCAACGGACCAAAACATTGTATATGGCATAACAATAACAGAAAAAGTAACAGTAAAATGTAGGCCCAGAAGTGTAAATACAGTACTTAAACATACCTGGTTCTCTGCAACAAAGGGATTGTGTGTTGCTCATTACAATTCGTGCAAGTTGGCAGAAACTTTGTTGTGTGACGTCTTTATTTAATAAATACAAGCTGTTCGTTACACATTAGATGGTCAAATTTCAGCTGGAAAAATTAAGCCATAGACACTGAAGTCCTTTGGTTTTAGAGTATTAGACCTGTAAGAGTCCATGTTGCCAATGTTGTCTTATTCGATCAAAGAATACCTAAAAGAAAGACCAAAATAACTTGCACATTTATTCTTTAGGTTTATTATTTTTGCAAAGAGTTAATTAAGATAACAGACACAGAGTCTCGAGCAGTCTGCAGGTATCTGGCGAAAAAGGGATTTACATCTATGTCAATCTTCGTAGTTATAAGTTCTGTTGCCACACTGTACGCGGCACTGTCAGAAAAGTATCCCTTAAGCTCGGGATAAATAATGAAAGGAAAAAGGTAACAGAAGATAAGAACAGTCACCCTGCCCTTCCTTAGTGTCACAACGCACGACCAAGTCACCACACTCATGTAACCAGTTAGTTTTTTCTTTCTGTATGGTATTTATCATTTTTGGGAGCACATCGTAACCATGAAACATCGCAACAGAAGGACTGCCAATAAATTAATACATTATTTAAATGGACATTTTGTTCAATCACATTATCGTATTATTCGACCTCTCAATGTAGTGATTCGCTCCCAAATCCTCCATCCTTTATGCCGGGGTTGTCCAAAGATTGGCCGAGGTTCTACTTTCGTGCCACAACTCGTGTGTTTATTGACTCTCGGTATATTGCAAAACTAAAATGAAGTTACCTTGCGGCCACAGCTCCAATCAGCCGCCTCGACAATAGAGGTGCGGAACATGGTCCATTCGGACTCAATGTCCAGCACCTCCCTCGTGACATGTTCAAAGTTCTTCCGGAGGTGGGAATTGAAACTCTCTCTGACAGGAGACTCTGCCAGACGTTCCCAGCAAACCCTCACAATGCGTTTGGGCCTGCCAGGTCTGTCCGGCATCCTCCCCCACCATCGCAGCAAACTCACCAACAGGTGGTGATCGGTAGAAAGCTCCGCCCCTCTCTTCACCCGAGTGTCCAAAACATAAGGCCGCAAATCCGACGACACAACTACAAAGTCGATCATGGAACTGCGGCCTAGGGTGTCCTGTTGCCAAGTGCACATATGGAAACTCTTATGTTTGAACATGGTGTTTGTTATGGACAATCTGTGACGGGCACAAAAGTCCAATAACAAAACACTGTTCGGGTTCAGATCCGGACAGCCATTCTTCCCAATCACTCCTCTCCAGGTATCACTGTCGCTGCCAACATGAACGTTGAAGTCCCCCAGTAGAACGAGGGAATCACCCGGGGGAGTACTCTCAAGTACTCCCTCGAGTGAATCCAAAAAGGGTGGGTACTCTGAGCTGCGGTTTGGCGTGTAAGCGCAAACCACAGTCAGGACCCGTTCCCCCACCCGAAGGCGGAGGGAAGCTACCCTCTCGTCCACCGGGTTGAACTCCAACATGCAGGCTCTGAGCCGGGGGGCAACAAGAATTGCCACACCAGCCCGTCGCCTCTCACTGCCGGCAACGCCAGAGTAGAAGAGAGTCCAGCCCCTCTCGAGAGAACTGGTTCCAGAGCCCTTGCTGTGGAACCAGTTCTTGCTGGCTCATAGGACTCCTGAGGCAGCGGACAGGTACCGACAGGCCAAGCGGTGTGCGGCTTCGGCGGTCGCCGAGGCAAAAACTCGGACATGGGAGGAGTTCGGGTAAGCCATGGAAAACGACTTCCTGACGGCTTCGAAGCGATTCTGGACCACCATCCGCCGCCTCAGGAAGGGGAAGCAGTGCACTATCAACACCGTGTATGGTGAGGATGGTGTTCTGCTGACCTCGACTGCGGATGTTGTGGATCGGTGGAGGGAATACTTCGAAGACCTCCTCAATCCCACCAACACGTCTTCCTATGAGGAAGCAGTGCCTGGGGAATCTGTGGTGGGCTCTCCTATTTCTGGGGCTGAGGTTGCTGAGGTAGTTAAAAAGCTCCTCTGTGGCAAGGCCCCGGGGGTGGATGAGATCCGCCCGGAGTTCCTTAAGGCTCTGGATGCTGTGGGGCTGTCTTGGTTGACAAGACTCTGCAGCATCGCATGGACATCGGGGGCGGTACCTCTGGATTGGCAGACCGGGGTGGTGGTTCCTCTCTTTAAGAAGGGGAACCGGAGGGTGTGTTCTAACTATCGTGGGATCACACTCCTCAGCCTTCCCGGTAAGGTCTATTCAGGTGTGCTGGAGAGGAGGCTACGCCGGATAGTTGAACCTCGGATTCAGGAGGAACAGTGTGGTTTTCGTCCTGGTCGTGGAACTGTGGACCAGCTCTATACTCTCGGCAGGATCCTTGAGGGTGCATGGGAGTTTGCCCAGCCAGTCTACATGTGTTTTGTGGACTTGGAGAAGGCATTCGACCGTGTCCCTCGGGAAGTCCTGTGGGGAGTGCTCAGAGAGTATGGGGTATCGGACTGTCTGATTGTGGCGGTCCGCTCCCTGTATGATCAGTGCCAGAGTTTGGTCCGCATTGCCGGCAGTAAGTCGGACACGTTTCCAGTGAGGGTTGGACTCCGCCAAGGCTGCCCTTTGTCACCGATTCTGTTCATAACTTTTATGGACAGAATTTCTAGGCGCAGTCAAGGCGTTGAGGGGATCTGGTTTGGTGGCTGCAGGATTAGGTCTCTGCTTTTTGCAGATGATGTGGTCCTGATGGCTTCATCTGGCCAGGATCTTCAGCTCTCGCTGGATCGGTTCGCAGCTGAGTGTGAAGCGACTGGGATGAGAATCAGCACCTCCAAGTCCGAATCCATGGTTCTCGCCCGGAAAAGGGTGGAGTGCCATCTCCGGGTTGCGGAGGAGACCCTGCCCCAAATGGAGGAGTTCAAGTACCTCGGAGTCTTGTTCACGAGTGAGGGAAGAGTGGATCGTGAGATCGACAGGCGGATCGGTGCGGCGTCTTCAGTAATGCGGACGCTGTATCGATCCGTTGTGGTGAAGAAGGAGCTGAGCCGGAAGGCAAAGCTCTCAATTTACCGGTCGATCTACGTTCCCATCCTCACCTATGGTCATGAGCTTTGGGTTATGGCCGAAAAGACAAGATCACGGGTACAAGCGGCCGAAATGAGTTTCCTCCGCCGGGTGGCGGGGCTCTCCCTTAGAGATAGGGTGAGAAGCTCTGCCATCCGGGGGGAGCTCAAAGTAAAGCCGCTGCTCCTCCACATCGAGAGGAGCCAGATGAGGTGGTTCAGGCATCTGGTCAGGATGCCACCCGAACGCCTCCCTAGGGAGGTGTTTAGGGCACGTCCGACCGGTAGGAGGCCACGGGGAAGACCCAGGACACGTTGGGAAGACTATGTCTCCCGGCTGGCCTGGGAACGCCTCGGGATCCCCCGGGAGGAGCTGGACGAAGTGGCTGGGGAGAGGGAAGTCTGGGCTTCCCTGCTTAAGCTGCTGCCCCCACGACCCGACCTCGGATAAGCGGAAGAAGATGGACGGGTGGATGGATGGAATAAAATGAAGTTGCTAGTAAGCTGTGGATGTTTTGTTCATATAGCTTAACATATATTGGTCTGTATGGATTGATTTTAGCATCTCTGAAGTACAAAATGTATCGATGTGGCAGCCAGCATCCTTCAATTTTTCAGAATGCGGCCCTTGGTGGAAAACTTTTAGATGCCTGGGACTTATGTGAATTTGAGTTCCAGCTACAAAGAACTGTGCATTCGCATAACTTCTCTGGCAAGCAGTATTCCGCTCAATACAAAATTTAATTAAGTCCATACAAAGAAATCTTGTTAAAGCCCTCTCCGTTTGAACAGAAACAGCTACAATGTCAAGTCATTGCTTAATAAAACCCTCTCTTTCTCTGTTAATTTGTTTCTATTGGTAACTTTTGCTAACTCTTTGAGAACCTTTTACCAAACAGAGCCTTGCTTTCTGCTTCTTTTCCTCTTTTTCCTGCTGCGCCTGCAGACTGATGTTCTTTCCCACCATCTTCAAAGGAACCTTGTTTACCTCCAAAGCCAGGTTAGGACCCCTTCCTCTTGTCTGTTTTGAGCTGCTTGAAACCCAATTGCCGAAAATACCTATGAGATGTTCCTCAAGTGGAGATCATGTTTTTTATTGGGCCAGTATTATAGCATTTCTCTTTTCCACAGCATGATCCTTATTACACTGCTCACAGTTTCCGTTAATAAGATTAAAAGTTACTAGCCTACCTTGTTGCTATGCTTTGGCCATGAATTCATAATCATAATACACTGTCTCCACATTGCTGCTGTAGTCCTTCTTGCCTTCAGTCTCTTCTTGAATAAAATGTCTCCTTACTGGGGCCAACAGCAACACAACAAAAGGTATGCTAGATAATAAGGGTGGACAATACTGCACATTTTGGTATCAATCCGATACCAAGTAAATACAGGATCAGTTTTACAAATACTGATTTATAATATTGGGATAATTTGTTAATCATGATTTTAATCAGAATAAAACGCAGAACGAATATTTGAGGGAAACATAAAATTAATATATTTTTAGCATTTCATATTTTTGGAGCATATTTTGTGGAGTTTGTTTTACTCGCCCCAGGACTGTTTACTCCCTTTCCATAATAACTAAAATTGTATTCATTTATTTGAAATAATTAGGGTGGTATGGTATATTTATTTTTATTTTTTTTGTCATAAAAAAATACAATCATGTGTGCTTACGGACTGTGTCCCTGAGGACTGTATTGATCTATATTGATATATGATGTAGGAACCAGAAATATGAATAACAGAAAGAAACAACCCTTTTGTGTTGATGAGTGTGAATGGGGGAGGGAGGTTTTTTGAGTTGGTGCACTAATTGTAAGTGTATCTCGTGTTTTTTATGTTGATTTAATAAAAAAATTAAAAAAAAATAATAATTATTATTATATTTTTTATTTATTTCTTGTGCGGCCCGGTACCAATCGATCCACGGACCGGTACTGGGCCGCGGCCTGGTGGTTGGGGACCACTGCTGTACTTGGTCGACCGCTTTTGTCGACACAAAATTTGATAATCCAAAGGGTTAATTTTATGACAAATCTGCCTTTTTATGTCTACATCTGTTGTATTACTTTTATCTTCATTATTACGAAGTAGTGTGAAACAGCACCCTTTCTTTTGTGATTATTTATGCATGTACAAAAGCTTTATTGAGATTGTAATCAAGACATACAACAACATTTCAGGTTTAAGAATCCTTCATTATCACTTATGTCTCTGACCAAACTCAAGTAACAACAAGAAATGGTAAATTTGGTTTGGTTATGTTATGTGTTGGAGCATCAAGATCAACGGGTTCCACTGTATTTAGGTAATTTGGAAAAGAGGGGGGAACACATTTTTAAAAAACAAGCCAGAACTTAAAACAGTCGATAGTGTGACTCAAATCCAGTATCAACTCTTCCGTCGTTCAAACAGTTAAGACACAGAACAAAGAATTGGGGTTTGGATCTATCTATCCATTTTTCAACTTTTTTCTAAGTAGAATTTATCCTGCTTCATTGCCACATTGTTATCCAATGTTTAACTGTTGGGCCGCAAATCTGTTTCTCATCTGTGGTCCATATGTGCCGCAGCGGTACTCAATTGTAATGCACTTTTCCACCACCTGTGGCAGAAATGTCAATATCAAACAAGCAGAAGAAGTCTGAAAGTCATAGAGATGTTTCCTAAGCGCAAAAATTAGAAGCTGTATTTTCCTTTGCACTTAAATTTTATTTTAGTCTATTTAAGAAACATACATTATTATTTTTTGTAGATTAAGTTAAAATTGGTTTATTTTAGAACTACATAATTGTATGTAAATGTATTTTTTATCACTTTTTGAATCCCTTCTTTTGCAGTATATTTGACATTTATTTTTGTAATGAGCCTGACCTAAGGATTGATAATAAGTTCCACATCATTTGACAAGTTGTATCGTGTTAAACTGTAAGTAGGTTAGATTTAATTATTGAATATGATTTAAAATCAAGGGTCAGAATACACATTAAGTGTTGATATTTGAGTGGGCACCCAGGCCCCTCTGTACTGGAAAAGTTGGGCCCAGAGGTAAAAAAAAAAAAAAGGTTGAGAACCCCTGTTTTAATCGATGCAGCGGATCGTCGGTCAACCCTCACACCACGATATCCTGTTTCTCCTTTATGCTGCTAGAAAAAGGAGAACGAACCACTTATCTTCATGATTCACACTATGATCGAGAACTCTGCACCAAGGCCGCAACTCTACCAGCAAGTAAGATTCCAGGCGGTTTGTGGCTTGAGTCACTGTTCACTCAGTCAATTTGGGATTCACCAGATTTGATGGCGTTCAAATATATGATCTTGCAACTTCTTTTGTCTCTTTTGTCCTAAATGAGAAGATCTGACAGTTGACTCAAGCCAAACATTTGCCCTTGTATACAAATGATCTTCACTCCAATATCACTTCCCGTTTCTCCATTTCGGATGTGGTCAGTCAGTTCATCATCCAATGGAAAACTTCATCGACATCACATTGTTTAATGGGATTTTTTTCTGTAGTTTTTTGCTATCCGGCTGCTGTTCAAAGAGATTTGGGTTGAACACGGCTTAGAGTCCAATGCTCTGCAACAGGCCTATTCAACTAGTATCCCAGGGGCCAAATCTGGCCCGGGAATGACAGCATACGAGTTCCCAAGTTTAGTTCAAAACTTGCTGGACAAACATTTTTGCAGAAAGATTCCTAAAAATACTTAAGTGCTCATCATGTTGTATAGAGGAACTTGGACCATTGTAAATACATGGGCAGATCCTTTCTTTAACATTTTAACCTTGCTAGCAAACATATGGCACTGGGGTCCAAACTTGTGATTTAAATAACTTAGGCATTCCTCAAGGCACACTTTTAAGTCCTCTCTTTTTGGCAGTTTTTCAAGAAAAAATAGTAATGTGAATTTTGCAACGAAGGTGTTCCAGTACTTTGTTTACATCAGACGAAGGCAGCAGTCATTTGGTCAACCTATTTAGTTAGACTGCTAGTGTTCCTCAAGGTTTCATTTTAGGTTGTCTCTTTTTCATTATTTGGGCTATTCAAGGTTTTAAGACTCCCTTTTTTGCAGAAGGTCCTTAAAAAACTGCAGAGCGCTCCTGTAACTCTGACAAAATAAATAGACCAAAATCATATGTCTACTGTAGAGGATGCTGGTTCTCCAGTATATACAGGTGAAGACTAAGTGAAGTGTCCTTAGCTTTCTGGAAATGTGGCCCCCAAAACAATTTATTTCAATATCCCTACTCTATAGTCATGCACTTTTTATCTCACTATCCTTATTTTCAACACTGTTAAATGTCTGAAGCATGTCACCAACATGTCTTAAGATGCTAAAGTAGGGATGGGTGACACTGCAAATGTTGGCATTGGTACTGATACAGTAACACAGGGTCAGAATTGAAGATACAGGTACTTTTTACTTGATGCTTTTATGATTTGGCTTTATATTTGTTGATCATAATTATGGTCAGAATAAAACACAGCACTTTTAGGCAAATAAACACATTTTTTTATCAACATACTTTTGTGAAAAATTTATCAGTGTATAAATACAACAATACAGTATAATTCAATGTGACATTGTGAACACATTAATACAAATGGGCAACACTAAAGCCAATAGTGCAAAATAAGTAAACAAATGAAAAAGTACTTTTGGCTCTCATTCAAATTATTTTGTTTCCTCTGTCTAGTAACATATTCCCAGAGTTTGTAAATAATATCAACAATGTAACAATATGAACAACATAACAAAAACAGATATTTGTGAAAATCAACATGGTAAACAACTGAAAAATGTGCAAATATCAATCTAAAACTGATACCACCCGTGGTATCAATGCTATGGTATTTTGAACAGTTCGCCCAACCCTATCATTCTCCAAAAGCAATTACATAGTTATCATGTATGCAGTATTAACACATGTAAATGTCTGTTATTCAGTGATTAATGGCAAACTGTTAGTGTTATAATAATAATAAAAAAATCATAATAATGGATATATATTATTTAAGCCATACAATTAATAATGTAATACATATTATTTTCTCCTTAATGAAAAATAACATAATAGTGTGCTTAAATAAAATGAAAGATTTTCTGACTGCTTAAAATTAATAAATTAAAATTATACAAATATTTCATTATCTCAGTATTGTGTGCCTGCCTTTGACCCTCATACTGCACAACAAGCTTTAAACCTGTTGCATTCAGTTACTTTTATTTCTGTTGCGCAAATTTGTGGTTATCATGCATGCATTTGTGTGAGTAAGTGGCCTGTGGGCTTTGACTTTGTGGATTATTTTTAGCCTTTGTTCATTTTGTGTAGCAAAATGTTCAGCTTACCTGTGCAGGTGCTAATGCATGAGCAAACGTGCACCAGCAAAGTGTGGTGTCTTTGGGCGCTGCACAGTGTGCTCGCCGGGATTTTGGAGTCAAGCTTGCCCAGACATGAGGATTCACAAAAGCTTTTTATCACGAAGAGCGCCATATATTCTGTAGTGGTCTTTACAATGGGAGATGTGGCAAAAATGTATTATTTATTTGTCTATTGACTTCTCTTTACCATGTCTTTTGTTAATTGTACACTTATTTCTATCATTTCTGTGCGAAATTACATTCCACTTCACATTCCATCTTTCATCATCATGTACAGTATCTCACGAATATGAGTGTTATCCTAACATTTCAGTGAGGGACAATCCTATAAAAAGAAAACACGGATATACTGTACTTTACAATAGTCATTGTACAGCTTGTATAGCAGCATAGGTTTATGATCTATTGAAAAAGAGAACACAACACCTTTATTGACGAAAAATCTGTCAACACAAGAGAGCAAAGAGATAAATTGTACACTGACTACTTTAAATTATATCCCAACTTGACAACATAGTGTTTGCTGAAATGTGAGGAGTATACTGAATTAATGTATTTTTCACTTACAAGTCAGTGTCTTTTCTAACACTTGTTTTTTTTTTACAGATCAGCCCAGACGAATACAAAGATGACTCTTTGGTCCAACACAACGAGGACATAGATGTAAGACAAACATACTTCAATGCGTTCCGACAGGTTGTTGCTAATTTGTCTGTGGTTTGGTGTGACAGGCCAAACTGAGCAGATTATGTGAGCAGGACAGAGCAGTGAGGGTGCAAGAGGAGAAACTGCAACAACTACATCGAGAAAAGGTAGATCTTTCAGCATGTTGGTGTCCAACTCAAGGCCTGTGGGCCAGATCCGACCGGTCACTTTAAGCCTGAAAATTAAGCACATTGTGCCATATGTTTCTGTTTATGCATGTCACGCTTAAAGCAGTGTGCAGTGTACACCACAATGATCTTTCATCTATGCTGTCAAAACAGTGACAAAATTCTTGCATGTAAAATCACACTTATTTGGAGCTCACGCGGACTCTTTGTACGAGTGGATTTTTAGTGCGCATGAACAGTTTGCACTCACAATGTGTCCTTTTCTTCCTCGACATGCGTGACAATTCAACCATTTTGGCATTCAGCGGCGGGCATTAAAGTAGCCACCCCAAGATTCCAACGGGTGCATTTGCGTTGCGGCTGCTGCAAGTTTGAGTGTTCGGCCAACACTCACCGGCTGCATGCAGAGCGTGGCATGTGTCCGCTCCGCCAGACAGCTGGAGTGACGACACAGACAAGTTCTTGCAGTAAAATGGCGCACTTTGTGCGAGACAATTAGTATGTTGGATGAATTCAACAACAAACAGGCAGAATATCCGTCTGGAGAATGATAAATACATCTTGTGGCGTACCAAAGGGATCAATACTGGGACCAAAATTGTCCCATCTCTTTATAAACGACATTTGTAAAGTTACAAAGGACTTCAAGTTAGTATTAATTGGATACGATATAACCGCATTTTGTTCTGGAGAGAACACACAGAAGCTAATAAAAATAACAGAAGAAATTAAAGAGATGATTTGACAAAACAGACTATCTTTGAAAATAAGTAAAACTAAATCAAATACTGTAATGCTATTCGGTAAGAGTAGAAGTGAAAGTAAAACCCAAATACAATCAGACGGAGTAGACATTGACAGAGTAAAATAAATCACATTTGTAGGTATAATAATAGATGATAAAATAAACTGAAACTCTCATATAGAAATATACAACATAAAGTGGCAAGAAATACTTCAATAAAACATGTTCATCCAACCGCTAGTGTGTGGCCTCCTTTAAGAGATAGAAAGAAGTGAGTGAGTGAGTTTGGTCAGGGGTGTCCAATAGGGGTGGGGGATACTGAAACTTTTTCATTTTTTAAAATACAATCCAATGTGTCGTTGAATGTGAGGAAATGGTCCAACATATTTTAAGGCTGTACTGGCTGATGTGCGGAACAGGCTCATTAAAACCATCAAGGCATTAATCACATTGTTCATCTTTTTTGCTAAATGCATTTATTTCCCAAACATTTGTAGCCAATTACAATGGACCACAAAATTAAAACAAACAGACATGTTTGTGTGCTTGCCAGTATTTTTCCTTTAATCAAGATTACTGTAGTAGTTGTACTAAAAGTGCTGGCAAAAATGAAAATAAAATAAAAATGATATACTAATTGAATTGCAGGGGCACTTATGTAATAATACAATTAGATTTTTATGCATCTTTAACAGTTAAAACTGCCCCTTTAAGGGTAACTAAAACTCATAACCCTGCTTTAAACCAACCTCATGTCATGTAATCGGTTTTATTTTTAATCTGTTTTTCTTGGGTTTTCCAGCACACTCTGGAGACAGCGCTGCTGTCTGCCAGTCAGGAGCTAAGTGAACAGAGCAATTCCAGTACTTCAGCTGCCCAAAGCCTAGTTCAACAGAGAGACGTGTTACAAAACGGTCTGCTGAGCACCTGCCGGGAACTGTCCAGAGTCAATACGGTGAGCAAATCAAAAACTTTAATTTGTGCATTCCTGTAGGGCAGATGGAGGAATTGTATTTGTTACATGTAGATGAATAGGACAGATAACTTATACTTACTGCTGCCAACAGCCCCTGGAAAATTACAATTGCCCCATATTTAGAAAGATAAGTACGCATACCCTGACATGCTTAAAGGAACACACTTTGTACCATATTTTTGTGAAAATATGAGAATATAATGATACAAATGAATATAAAGAACATTAGAGAAATAAACAAAACGCTGGAGAGTTTGGCGAGAGAAGTCCGCGAAATATCGACCAAACAAAACCAACTCGTGGACCTCTTAACCGAGGTGCAGGGGCTCAGGAAAAAGATTGAAGAGAGCTCCCTAACGATAAAAACACTACAAACAAAGGTGGACAGACTGGAGAAGTTCGAAAAGATAGTCCATGAACAGGAGAAAAGAGTCCAGGACCTGGAGCTTTTTACAAGGAAGGAAGATGTGATAATCAGCGGAATTGATGTGAAACCGAGGTCTTATGCTGCAGCTGCCGCGGCGGGGAACAATGGGGAACCCAGCGAGGAAGAACAGCTATCGCTGGAATCCCAGGTTGCTAACTTCCTGAACAGCATGAACATTAATTTCGACAAGAACAACATCTCAGCTTGTCACCTTCTTCCGAGAAAGGACCGAACGCTCAAACCCGCCATCATCATGAGGTTCGTGAATCGCAAACATAAAACGAACCTGCTAAGGCAGGGAAAGTTGCTCAAAGGAACCAACGTGTACATCAATGAACATCTCACATCAAAGAACGCCGAAATAGCCAAAGAGGCACGCATACTGCGAAAGGACGACAAGATCAAAGCTACGTGGACCAGAGATTGTAAGGTGCTCATTAAGTTGAATGGTGAAGCAGAGAAGGTGATCATGATACGCGAGTTAAAAGACCTCGACCCTTATAAATGACTATGTCTCCGTCTGTCTGGTTTGCCTGGGCTCAGTGGTGTGACTGTGAGCAGAAGAGGGGATTAGCACTGCTACTTTCAATCTCTCCCTTTTTACCATCTCCCAATATTTTGGTGTTTCTAGCATGGATCCTCTCTGAACAAGACGGTAGGCTAACTTTATTTTTTACAAAGCCCCATGGACACGAGCTGCACGAATGCTTTCACACTGGTTCCTCTGTGTCAATAACTTTTTTGAACGTTTTTTTAGTAGGCCTATGCGTTTTTTGCCAAGCTGAGTCACAGATTTTTTTGAACTGTTTTTGGGACACATTTCTCTCCACACCTCACTGGTGCGTGATCTGTCGGCCGTTTAACATACTGAGTCATGCAGGTCCGATGCTCTTTTCTGGACTGGAACATATTTTGTACTGGACGCTGGAACTGTTTTGGACTTGTTATTTTTACTCATTTATGCTGCTATTTTTGCGTTTGTGTGTCTGGAGTGAGTGTGTATATACCGGTATGAATGTGGCTGTGCTGTGTGAGTATGCGTGTGTAATGTGCACCGTGGAGTTATGCTCCTCGTATGGAAATATGAACACTAACGTCAATCTACACAGGAGATGTCATTCGGTGGTCGTGAGGGTGTGGAAGAATCCGATAGGGTATACCGTGGACGGTGCGGGATTGGGGACTTATGGGCATGGACATGGACACTGGATCAAAGTAATCAGGCTAAGGGGGGACAGCAGCCTGGGAAGGTATGAGTGGCACAACTACAGTACATCCATGTTAACCACCATGATGCCATCCTACAACCACAAATACTATGCCTATACTATATCAATCATTATATTTATATACTATACTATGACGTCATGCTATTTCTATATGACAACTATGATCATGTTTAGCTTTGGGAATATAACATCAGCATATTTATTATGTCATGAGTTTAGCATTGGGAATATAACATCAGCATATTTATTATGTCATGAGTATATTTATTATATTATGAGCATATCAATTATTCTATTACTGTGCACTGGCAATATAACATCAACCCATAATGGCTGAGACAACTGAAAATCATCCGTCAGGATCTGAATATATAGATTACAAATTGCATGACTTTGAATGTCAAGTTGACCCAGATAAACATCTGTTCAACTCAATTAATTCCTTGTGTGATTACTATACAGAGGAACAGCTTAATGATAGTGTTAGTCTAGACAATAACTTTTCTCTAATACACTTCAACTGTAGAAGCGCATATGCAAATTTTAATAAAATCAAAGAGTATCTGAGTAACTTGAAAAGTAAATTCAAAATAATAGCTCTGACAGAAACATGGATAGATGAGGAGAGAGGTATCGACTTCTCCATCGATAATTATGAGCTGCATCACAGTAATAGAATAAATAAAAGGGGAGGGGGCGTGGCCCTGCTTGTCCACCGTGACTTGAAATGCAAAGCAGTAGAACGTATGACGATGGTTATTGATGATTTGCTTGAATGTATAACTGTGGAGATTGAGATGGAAAGGAAGAGAAATGTCATCGTTACGTGTGTATATAGGGCACCGAGGTCCAGAGTAGATGAATTTAATGATAAACTTGAAGAAATACTGTGCCATCTAAATGAAAAGAAAACATATGTCATGTGTGGGGATCTAAATATTGATTTGCTGAGCGCTCCTAGAAATACATCAACAAGCGAATATTTAGAGATACTGTATAGTAAAGGATTATATCCGTTGATCACCAAACCAAGTCGAATAACAACAACGTGCGCCACACTGATTGATCATATCTTTATAAATGTTGTAGAAAAAAACAAAATCAAGAGTGGATTGGTAGTTAATGATATCAGCGACCATCTACCTGTATTTTTTACTTATGAGTGCCAAATCAATGAGGGGGACTGTCAAGTCAACAGGGAGAGAGAAGAAACAGCCCACAAATATGTAAGGAAAAGATTAAGAACCGAAGCGACAATTGACATGTTTAGAAGCGACCTTCTTGTAAGGGATTGGATGGAGGTATATGTAGGAGAGGTAAATGATGCATATGAAGCTTTTTTAAATATATATTTATCACTGTATGAAAAACATTGCCCAAATATGCTATATAAACAAAAGGACAATTACATTGAAACTCCTTGGATCACAAGGGGACTACAGAATGCATGTAAAAAGAAAAATAGACTTTACAAGGTATTTTTAAAATCTAGGACAAATGCAGCAGAAATTAAATATAAGGTTTATAAAAACAGGTTGACAACAATAATGAGACAAGCCAAAAAAGACTATTATAGTAACTTGTTAGAAAAAAATAAAGCCAATATCAAAGGAACATGGAACATATTGAAAAAGGTGATGGGAAGCACACCGGGACCTATCAGCCCGCCAAACCACTTTGTAAAAGAAGAAAAGATAATAAAAAATATGGACGAAGTGGCAAATGAGTTTAACTCATTTTTTGTAAACGTAGGTCCAAAACTAGCAGAAAATATAGAAAAACATGATGATGGGTCATTTCAGAATGGGTTGGGAGGTGGAGGCAGAGTACTTAAGTCAATGTTTTTGGGAGAAGTCAGTGAAAATGAAATTATAACAATTGTAAATAAATTAAAGAACAAAACATCAACAGACGATGATGGGTTAGATATGATAATTGTAAAAAAGACAATTGACTGCATCATTGAGCCTCTCTGCTATATCTTCAATCTCTCTTTCAATACAGGGACCTTCCCAGATAGAATGAAGGTAGCAAAGGTTATTCCACTCTTTAAAGATGGGGATAAGCACATGTTTACTAATTACAGACCGGTATCACTTCTGTCCCAATTCTCTAAGGTGCTTGAAAAAATATTTGTACAAAAATTAGACCATTTTATTGAAAAAAACAAGTTGTTGAGCGAGAGCCAGTATGGATTTCGTTCAAACAGATCTACTGCCTCTGCTGTGATGAACATAATTGAGGACATAACAACAGCCACCGATAGTAAGAAATACACAGTAGGGGTGTTTATAGACCTTAAGAAAGCGTTTGACACAATCGATCACTCTATCCTTTTATCCAAATTACATTCATACGGTGTGAGAGGAATAGTTTTAGATTGGTTAAATAGCTACTTGGATAACAGACAACAATATGTACAATATGCTGCTAATACATCTGAAAATATGAGTATTAAGTGTGGAATTCCACAAGGGTCTGTTCTGGGACCGAAACTATTTATTTTATACATAAATGATATCTGTGATGTGTCAAAATTACTCAATTTTGTATTATTTGCTGACGATACCAACTTTTACAGCTCTGGACATGACTTAAATGAATTACTAAAGAGTATGGAACAGGAAATGGTCAAACTCAAAAAATGGTTTGACGTTAACAAATTATCATTGAATTTGAAAAAAACTAAGTTCATGATTTTTAGTAAGAGAAAAAAGCCTGAAAATATTGTACTGTCAATAGCTGGAACAAGCATTGAAAAAGTCTCTGAGATTAGATTTTTGGGAGTGGTTTTAGATGATAATATTAGTTGGAAATCGCATATCTCACATGTTAGAAAAAAGATGGCTAAAAGTATATTTATATTAAATAAGGTAAAAGATGTATTAGATTATAAAGCAATGCGTACACTGTATTGTGCACTTGTACTGCCTTATATCAATTATTGTGTGGAAATATGGGGTAGTACATATAAGAGTAACACAAAGCCACTGTACCTCCTTCAGAAGAGAGCGATCAGAATCATACACAAAACAGGTTATAGAGAGCACACAAATGGATTATTTATTAGCTCAGGACTTTACAAATTTTATGAACTAGTTGAGCAGCAGACATTATTGGTTATGTTCAGGGCTAGTAGTCAAGAGCTACCAACAAATCTACAAAAAAATTTCACTTTAATAGAAAAAGAAGGAAGAAGGAAAGGGCACTTTAAGCATCAGCTTGCACGAACAACATCAAAACAAATGTGTACATCAGTGGTGGGAGTAAAACTCTGGAACTCTCTCCATAATGAAATAAAGCAATGTAAAAACACATTTCAATTAAAAAAAGTCTTTAAAAACAGAACTATGATGTTATATGAGCACTGACAAAAGGGACGCAAAGGGAAAAATAAGGGGAAAAAAATAAAAATAAAAAATAAAAATAATAATAAACACACAAAAAAAAAAACAACGCTTACATTATCCTACATGACTGTAGGTATTGTATAGTCCAGCTTTCCTTTCATTTTTTTTTTTTTTTTTTTTTTTTTTTTTCTTTATCGACATGCACTATGGATCCTTGGTTGAATGATCACATTGTTCTTAGCTTTGTTTGGTTTGAATGATACCTTGTTATGATAGCCTTGTTCTATTCAGTTTTGTTTGGTTTGAATGATTACCTTATTCTTTTTCAGTTTGTTTGGTTTGGATGATTGCCTTGTTCTTTTTCAGTTTGTTTGGTTTGAGTGATTGCCTTATTTTTTCAGTTTTTGTTTTGTTTATTTATTTTTTGTTCAACTTATCTTGCTTGTTTATTCTTTTCATTGATTGTTTGTTCTATTAATTTCTATGAGTGTGTGCACTGGGTAGGGGTACAAACTTGTAGTTTTTAGGCAACAATAACTTTTCTTGTCAACTGGGTCATACATGTCCTGTAGCCTTTTTTACTACTCTAGAGTCTACGCCCCTGGTGGGTGGGTGCGTGTGGGTGTGGGTGCCTGTGTGTGCATATGTGATATATTGTTTTGTATTGATTTGTTGCATTGGATGTTCTAATGCACTACCGGCAAAGAGATACCAAGAAAATGTTTCTTTTGTGCGAAGGGGCAGGAAATATAAGATTTTCTTCATCCTGTTCCTTTTCGACATGGCTGTGTATTGAATGCAGTAAGGTATGTGAGATTGTTGAAATGTTGTTGAAATGTACACATCCAAGTACGAAATAAATAATTGAATTGAATTGAAATTGAATTGAAATTGAATTGAAATTGAATTGAAGAATTCACCATCTGAAGATGCAATAATGCACCCAACTGTCCTCTGATGGGGTGCGAGTGTGAATCCTGGCCACTATTATGTCAGGGAGTGTAACCAGTGGGAAAAAGCAACAAAGTAGATTAATTTCCCATAAACTTTTATATATATATATATATATATATATATATATATATATATATATATATATATATATATATATACTTATATACTTATATAAACATATATATTTTCTTTAAAAAGGTAGAAAAAAGTATACATACATTTAAAATAAGTCTGTTATTATAGTATTAACCAGAGGTGTGGACTCGAGTCACATGACTTGGACTCGAGTCAGACTCGAGTCATGAATTTGATGACTTTAGACTCGACTTGACAAAATGTAAAGAGACTTGCAACTCGACTTAGACTTTAACATCAATGACTTGTGACTTCACTTGGACTTGAGCCTTTTGACTTGACATGACTTGCTACTTTCCCCAAAACCCAAACCTTAAAAAGTTATTTGGGAGCGCTCCGTATCTTTCATTTTATACGTCTGTGTCTATAAGCGTGTGTGCTGCTTGTCAGCGTGTGTGCTGTCAGTACAACAGCCAATCAAATTAAATCTACGTTGTTTTCATCACACAGCTCTCATCCAATCCAATTGCAGGACAACCACCGAACATGAGTTGTCAAACAATGCGGCAGTGAGAAACAATTATGCCAAAGTTGGTTTCGTTCAGGTATAAAAACTACGACTTGGTCAACAAAAAACGAATTGCCGTATGCAAATCACGCAGTTCGAATATTACAGACGGAGACTCAACAACTTCCAACTTCGTTCGACATTTGAAGTTGCACAAAGAAGGGTAAGTTTTGAATGTAAGATAACGTTTATTGGCTAAGTAACACGACTTTTATTTGCTGTGTAGTTAAATCAGTGAGGCTGTAAACTCACTGCTAACGTTATAACCATAGACATCTTATAAGTAGACGCAGCATTGAGCGCTACTGCCTACTGGCGCAGACGAGACGCGGAGCCGCCATCTTGGAGTGGTGATCCGCTCCACTCAGTGCAATTCATTTGGCAGGAGCAATGAACTGTCAGCAAATTTAATTCATTTTACCTCACTGAATACCACTGATTTTCACGCGTTTTTTTTGTCATACGTGTAGCTATGATAACGGACACATGTTTTGGTGTTTTTATTATTCATAGTTTGCTTAACAGTAATATAATATTCTTATACGCTATAAATGACCAGACGTCCGAGATCAAAACTGGGAATATAATCCCAGAGAAGGGGGAAAAAAACGGTCAGCTATTTTTAAATTGAAGGAACAATATGATTAGATTATATATACATGCGTATATCCTACATAAACAATGTATGAATACATTAGATATCTATATATTTTAGGGACCTATAGACTGTATCTCTGTTGCTGCAGCAGCAGAGAGTTTATTCTGTCTTGACACTTTGTATTGATATTTTGTATTACATTCTTCCCTTAAATGATAATGTTTACAGTGATTGTTTTATATCTATTTTTTATGTATGTCGCTTTGGATAAAAGCGTCTGCCAAATACTTAAACATATATAAACACCTGAAAGTCTTTATATCAGCTAAAACCACCAATCTGTTTCACTGGATTTAGAATAAAACCAAATGCTGTCTTACCCAACAATGTTAGTATTTGAATATTGTTACTTGAAGACTTATTCCTGGTTACAATTATACTGTTAAGAAAGTATTGTCTTATACTTTGCCTAAAATGAGAAAGCATCATAATCAGTGGCGGCTGGTGAATTTTGTTTTAGGTGGGGCTGAAAGTTTGTATACCAAACCCCTGTAGGGGCGTCATCCTCCCCCAGAAGATTTCTTTGTGATTCTCACATACAAATATTGAAGATCTTTGCTCCTTCTCAACTTTGTGGTAATGTTATTTTCATAAAATACAACCAATAGTATGTTAATGTTTGTTTTTGCAAATGTGTTTATTCTGTAAAGGAATGAGTTAAATGTTTAAAATTGTTTAAACTATTAAAATGACTGGTTAATAGTGCTATTATGAATTGCAATGTCAGCACCATTTTTTTTCCTGCAATTTCGAATGCACTTGTTTTAATAAATAAATACAGCGTTTTAAAAGCATACACAATCTGTGTAAAAATATTAGTCTGTGGTTAAAAGGACTTGAAAGGACTCGAAACTCAAAATGCAGGACTTGGGACTTGACTTGAGACTTTCTAGTCTTGACTTTGGACTTGACTCGGGACTTGCCTGTCTTGACTCGGGACTTGACTCGAGACTTGAGGTCAAAGACTTGAGACTTACTTGTGACTTGCAAAGCAATGACTTGGTCCCACCTCTGGTATTAACATATACTTTTTCTTACATAATAATGTGTGGCCCTATTTTTCAATTGTTACTGCTTATTGTACAATGTAATTTGTGATTTCTCCAATCCTTTAAATCTCTTATTCATCAAAAACGACAAGCTACATATCTGGCATCTATTTCTGGTGTTATTGAAGACTGTACTTGTGTTGAGAGACTCTACTTCTGTCTCTCGATTTCTCCATGTCCGCGACAAAAAGCGAGTTGCAGCGAGCGTAACGTCACACTTGCGTCGTGCTGCTTAAAAGTCGCCACTGTCATCTTAGATTTTGAGCTCGCTGTCGGATACATTAAAGTACGCCCACAGTGCGGACATGGTGCTTCTGCTCCAGACAACCTGTTCCATATGGCTTACGTCATCACAACATTCAGTTTCAGCAGTGCTGTTTCGGAGAATAAAGCATGTCTTTTTTTGGCAGCCAAATTTTTGGTTCATCACCAGTCAATAGTGTGCAAATAATAAACTATGTTATCCATTCATACTGTTACTACCTGCTGGTCATAAAGTGTATGTTTGTGTGTTATGATGTTCGTTTTTGTCAGAGAATGAGGAAGTATTATTGTGTGTCTCGAAGTGAAGCACAGAGATGGACGTGTGTGCACGGAGAAAATACTTATTGGAATTGGGCCCGTAGTTAGCATAAGATTGGCAAAAAAAGCTACAAAGAGCGTCAGACTTTGTCTTCTTCTGGACACTACAATACATTACTTTACATGGTTTTCAAGCTAAAAACATAATTTTTAAGGTGTTGCAGCTAATACTTCTGCCGTGGTAATCCGCCACGATCAAATACATTAACGGGAAAACTTGAACATTGATGTTAACGATTTAAAAAAGGCACAGAAATTTGCAGCCCTTGTCAGAAGTCAAAAATAAAGATTAATGTGACGTAGGTAATCTTTAATTTTAAAAAGTGAGCTTTGTAACTTTTGTCATTAAAAAAAAGCTCTAAACTAACATGTTACTTAGAGAACATATGTCTGGAAACGTAAATGTTAATCTTCTAGCAGATTTTATGTTCTAATAACCTGCTTTCTGACTTGGTTTCAGGAGCTGGAACGTTCGTGGCGGGAGTACGATAAGTTAGAGGGTGATGTCACCTTGGCCAAGTCTAACCTTCTGGAGCAGCTGGAAGCCCTGGGCAGCCCACAGGTTACACAAATAATGCTCATTTTCCTCAGTTATTGACATCTAAACTGTACTGCTGTGTGTCTTTAGACAGAACCTCCAAGCCATCGACACATTCAGATCCAGAAGGAACTATGGAGGATCCAGGATGTGATGGAGGCACTGAGTAAAAACAAACCACAGCGCAGCACAGATAGCAGTAGGTGTCTCGAATAAATGAAATGTCAGTTTTGTTGCTTAATCTGTCACTTGTAAAATGACAATTTGATTTCAGCAGATTGGTCTGATTCCAAGCCACTCTCCAGTCTACAAAAGAATGAGGTAGGCTTCTGTGTCAACAATGATGAACATTTTCAGCGGTATATAGAAAAATACCAATCGACTCTGAGCATTTATCATCCCCAATACAGTGGAACCCATTTAAGTTGATCTCATTTACTAAGTCGACCAGTTTATCAAGTCCTGGTTCAGCGCATGCTTTTTACTATTATCAAAATGCCTGCTTAAGTCGTCATTAAATTTAAAAACCTTTATGTTGGGGTTTTGTTAATTTCTTGAATTATCGCTTGCAGGTTTTTGTAAAAGCAGATTTGTGGATAAATCAAAAATATTTTATTATTGCCCATCTCTTTCTGTCTCTGGCCAAAGTCACATTTGTGCACATTTTTGGTTGTGTCGACAACCGCTTATTTCAGCAGATTTGAGGATGTCTACATCAATGGGTTCCACTGTAAAAATGTAGAATATTAATTAGTTTATTTTAATACAATAAAGTATATGTGTTAAGAATAAAAATGTTTCTTGGTGGAAAAAGTAAGATTTTCACTGCATTTTTACCACTGGATAAGGAAAAACTGGACTTCATTTGTGTTTTATAAAAATAAGAAATAAACTCAATTTGAACTACAATCCTGTGTAAAAATATGCCTATAGCAGTAAAAAAAAACCTGGATAAATTACAAAAAAAAATATTATCACCTGTTCAAAGCTTGTATCTAATAAAATAAAGCTGAGCATAAAAAAGCTTTTCAAATAGAAGCTGGACAGAAAAGTGACATTCTTAGACTCCATACATAATTTATTGGTGTTAAGTAAATTAACAGTTGAATTACAGATTGTATAAAATTTAAAAAATAAGATACAGTATTTATTTAATATTATAAATGGGCAGCACCGTGGAAGAAGGGTTACCTGCCTCACAATACGAAGGTCGTGGGTTCGATCCTGCGCTCGGGATCTTTCTGTGTGGAGTTTGCATGTTCTCCCTCCGGGTACTCCGGCTTCCTCCCACCTCCAAAGACATGCACCTGGGATAGGTTGATTGGAAACACTAAATTGACACTAGTGTGTGAATGTGAGTGTGAAAGTTGTCTGTCTATCTGTGTTGGCCCTGCGATGATGTGGCAACTTGTCCAGGGTGTACCCCGCCTTCCGCCCGAATGCAGCTGAGATAGGCTCCAGCGACCCCGAACGGGACAAGCGGTAGAAAATGGATGGATGGATAGATTATAAATTGTGAGTAATATTTAACACTAAATAATAGGGGTGTCAAAAAAAATCGATTTTCGAATGAATCGCGATTCTTAGTTGTAACTAATCTTAATCGATTCCAAAAAATCCCCCCAATTTTTTTTTTTGGGTCAGCCACTCAGGCATATCATATTGTTGATGTAGATGCCCATATATCTACTGTACAGATTAACTTTGGAAAAGAGAAGGGTGGGTACCTTCTCTTGTTTTATTTGTATTTGACTTTATTAAATGTTTGGGAAGAATTTTATTAAACAAAACATTTTTTTTAAATAATATAGCAATTTATCAAAGCTGTTATCTATTTTATGGAGGAATGTAGTTAATCATAGAACTGACACCCAATGTTGTTAAAAAAGTATTGATTTTGAACTGAGAATCGTTTTGAATCAAGAATCAATTCTGAATCGAATCGTTACCCCCAAGAATCGAAATCGACTGGAATCGTGTGCTGCCCAAAGATTCACAGCCCTACTAGATAACACAGTTTAGCATAAATGATGCATGTTCAATGGTGATATTTCTGTTGTTGCTCCTCGTAAAGGTGGGTATGGGAGTATAACATCAGATTGAAATCATTCGAAAAGCCTACAGTCAATAGAAATGACAAGCTCTGCTTCCAAATATTAAATTGGCCAATACATCACAGAAAAGGGACGCTGTATGGGTCGATCTATTGTTCCTAATACAAATTATTGAAGTGTAACTGCGTTAAAAAAAAAACAAACACTGAACTGACATAAAAAGCGGAGCTTCATTTATTTAAAATGCAATTATGAACAGAAAACCGCACTAATAATACAAGATAAAAAAAAACAATTGTGATTGTATTTGTTTTTGACAATTTTCCCATTTACAGTAAGTGTTTGTGGTTTGGAGTTTCCTTAGCTTTAGCTGATGTTTGTTAATATAATTATTAGATATGACTATGTAGCACTTGGTACAGGGGTATTTCCAGCACTAATTTGAGGTTTATTTGATATGACAAATAAGATTTAACTTCAAGCTGGATGTTATATACTGTAGACCCATTGTTAATTAATGTAAGCATGTTACTAATCCAACAATTGTAGAATTGCCTGGAGTCACACATCTCCCTTTATTGTGGTCGCTACCTGTATTTTTAGACCTTCAAACCCCACACTAAACTAAGATAACCTGCTACAGCCTGATCACAAGTCACATTGATCATCTAACATAAACCTTACATCCAATGAAGTCCATTGAAAGCTATATAATATTGCCATAGTAATGGAATCATCAATGTGAAAAGTCGAGCTTAAATTCTCATGCACATTTTTTGACTTGGTTTCTTGCAACAACAAAAACATCAAAAACACCAATTGCATCCTTTGGCATCATATGAATGAGTATATCTAGTTTTCTGGAATGAGAACAGCTGTGTTAACTGTTAACAGGCAGTGACGTTGCTGCCACTCAGTCCTCTCAAGGACGACAATGGCCTTCCCCCTCGTCCTCCACTTCCACAGTACTACTATTCATCAGAGCACCCCCCTCACTTGCACCCTCACCATCCAAACTCCAGCAGCCGTCCACCTCCTTACACACAACGTCCTGAGGACCGCAAAACCGGCTCTAGGAATGGCCCGCACTGTGTAATGTCATCAGAAAAGGTCCATACTTACAGTATTTGCTTTCATTGTCGGCTGTGATGTCCATCAACCAGCACACAAAATCATCTGCTGAGAATTCTGTGTGCTTACTATTATTTCTACATCATCCTCATGTTTGTAATTTTTAAACATCCTGAAAACACTTCAGTTGACCTGCAACAAGGGGTAGGCAATACTGCAAATTTTAGTATTGATCCAATACTGACTAAATCCACGGTCATTGTTTCTGATACCAATACAATATTAACAGAATAAAACAATTATTCCATTGTATCATATACGCTACAACTGTTTGAGTGAATATAAAGTCAATTGTGCAAAATTAGTGAACAATAACAAAAACTATTACAGTATTGGCTCCATTGAAATTCTTTAACTTTTTGCGTCCAAAAAGCTTCATGTGTCCAGGGACTATACGTATATCAATAACCACAATATGAAAAACACACATTTGTAAAAATGAACTACAAATATCAATGTCATTACACTAGTATCAATCCAATACTAATACTAGCCGTGGTATCAATGCTAGGGATGTAATGATATTAAAATCTCACGGTATGATATCACTGTATTAAGGCCATGGTACGATATTATTGCGGTAATGTCAAAAAAAGATGACTTGGAAAAAATTCCTTAGTATTTCAAATCAAGTGCTGGTTTTGTTAAGGTACTTACTGTAAATAAACAATCCTAATGCTCAAATGTTGTAAACTACAAGGAGGTATTTTCAAAGTGCAAAGAACAGTGAAGGAACAGTGTTTGAAGTAAAAAAACAAACGTAAAAACAACTTTCAGATTAGTGTTTTTAAACTGACATTATAAACATGCTGTCATGAGGAAAACTTGACTGAAAGGCCCCACAAATTGATATTTGGTGTGGTTTACAATTTGGTTTTGTGTCAATCTTTTCTGGGTGATGATTAATCAAGTGACTTCTCATGTTGCTTGTATTGCAGGACTTGCTGACGATGGCAGTTTACAATATCTGCAAACTTTTACTTGGTCTCCTCTTTCATTTTCGTTGGCACGGGCTTTCCTGCTAGCCTGTGCTAAGCCGTTCTTTTTAATTGAACGTAACATTTGACGCAACATATTAAAACAGTTAATGGGTGGCGTAAAATATTCTGGTCAAAATACTCCAAGCATCAAGAATTATGGCCCACTTAAAATACTCTATTGAGATCACCTGGTTTTGGGGGGTGAGGACAACTACTGGGCTTGAAAAAAATTAATGGTCTTTGGGGAGCCATACAGTACAGAGCAAGAGGATTCCATTAATCTTTAAGTACTTGTCGCGATCTGGTGAGCGTTGCTTACAGCGTGACCCCAAGGATGCAGAGAATGGCAGGTGGAATGCAAGTAAAAAAAACAATTACTCACAAGGAAGCATTGAACCAAAACAGCAGACGAAGCATCAGTCTCAACGGAAGAATGATCCAGCACTGAAGGAGGGACCCAGGTGGAACTAAATAGAACTAATAAAACAAGGAACAGGTGTGCTGACAGGACATGGAACAGAAAGTAAAGGTACTGCAAAACACAGAGACCAAACAGGAAACACTGACTAAACAAGAGCACCAGAACAGGAAGTGATTTTAAACACAGGAAAACCCAAACATAACCAAACTGTCAGTAGCACTTCTGACTAGGGATGATGTTTGATAAGAAATTATCAAGTTCGAGCCTATTATCGAATCCTCTTATCGAACCGATTCCTTATCGATTCTCTTATCGAGTCCAGATAGGTTGTTGTATATTGAAAAAAAAAAACAATATTTGGTTTAACAAATCACTTCACATTCTCTACTGCTTGCTACTATAGTATTACCATATCTGAGTTATTGTGCAGAAATGTGGGGAAATAACTACAAATGTGCGCTACATTCGTTAACCGTGTTACAAAAAAAATCAATTAGACTGATACATAATGTTGGATACAGAGAACATACAAACACTTTATTTATTGAGTCAAAAATATTAAAGTTCGATGATTTGGTAAAACTGAAAACAGCTAAAATGATGTGGAATTAAATGATGGAATGGATTAAGTAAAGAAGTTAAACATTGTACTGATATGATCCAGTTTAAGAGGTTGTTCAAATGAATAGTGCTTACAAAGTACAAAGAAGAAGAATTATGAGAAATACTTTCAACCTTATTGAAAATAAGATATTCTTCATCTCAGTATATTAATAATGACTGAATTAATTAATTACATATTACAAAACTGTTGTATATACTAATTCACAGATATTTTATCATAAAAAGGTCAGTAAATGATGTATATATTTGTAAACGCTAAGAAGTGGGAAAGGGGTAGGATTAAATAAGCTTTACTTCTTCCTACTCCTGTAAACGGACGGCGTGGCGAAGTTGGGAGAGTGGCCGTGCCAGCAATCTGAGGGTTACTGGTTCAATCCCCACCTTCTACCATCCTAGTCACGTCCGTTGTGTCCTTGGGCAAGACACTTCACCCTTGCTCCTGATGGGTCCTGGTTAGCGCCTTGCATGGCAGCTCCCGCCATCAGTGTGTGAATGTGTGTGTGAATGGGTGAATGTGGAAATACTGTCAAAGCGTTTTGGGCTCCTTAAAAAGGGGTAGAAAAGCGCTATACAAGTACAACCATTTACCATTTACCATTAAAGTGAAATGATATGAAACTGTGATGTATTATACTGTAAGTGTGTTTATGTTCCAAATAAACTAAAGAAATAAAGAAAGCACTAGTTTATTAGACAGACTTGCAAACTCTGTCGTGGTGTAGATTACAAGATAACGTTAACGTTATCAGACACATACTAAAAGGCTCACGTTAATGTTACCGTTAGCCGCTGACTATGCTTAGGTAACGTTAGTCTAGCTAACATTACTGCCGTCCTGGTTGACCTAAGAGGTAACGTTACTACAAGTGAGCAGATATGGAAATTAACCGGCAACAGTTAACGTTAGTTACTAACCGGTGTCACCGCCACTGTAGCTGGGACAGGGGCAGCTGGCAGAAGAAGAGGGGCGTTCTTCGTCGTCACTGCCGCTGCTTCGAAGACACGACACACTTGTTGTACTTCCCCCGCTTACACGAGAGCGAAGCCTGGCAATAATTGCATATTGCCGCTTCCTCGTTTTTTTTGGTGAAATCAAGCCATGTCTTGGAGCACTTTTTCCGGTCCATTTTTTTCCTGCTTTTCCTATCTGCGCCTAATGACTGAGCTACGTGACGTAATTTCTTGTGATGTCCCACGGGGCATTTCTTGTCGGGACGAGATTCGTTCACAGGGATTCGAATAAATAACCAACTGTTTTTCTTTACTATAGTGGTCTCGATAACGGGTACCGGTTCTCAAAAAGGGATTCGAGTCCGAGGACTCGGTTCTTTTCTTATCGAACAACCGGGAAAACCGGGTTCGAGTATCATCCCTACTTCTGACAGTAGCCCCCCTTTCTATAACAAATTCCAAACGTTAAGTTTAACAAAAAGTCCAAAACCAAGGGAGGGTGGAGGGAGGAATGGTGGAAAGTCGCCAAACTGCGCTCCTGCCTCCTCTTTTGGCCGAATGGGGCAGGAGGCACGAAGATGAGTAGGTAGAGGCACACCCCCAACCTAAACCATCTGAGGCGCTCGTCAGCAGAGAGACGGGTCCAACCTAATTGCATGGGCTCTTCACCTGGGGACCAGGAGGGCAAGGCTAGGGGTACAGGACGTCAGGGTTCATCTGGCAAAAAAAACACAGTCGATGGAAGGAGCAGTAGACTTGGAGGGAAAAGTTTTGCCTTGCCACTGGACTATTTGGTCTGAAATCTTGATGGCGGTGGTAATAGCCTCATCTAAGGAATCAAGCTCCTGCCTCAGTGTAATCTCCCTGCCAATGGCCCGGTTGAGCCCACTCTGGAAGGCGGCGAGCAGTGCCTGGTCATTCCAACCAGATTCAACATCCAAGGAACAAAACTCGCTGGCAAACTCTCTCACAGAACGTTTGCCTTGGCAGAGTCTCAAAACGTGCGGACCGGCTTGTTGTCCACGAATGGGGTGATCATAAATCCGCTTGAGCTCAGCGGCGAAGAGAGCAAAGGACTGAGCTGCGGGGGAACCTAGCTCATGCAGGGCATTGAAGTAACTGAGGGGAGGCCCCTCAAGAATGCTGGCAATGAAAGCTATTTTGGCTGCCTCATGGACAAAGCAAGTTGACTGAGCATTAAAGGTGAGCTGAACTTGGGTTAGGAACTTACGGCAGGTGTTGGGGTTGCCAGAATACTTTGCAGGAGGTGGAAGATGAGGCTCAGCTGCTGGGACAACCAGTGCTGGGCGAGGGGCAGCGCCATCAGCTTGAAGTGGTTCTGCTTGCGGAACCGGCAGTGGAACAGCACAGATGGTCTCAAGCTTAGTGGTAATCTTCGACACCTCATCCACCAGGGTCTGAAGGGGTTTTTGGTGATTTACCAGACGCTGACCCTGGTTGCTAACAACCTCCTTGACCCTTTCAAAGTCTGCTGGGCCAGATCGTTCTGTCACAATTTAACAAACTGGTGGACCCAAAAGCAGACAAGAAGACAGATCCAAAGTCCAAAGGTTTTAATTTAAACGAACGAGGAATGAGAGAAAGCAGTAGTCAGCTGCAATGGAGGTGTTTGGCAGGCAGGCAGGCTTGAAGGCACTGAAGGCAGAGGAAAACAGGGAGAAGTTGAGGAGCAAAATCACCAGGAGCAAAAAACACAAAAGCAGCAGATCAGTAATTTCCTAAAAAGTGTTAGAATGCTAGGAAAACTGTCTAGAAGCGTTACCATGTGTAGAACTGTGAAAAGATCTGGCAGCGCCGTGTAAGAATACCATGGCTTTTATAGATTGGAGGTGATGAGAAGATGGCAGGCAGGTGAGTGAGATGATCGGTCGGTTGGAGTTCAAATCCCAGCCGAGTCATACCAAAGACTATAAAAATGGGACCCATAACCTCCCTGCTTGGCACTCAGCAACAAAGGGTTGGAGTTGGGGGTTAAATCACCAAAATGATTCCCGGGCGCGGCGCCGCTGCTGCCCACTGCTCCCCAAGGGGATGGGACAAATGCAGAGGACAAATTTCACCACATTTAGTGTGTGTGTGACAATCATTGGTACTTTAATCTTAATCTTAATCTTAATCAGTGACAGGTGTGCCAAACTGGGAAGTCAGGAACCAAAACTCCGCCCACACATACCCACACACAGACAAACACATAGAAACACAAGACACTGCAGGGACTGTGACAGTGACTCACTGGCTGGATCATTTCTCTCATCTCTGATTTCCACCATGACCACCCTGACAAGCCTGGTGGATCGCCCGGGGGGCGTTCGGCGAGGCGGAGTCACTGTCACAGTCCCTGCAGTGTCTTGTGTTTCTATGTGTTTGTCTGTGTGTGGTTATGTGTGGGCGGAGTTTTGGTTCCTGGCTTCCCAGTTTGGCACACCTGTCGCTGATCATCTCACTCACCTGCCTGCCATCTTCTCATCACCTCCAATCTATAAAAGCCGCGGTCTTCGCACACGGCGCTGCCAGAACGTTTCACAGTTCTACACGTGGTAACGCTTTTGGCCAGTTTTCCTAGCATTTTTGATTATCTTGTTGATCAGCTGCTTTTGTGTTTATTGCTCCTGGTGTTTTTGCTCCTCAACTTACCCCTGTTTTCATCTGCCTTCAGTGCCTACCTACTACAAGCCTGCCTGCCTGCCAAACACCTCCACTCCAGCTGACTACTCCTTTCCCTCATCCCTTGCTTGTTTAAATTAAAACCTTTGGACTTTGGATCTGTCTTTTTGTCTGCTTTTGGGTGCCCCGGTTTGTTAAATCGTGACAGTACTAGAGTCAGGAATACAACAGAATGGTGCAAATTGGCTAGTTATTTATGAACTTTATACCTCTTCACAGTTCTGTTTATATATTGGCAGCATGGCACATTCGAAACGTTTTTAAGGGTTTTTTCTGTTTGTGGCAGCTAGGGATGGATACCTTTCACATTTAAATCGATACAGAGCCAGTTCCCAGTTTTATTTAATCAAAGTAGTATATAATAATTTTGGAGTAATTTTGTGGCCGTTTTTGATGCACCTCACCGGTATATTCATATATGTTGAGTAACCAACGGCTCTTTAACACGCTCTCGTCGGTGAAATGTACGTTAGAAAATACACAACGACCAAAAATATACGTATTACCCTCATTTTGCCAAATCCTCATTAGATTTGGACCAAAAATTACGGATAAATTATGACTTTTGCGTGAAGTATGTCAACTGTGGTGTCTGCCTCCAATGCATTTGTAATCACTGCACTATATATGCCTGTGCTTTTACTTTTTCTGTTTTGAATATTTTTCATAGGTTTTGCTGTGGCAACTCATAGCTTCCTGATATCATTATCACCATATTAACCTGAATACTGAACGAATGCTGATTTTTACTGCATTATTTATTAATTTAGTTTGGATTATTGGTGACACCTGCAGAAAAGGTGCAATTTTGAAGCAAAGTCTTGTCAGGGTATTTGTATTAGTTCACTGTTACTGAGAGTGCAATATACTATGTTTCCCATTTGTATGTATGCTTGCTTACCTCACACAAGAAACTGTTGTTATTGGCTTTCCAACCTTCACGTCGCATATTTTTCTCCTTTCTGTATTGCGGGAAACATATGCAATTGCTTCCTGCATTTTTTGCGAGGGGCGCATTCCTATGCCACACAACAGGGCATGTTTACACGGCAAACGTTCTCCAATTACAAGAAATTAGGAAGTGCAGTGTCGCTTAGCTGCGGCTTCAAACTGGTACGTAACATGGCGTCCTGTAGTCCCGTAAATGCTTTTTGACCAATCATTGAGACGATCGCTTGACTCTGGACTACGGTTTGTTGCTTTAGCTAGGAAGTAGTCTTTGCCATTAGGTTGAATGTGCCAGTCTTACCTTTTGTTGAGTTTATACTCAAATAAGTATTATATTTTTTACACACCAGCTTTTTCATTGTAACGTGCACCTTCGTTGTAGTTCAACATAACCCAATTTAGAGGTGTTGAAATCACAATGTAAAATCTCTAATGCTATTCTTTAGCATGTCTAAGGCAAGTAAAATGTAAAGTGGCATCGAGCTAGCACATTTTGAAAAATGGAGCCTTACTGTTTTTAAAAACCTTCTTCTTGCTTTGTCGACATAGAAAATTGTAACATTACTTAGAGACAGTCCGGTTTAGCCCACTCTGAGGGCTTGACTGCTTGTTTCAAAGTATTGAAATATGTTACCTTTTGATTTTACGTGAATCAGTACCTGAAGTACCGACGGACTCTGGTTGGAAACTACAAAAGTACAGAATTCGGTACCTATCTATAGTGGCAGCTACACTAGTGACTGCTACCATGTAATGTTTACAGTGTTACGCTAACGGTAAGTTTATTGCAATTCAATAAACACAAGTAAAGTTGTAGTCATAAGGAGCATATTTGCCCCGCACTTAACGTGTTATCAGGTTTACCAACATGTTTACCACACAGCCACACTAGCTGGCATCTGTTTCATATATTCTTTGACAAAAGCAGACTTTCTGGTCAGGTGACTAAAGGAAAGATTTATTCAATCTATGCCGTTAAGCGTACTGAAGATGCATTTCATTTTTATTTATTTTTTCTCGTGATTCATTCACACCAGCATCATTCAAACAAATGTATGTGTATGTATTTGTGAGGTTTGAATGCATGCTATTTTATGCATGATAAAAATAAGTAAAAAATAACTACTGTTATGAAGTGGAACCCGTTTATGTCGACAACCCATCTATGTTGACTAACTCAAGTCTCGGTCCACCGTGTTCTTATTACTAAAAAAGTGATAGTCCACTTCTGCTTTCAGACCAAAGGAATAATTTCTTTAAAAAATCTGCCTTTTTTTTTTTTACATTTTCCTAAAGTCAAAAGTAAAAGGGCATATGATGGCTTTTTTGTAGTTGTTGACAACCGCTTATGTCGACGGCAGTCCAAGAAGCGTCGACATTAACGGGTACCACTGTATTGGATGTTTATGTTATGTTATATTATATATGTCTGCCTATTAGATTGTATTTCACAAAAGTAAAACAATAGCAATGAATACCACGTACAAAATATTGTCATCAATTGTAGACAAATGGTCATTTAGCAATGTGTTGTCTTTGCTTGCTCAGAGATCAATATAATACCTAATGTACTATATGTAATAGCCATCTTGCATGCGTCTCCATGTGTCCCAGTGTTGCCGTATGGTCGTACTTAAAGCACCTATGTCCTCACAGCAAGGTCCAGACTATCGGTTATGTAAGAGTGAACCTGAGCTGACCACAGTCAAAGAGGAAGTAGACGAGGCCAACAGCGAGAACAAGGACAAGAATGAAAGTGCCCAGGAGAATGACAATATTGTAGCCTCCAAAGGTGATTTTGCATATTTTGATCTTCAGCTTGTACATATGTTAATAAATCGGTTCAACAAACAAACAACAAACTAGCAAGTTGTTTGGGATAAACCCCAGTCCTAAAGGTAGAAGTGTAAAAAGAATAGGCAGTTTTGATGGATGGTTTTTAACCCATAAAAACCCTTAAATGTCTTAAAATGAGTAATTTTTATACATTTTAAGACCTTAAAGGGGAACTGCACTTTTTGGGGGGAATTTTGCCTATCATTCACAATCCTTATGTAGGACAAGAACACATGTTTTTCTTTTTTTATGCATCCTAAATATTAAATAAATGCGATCAAAAGTCTGCTTACAATGGAGCCTATAGGAGTCGCTCAATTCTGCCTACAGAGCCCCTAAAAAAACATCCAAACACCTCCATTAAGTTTTTATATACATGATGTAAGTAAATATGTAATGTATTAACGGGCACATTTATAATAACAATTAATATTTACATATTTTGATCATTTTAAGCAAACGGTGACGCATTAATTTCAAAAACGCATCACGACGTTTGATTTTTTTCACTGATTACTGCTCACTGCAGACTTCTTGAGAGCCAACAAACAAAATAAAACATCAATTACTGTACAATGTCTGCTGTCATTAGAATGCCAATTGATAAAATATTTTAGATAAAGAATGAATCATAATCCTCGCGAAGAAAATGGTGTGGAACCAAGCGTCTTTTCTCTAAATTGGATGCCAAAGTTGACCAACTTGTGGGAATACGTCCTCAATCTTCCACCATGAAGGTGAGATGCATGATTTATGTTCTAAAATAAACTTCCACGAGCAAGGACGCGAGGAAACACCTCACCAGTCAATCGTGTCAACATTGGCACACAAGCTTTTAGTCACAGCGCCGCTATAAATAGTTTGTCTGCGTTAGCATTTATTATAACACTATCAGTAATACTTGGTTACTATTTAAGTCACTGACAAGTTAGAAAGCATAAAAAAGAAAAATACATCTGTCATTGTGTCTTTCTTAATGATTGTGAACAGGCAAGATTCCCAAAAATGTGCAGTTCCCCTTTAAGTGACAAAAAGGAAACATTTTAGAGTGATTGTCATGTGACTATCCCGGCAGCGTGTCAAGTAAGCGAGCTCAATTTTGCCATTAAAGTTAATTTTAAAGCCATTTATTGTTATTTATTATGTTTTAATAGGGCGTCAAATATTACAATTCAACTGTTTTTTTTATTACTTTTCTCTCATTATTTCATATAAAACAAGCTAAGAAAATATGAACAGGATTTTATTCTTAATTTTTTCTTAAAATTTCTATGAAAAGCATTTGTTGCTAAGAGACTCAATGCATTTTACCATGTTAATGATTTTCAATGAGTGTATGTTTATGACTTCAAATTGAAGTACGTTTGTGCTATTTTAGAATAGAGCTATTAAAAAATAAGGAATACATTTACCATGAACAATATAACATTTACACATTTGTCATGAATTAGTAGACAACACAAATGTATTTTATTGTACGTGTTCCACTTGGTCTGTGCTGTATTCCCCATCATTTTACTTCAAACACAAATGGCTCTGGCTTCTTATGGGTTATATCACCAATAACATCTCAATTTCAAATTGTTTTAGTATAAATTATAGTATAGTCGTTACTCGTAACAATACAATTCCTAAATTGCGTCTGTGCCCACCAAGATAATCCAGCAAAGTATACTCAACACAAATATTAGAATTTGAAGCCAATTACAATTTTTGGATAAGACTGTTTGTCTCACAATTTTGCATCATTTGTGAAATGGAAATAATTTTTCAGACACAACATCTGTGTGTCTGAAATGTGCTTCCTCCAGCTGTTCCCCCCTATCCAGTGGGCATTGTTCCCCCTAGGACCAAATCTCCCATGAACCCTCCCGAGTCCACTACTATCGCCTCCTACGTCACCCTGAGGAAGACCAAAAAGCCAGAATCCCGATCGGTACGTTTTGCTTTTTAGCATTAACCGAGACCGCCAAAATATTTTATACATTAGAACCTGCTTATGTCGACAACCCATCTATGTCAAACAACTCAGTCTTAGTTCACCGTGTTTTTGTTATTACGAAAAATTGTAAATTGACTTCATCATACACGGTTGACCACTTTGATATACGATTTGAAAAGTAGGTCCAGTGTGTTTATGTTGATATGTGTTGTATTATTTAATATATTATTCTGTCACTATTACTAAGAGGCATGAAACAACAGCAATAGCATAACTGTCAGGTTAAGCTCTGCTTCTTCCTACTCCTTTTTGGGCATGTTGTAATGAGAAACTTGAAATATCTGATGTATCATTATGTAACTGGATGCATGTTTGAAACACTTAAACCATAAACCACACGAGCATAGTGACTTTCTGTTCAGTGCAAAGTAAATAAAAGCATAGCTCTATAAACTTGATAGTGCCACAGCAACTAACAAAATGCACCGATTTAATTATCATTTTTAGATTGTTAAAGATTTTCACACGTATTAAAAATCTATTGTCATTGTAGTCAAGACATAGAACAAAACTAACACCGCTGCTTTGTTAAATAAGATAATAGAATATTATGAAAACAAAAGAGTCAACATGAAAATATACACAAATGGAGGAAAACCATATTAAACGGCCGCAAATATTGCTCATTCTCTTCGTCTCCGGCCAAAATAACGAGTAAAAATGCAAGCAATGCGTAGTTTTGGATCTATTAACAAACGCGTACATCGATGGGAGTCAGCCAGTCCGCACGACACAAACCATTTTGCGCTGTATTTCATAAAATAAGTCGGAGGTATGTCTTTGCAGGATCGACCCAGAAGTGCAGTAGATCAGATTGGCTATGGCGAGAGAGAAGTGGGCCGACACAGGATGAGTGTTGAGGAGCAGATGGAAAGGATGCGAAGACACCAAGAGGCCTCTTCTCTGCGGGAGAAGAAGAGAGAGGCCCTATCCCGCTCACATTCTTTTAGCAAAGATGACCCCTATGTTATGCTGCAGGTAGTAATATTGCTCTTGTGTACTTGTTTAAGTCACACTTTCAGCTTTGCAATGATTGGGGGTGTAATGAATGCATGTATTCATTTTCAGTACCGAAACAGAAGCTCCGTAGCTATCTCCCACCCTGTAAAGATTTCAGATGAGGGACAGGAAGTGTACATTTGGTGTTACATTGTACCTCCTTAAACCCTGGTAACACTACATTTTAGAATATATATTTTATATAAAAATGTAAACAGACATAGAGAATAACCTGCCAGCAGATTGCGAGTGCATTTTAAAAATCATTGAACACAAAAGCGGCGCTGTTTTGTTTTGCATATTGTTCCCTTACTTTACTGAAAAGGAATCGAACTGAGGCCTTTAAGGGGACCAATGATGAATTCCATATTTTTTCATTAATAAGAGTTGTTACAGTGTTGGATACTCGTGTTAAACAACGCCCAAATCATAAGGTTCATGCATGAGCCTGCACGCAGTTTTTGATGTCTATGTTTGTGGGGTTTTGCAGTCTGGCTATGTTGTGACGTCACAATGAGGTAGCTTTCTGCTTAGGCTATGAGGAAGCAACAAATATTATTTCCATCTAATCTTGGGATGTGCATATACAGTGACATATCAATCAATGTTTATTTGTACAGCACCTTACATAAAATAATGCTGTTAAAAGCAGCTTTTTTATAAAGTCTGAATCGATCATCAAGTGTGCAGGTGTACCTATTGTTGTGACTGTTTATGAAGATTATTTTCGACTCTGTCTGGGGACAAAAATAGCGGTGATAACTTTAAGATGCTGTACTATATTTAAACAGTGTACATTTTCATAAAATAAATTATGACACTTTTGAAGAAGGTGGGGCGTGGTTTCATTTGCCATCTGGGAATGCCTCCACAATCCAATATCTTGCAGACACACTCAAAAAACAGGTTACAAAATGACTGTGGAGCAAAATTATTGAACAATTTACACTACACATATACAATACATATTATCTAGACCAGTGGTTCCCAACCTTTTTGTACTTGCGGACCGGTCAATGCTTGAAAATTTGTCCCACGGATTATTTATTTTTTATTTTTATTTTTTTTGTCATAAAGAAATACAATCATGTGTGCTTACGGACTGTATCCCTGCAGACTGTATTGATTTATGTTGATATATAATGTATATATTGTGTTTTTTATGTTGATTTAATTTTTGAAAAAAAATTATTTTTTTTTTAATTTCTTGTGCGGCCGCGGCCCGGTACCAATCGGTCCACGGACCGGTACCGGGCCGTGGCCCGGTGGTTGGGGACCACTGATCTAGACCACAAGGAGGTGTTTTGAATGTAGATTATAATTATCATAGGTCTTCTTTAATACTGAGGTACATACCAAACCGTTGCATTGCTAAAAATGTTAAGCATGCTGTAATAAACAGTGAGCGTGTGATTGTATAGAGTTTTATGGAAATGTACATGTGTATGTAATCAGGCTCGGGCCCATACAGAGGGAGCCTGTGCAGACCCGGTGGAGTTGGAAGCGGCCCTGCAGCAATTGAAGATGGCTCATAATGAGCAGAATACAGAGAGCTTGCTGACTACATCTCAGGTTGATGGAATTTCATATATTCACAGTCAAACATTGATGTGAAAGTACAGGTTCAGACTAAATATGATAATAACTTTGCAATTATACTTGATTTGTTTGTACAGTGGAATTAAAACCCTGTTTAGGTTATTACTCAACCTCTGATTTGTTGATGTTTTGAAACCGTTTATCCCATTGCAATTACTGCAGTGATTGAGGTCTAGTGGTTTATACACTGGGGAAAATAAGTATTTGATCACCTGCCTATTTTGTAAATTTACACCCTTACAATAACATGAACCTATAGTAGGTTTATTTTAATACAGAGACAAAAAACATTCAGTGAAGTGTATATGAGTAAAATAAATACTGTATTGCGTAGGGCATTTGCAAATTGTAACTGAGTACTTTGTGGAGAGACCTCATGAGCAATTCACATTTTGTCATTCTGGGCTGGTCCTTCAACTTTCTCACAATCAACCTTATCCCACCAGGTGAAATATTGCATGGAACCCCAGAGTGACATAATCAACTCAATCAATCAAATTATGAAATATGGGACCATTAATGGTCTCTTTTTCATCAAGCTTTTTGTTGATGGTCTTGTAGTCCGTTCCAGTCCTATGCAGGTCTACAAACCCTGTTTCCATATGAGTTGGGAAATTGTGTTAGATGTCAATATAAACGGAATACAATGATTTGCAAATCATTTTCAACCCATATTCAATTGAATGCACTACAAAGACAAGATATTTGATGTTCAAACTCATAAACTTTTTTTTTTTTTTGCAAATAATAATTAACTTAGAATTTCATGGCTGCAACACGTGCCAAAGTAGTTGGGAAACGGCATGTTCACCACTGTGTTACATGGCCTTTCCTTTTAACAACACTCTGTAAACGTTTGGGAACTGAGGAGACACATTTTTAAGCTTCTCAGGTGGAATTCTTTCCCATTCTTGCTTGATGTACAGCTTAAGTTGTTCAACAGTCCGGGGGTCTCCGTTGCGGTATTTTAGGCTTCATAATGCGCCACACATTTTCAATGGGAGACGGGTCTGGGAGACAGGTCTGGACTACAGGCAGGCCAGTCTAGTACCCGCACTCTTTTACTATGAAGCCACGTTGATGTAACACGTGGCTTGGCATTGTCTTGCTGAAATAAGCAGGGGCGTCCATGATAACGTTGCTTGGATGGCAACATATGTTGCTCCAAAACCTGTATGTACCTTTCAGCATTAATGGCGCCTTAACATATGTGTAAGTTACCCATGTCTTGGGCACTAATACACCCCCATCCCATCACAGATGTTGGCTTTTCAACTTTGCGCCTATAACAATCCGGATGGTTCTTTTCCCCTTTGGTCCGGAGGACAGGACGTCCACAGTTTCCAAAAACAATTTGAAATGTGGACTCGTCAGACCACAGAACACTTTTCCACTTTGTATCAGTCCATCTTAGATGAGCTCAGGCCCAGCGAAGCCGATGGCTTTTCTGGGTGTTGTTGATAAACGGTTTTGGCCTTGCATAGGAGAGTTTTAACTTGCACTTACAGATGTAGCGACCAACTGTAGTGGGACAGTGGGTTTCTGAAGTGTTCCTGAGCCCATGTGGTGATATTCTTTACACACTGATGTCGCTTGTTGATGCAGTACAGCCTGAGGGATCGAAGGTCACATGCTTACATGCAGTGATTTCTCCAGATTCTCTGAACCCTTTGATGATATTACGGACCATAGATGGTGAAATCCCTAAATTCCTTGCAATAGCTGGTAGAGAAAGGTTTTTCTTAAACTGTCCAACAATTTGCTCACGCACTTGTTGACAAAGTGGTGACCCTCGCCCCATCCTTGTTTGTGAATGACTGAGCATTTCATGGAATCTACTTTTATACCCAATCATGGCACCCACCTGTTCCCAATTTGCCTGTTCACCTGTGGGATGTTCCAAATAAGTGTTTGATGAGCATTCCTCAACTTTATCAGTATTTATTGCCACCTTTCCTAACTTCTTTGTCACGTGTTGCTGGCATCAAATTCTAAAGTTAATCATTATTTGCAAAAAAAAAAAAGTTTATCAGTTTGAACATCAAATATGTTGTCTTTGTAGCATATTCAACTGAATATGCGTTGAAAATGATTTGCAAATCATTGTATTCCGTTTATATTTACATCTAACACAATTTCCCAACTCATATGGAAACGGGGTTTGTACAATCTTATCCCTGGGGTCTTTTGATGGTAGAGACGTTTGATTGGAACAGACTGTTTCTGTGACAAGTGTGTTTAATCCACATAACATATTGAGATTTAAAACAAACAACTTTCTTAAAAGGACAGGACTAACTTGTGAAATTCATGGTGCACATGTCTGTCGGAGGTCAGGATGATTGCGGGTTGGTAGGGAATCAAATACTTATTTCCCCTAATCAACTGCAATTGTATAATCTTTGTTTAATTGTATTTTATTATTTTATTTTAACGTGCACAGCATCTGTCTTTTTGCATGTTATCTATTAAGTTATTTCCTTATTACTTCTGCCAGGAAGTAAATGTAATCGTGGGGGTTTGTCAGTTAGTTAATATAACTCAAAAAGTTATGATTGGATTTTAAATAAACTTTTAAGAAATGGTATAAGGAACATGTGATTAGATTTTGGGGTTGATCCGGTTCATTTCTATTCTATTACATTACCAACCTGAACGTCTCTGTGTGTATGCTAGCGTCCCCACCTCCACCCACAGAGAGAAGGAGAGTAAATGACTGACAAGTTTATTTTAGCAACATAGCTCACAAGGTTATGGGCAGATTTTGATGAAACTTTCAGGACATGCGATAAAGAACAAGTGCTTAGATTTGGGGGTTTGAATTCAGGATTCTTTACTATAAGGAGATGGGGCCCGTAGAAGTTTTTGCGCTCACTGAGTGCTTTTCTAGTTAGAAAATGTTAACTTTGAACAGTTTTTTATAAAAAAAATAAAATTAAATCTCAAGTTATTTTAAACATTAAAGATGGGATGTGAATGAATATTCAAACTGCTGAGACATAGCAAAGGAGTGGGATCTATAAAGCACCGCTTCTTCCTACTTCTTTTCTGACATGTTGCTAAATGTATCTTGTTGAGCATATCCAAAACAAATAAACCATGACAATTGTGTAATTCTGTCTCAATCAATAGGAGGTGCAGAGAGTAGAGGAGGCGGAAACTGACAAATGTGAAGAAGCATCGCAGGACAGGGAAATGAAGTCGGCGAGTTTATATCCCCTGCAACCTGAGGCCAACAACAACACAGAAAATGAGGTACCTCAGAAAAGTCTGGGTAGCTGCTGTACTTGTTTTTGCTGGCAAGCTATTACTTTGATTTTAACACCGGTTGATTTCAAGGACACCTAAACCATGGGTTCTTCATCTTTTTTGCCTTGAGGTCCACGGCCCACTCAAATATTACCGCTGAATGAGTAATCTTACTTTTGATTTTAACCGTATTCGATAATTATATCTAACCTACTTGCAGTTTTCAACCTTGTCAAATGATATAAAACTTTGTTATCTAATAATTTCTTTCCAATATTGTTTCCATGAGTAGTATTTATTCAACACATTAACCTGAGGCTTAGGTCAAGCTGATTAGAAAAATAAGTGCCAACCAAATACACTGCATAAATAACTGATGAAAAATAAATATACATACAATTATCCATTCATCCATTTTCTACCACTTGTCCCTCTCGGGTTCGCAGGGGGGTGCTGGAGCCTATCTCAGCTGCATTCGGGCGCAAGACAGGGACATAAAATTATGTTGTGATAGAATAAATAAAATACATTTGTAATTGATATGTTTCTTAAGTAAACTGTCAATAAAATTTAACTGCAAATTAAAATATAGCTTCACCACCTTTGTTTTACATTTTACGCTTAAGACATGCATCTGGGGATAGGCTGATTGGCAACATTAAATTGGCCCGAGTGTGTGAATGTGAGTGAATGTTTTCTGTCTATCTGTGTTGGCCCTGTGATGAGGTGGCGACTTGTCCAAAGTGTGCCCCATCTACCGCCCGAATGCAGCTGAGATAGGCTCCAGCACCCCCCGCAACCCCAAAAGGGACTAGCGGTAGAAAATGGATGGATGGATGGACACTTATTTGACTTTTGTTCCAGACTTCTCCGGTTTGTTTGATATAGTCATTACTGTCATCAGTGGTGGAAAAGTGTATTACACTTTATATATACTTTATTTATACTGACCACAGCTGAGAAACAGATACTTTTTGGCAAGCCTCTAGAGGGCGCTTGCGGCCCAACAATGGGCCTGGCTCTATGGTTAAGAATCACTGATCCAAAGCACTACGGTTAGTAGAGGATTTCTAGAACACTGTTTTTATCTTTTAAACTCAGCAAAGGTGATGCTGGTATCTTCAGACAAAAACAAAGCCTTTGCCCATGGCAACACTTCCTATAACAATCCTATGATGAAATTGGTCTTGGTTCGGCCATCAAAAAAGTAACATTGCATTTTGGCAGACATTTATTTGGGGGTTTTGTGTGTGTGTGTGTGTGTGTGTGTGTGTGTGTGTGTGTGTGTGTGTGTGTGTGTGTGTGTGTGTGTGTGTGTGTGTGTGTGTGTGTGTGTGTGTGTGTGTGTGTGTGTGTGTGTGTGTGTGTGTGTGTGTGTGTGTGTGTGTGTGTGTGTGTGTGTGTGTGTGTGTGTCAGGCGTAGAATTTTGTTATTTTAGGGGCAAGGCCACTTGGCCTTTGGTGTCGTCAACCTTTTGAGGGCACATAGACCAAATGTCAGGACAGGAAAGCCATCAAATAACGGTCATAATTAATGTACTTAAAGGTTAATGGATGATTTAATTTTTAAAATGCTTTACTTTCAATAAATACATGAAGCTGTTTATTTTACAGAATTGTTCATTTGTCGATATATAAAGTCCATATAATAAATAATCTTGGGGAAAAAGAAGACAACAGTAAATGAACACAACAGCTCAAGTAAAGACCGTGCTCTGCCTTCTTCTGCCTTTGGGACTTCCCTTAATCGATGCTGTCCAAAGCAAACAGCATTAATGTAACTGTTCTACAGAGACAAACAGTATCAAATGCCATATTAAACAATTATTTAGCTCTGGTTTAACCCATTAACAACTGGGAAAGCGTTTGCCATTTTAGATTTTGCGTCTCATGAAAAATGCAGATATAAACTCTCACAATGTCACTTTGTGCCCCACTACAAACTTGTACACCTGCTATTTTTGAACATTAAAATTAAAGTATTTGAAAGACTTCAAGAATCATATACATTTTCAACAAACTCATCTTCTGAACAATTACAGGTAGGGGAATTTTTGCCCGTGTGTGTATGTTTGTGTTTTTTTCTATGGTACACGCAAATCCCATGATTGTTGTTTACAAAACACAAATTGACATGCACTTCTGCAATTGATGTGACCTCATGTTTGTGTTGCATTTTTTCAGCAGTGTGAGAGGCAGAGGGCAATGATTTTGGACCTGGGCATTGAGACCCAGCATGTGGAGATTGTAAACCTTTGCCACATTGAAGATGACAAAAGCACAGAAGAAGATACGCCCAGCTCCCTTACAAACGCCAATGAAAATAGGTGTGTATGAGGTTTTTTTGTCTTTATGCTCGACCTCAATACATGTGACTGAAGCAGAAACTCTCAGTTTTTACCATTTAGTAATTATGGCCTGTTTATTCAGACTTCCCTAAATTTAAACAATAGAACCATAATTATTTTAAAGTGGTGAAAAATAATTTGCATTTATTGCCTGATGTTAAAGTCTGGTGTCAAGTACATCATCAAACTATTCCTTAAGGTACCTTCAGTTGCTGCTTGTTTGTGGTTTTTCCAATTCAATTTTGTCTAAAAAAAACTACAAAACATTGCGTTGAGATCCAGACTGAGTTTTGTTTAGTTTTTTTCATAATAAATGACACCTTCAGTTGATAAAGAACATTGACAGCAGCAAGCTACTTGCTTGTGTATACTTATACAAATGATGAGAGATTGGTCAAAGCCTATACATACAAGAAGGATCTGATTTAGTCTATGTGCACTATTGTTTGTATGCGCTTTGAGAGCAATTCTCAACCGGTTTTAATGCAATAATTTCTGAAGGTACTGAGAAAAATATTCTCCTGTCGAATATAGGTTCCAGAGTCCTGATCCACAGACGCCAAGCCCCGAGCGAACAGGGGAGGCAGATGTGATGCAACAAACCATCAGAGAGGAGAAGCTAGATAAAAGCCAAGCAGAGGACAAGAAACACAACAATAACAATTTGTTAGCTTGTAAGTGATTACAACATTCCGTTGCACCTGCACATTGCTAGGCCTGATTCATCAGTATTTTTAAGGAATTGTCCCAAGTTTGTTCTTTCAAAGCCTCTTAAGAAGCAAATTCTATACAGTGGAACCTCAATTTACAACCTTAGTGGGTTCTTGAACAGGGTTCATAATTAGAAAAGTTTGTATATTGAAGCAGATTTCTCCCCCCAAAAAAACAATGTAAACATGAATAATGGCTCCAGACAAAATTCCATATTTTAGTAAAGGTTTGTACACTTTAAACACAATATAAAGCGCTATACAGTAGTGTATATCAAACAAACATAACAAAGGGGTGATGGATCAATTTTCTATTCAATAACAAAGTAAAAACTAGCTTAACTGTTCTCATCTTCAGCCGCCCTGCTGACACGCACACACACTGTCTTTAATCCTGTGTTGCTCTCAGTTTGAATTCACAAAAGTCATTTGACAGCCAGGTCTCTATAATGATTAGGAAGAAAAAATACAATCCACTTTACCTTGTCGGTTAATCTTCTTGGCATGCAGCGGGAGAGAGGGGAGAAGGCAGTGTTGACAGCGCTTTGGATAATTCCTGAATGTTTTAAAACACGCATCGCTTATCCATGGCTTTTTTTTGGCTAATATTGAGTTAGCTAATTGTTGAAAAAGGGCAAAAAATAATATTTCAAAAGCACACAAAGTAGCACAGTAGCTAACGACAGCACGCTCTGTTGACTGAATGAGCAGTGGCGATCGATCGGCCCACCCACAATGGTTGTGCTGCCGGGCACAAAATGGCTGTGCTGCAGGTACACAATAAGTGGATGAAATGTTCGTACACAGAGACAAGCTTCGTACACCAAAACTTTTTTTTTTTAATCAAAATGTTTGTACAACCGGGTTCGTAAATCGAGGTTCCACACTAATTCTAACACTGCATCATCAGGTTTGTGTTAAATTCCAAATTACAATTCAATTCCATGAATTTGAATTAATGTTGCAAACAGGAAGTAGAATTGCAATTGCAATTTAAATTGATGGAAGTACAATTTAAATTCTCTTTGATAATTTTGGTGTGTTTCTGAAAATAGATTGTTTGTTTTTATATAAACTTTTAGAAAGGTGGATTGACTCCTACCTTGTTATCCAACTTACAGCACCAATGTACACCATGGTAAGCAATGACACGTGAGTGCTCACCTTGACGTCCACGGCGCCATCCCATAGAGTCCAAATGTAGCAAGTTTCCAGCAGTATGACGACATCATGCCTACAAGGAAAGTGAACATTTCCAGCACACTTTTCAAAACACAAATCATTTAACGCATATTCATATCCTGTTATATTCCAAAACATTGTTTTTATATAAAGTAGGATGTGTTTACATATCTACATACAGTATTTATAGACATGCATAAATGTACACATACTAAGTCATATACACAGTATGTAAACGTGTATATACAGTATCAGTATATGTACACTCACATACAGTTGACCATATATATGACTGACTGTGTGTGTACATCTTTGTACATTTAGTATATATGTATGTGCAAAATATGTACTGTATAAATGTATATACAATAGATATGTACTGTAAATGTGTGCATACATGTGTACATATGTATGTGGAGTTACAGGAGAAGAAGGTCTGCTTGGATGTAGCTCAGCTTCTCACAGCTGACGTTTTTCTAACGAGCTCTTTAGTCAACACTGAATCAACAATATTGATTGCAGCCAAGTAGTATGTTCCATTTCTCATGTTATTCATCAACAGTTGCTAAGTTTTCGTTTAAAAATATGAAGTACAAGTGTACAAGCAATGTTGATGTACAAAACTGGAACCAGTGAAGTTGGCACGTTGTGTAAATCGTAAATAAAAACCGAACACAATGATTTGCAAATCCTTTTAAACTTATATTCAATTGAATACTCTGCAAAGACAAGATATTTAATGTTCAAATTGAGAAACTACATTTTTTTTTGCAAATAATTAACTTAAAATTTAATGGCAGCAACACAGTGCAAAAAAGTTGGCAGAGTGGCATTTTTACCACTGTGTTACATGGCCTTTCCTTTTAACAACACTCAGTAAACGTTTGGGAACTGAGGAGACCAATTTTTGAAGCTTTTCAGGTGGAATTATTTCCCATTCTTGCCCGATGTACAGTTTAAGTTGTTCAACAGTCCGGGGTCTCCGTTGTCGTATTTTACGCTTCATAATGCGCCACAAATTTTTGATTGGAGACAGGTCTGGACTACAGGCAGGCCAGTCTAGTACCCGCACTCTTTTACTACAAAGCCACGCTGTTATAACACATGCAGAATGGGGCTTGGCATTGTCTTGCTGAAATAAGCAGGGGCGTCCATGATAACGTTGCTTGGATGGCAACATATGTTGCTCCAAAACCTGTATGTACCTTTCAGCATTAATGGCGCCTTCACAGATGTGTAAGTTACCCATGTCTTGGGCACTAATACATCCCCATACCATCACAGATGCTGGCTTTTCAACTTTGCGCCTATAACAGTCTGGATGGTTCTTTTCCTCTTTCGTCCGGAGGACACGATGTCCACAATTTCCAAAAACAATTTGAAATGTGGACTCGTCAGACCACAGAACACTTTGTATCAGTCCACCTTAGATGAGCTCGGGCCCAGCGAAGCCGGCGGCGTTTCTGGGTGTTGTTGGTAAATGGCTTCTGCTTTGCATAGTAGAGTTTTAACTTGCACTTACAGATGTAGCGACGAACTGTAGTTACTGACAGTGGTTTTCTGAAGTGTTCCTGAGCCCATGTGGTGATATCCTTTACACACTGATGTCGGTTTCAGGGATCGAAGGTCACAGGCATTCAATGTTGGTTTTCGGGCTTGCCACTTACGTGCAGTGATTTCTCCAGATTATGTGAACCTGATGATATTACAGACCGTAGATGGTGAAATCCCCAAATTCCTTGCAATAGCTGGTTGAGAAATGTTGTTCTTAAACTGCCAATTCCCTCACGCATTTGTTCACAAAGTGGTGACCCTCGCCCCATCCTTGTTTGAATGGCTGAGCATTTCATGGAAGCTGCTTTCATACCCAATCATGGCACCCACCTGTTCCCAATTAGCCTGTTCACCTGTGGGATGTTCCAAATAAGTGTTTGATGAGCATTCCTCAACTTTCTCAGTCTTTTTTGCCACTTGTGCCAGCTTTTTTAAAACACGTTGCAGGCATCAAATTCCAAATGAGCTAATATTTCCAAAAAGTAACGAAGTTTACCAGTTCAAACGTTAAGTATCTTGTATTTGCAGTGTATTCAACTGAATATAGGTTCAAAAGGAATTGTAAATCATTGTATTCTGTTTTTATTTACGATTTACCCAACGTGCCAACTTCATTGGTTTTGGGTTTTGTAATATGAAATATATATATTTTGCTTTGTGTTTTGCAAATGCACTGCGATACTTCAAGTTGCGGTGCTGTCAACCTGCTTGTCACGAAAGTCGCCAACGTGGTGGCATCAATAACACGAGGCAGTACAGAAAGAGTATGTTTAATGATGTACATCAGTGAAAGACAAAACAAAATGCTTAACTACATTAGTTTATATGAAGGAGTATTCATGCCACAGGGAAACCAAAACAGAATAGAAAAAATGACAAGTTGGAATCTTACAAGTTAATTTTATGAGAGTAGGTTTTAACTTAGTTTAAATAACATTTCCATCCATCTTCTTCCGCTTATCCGAGGTTGGGTCGCGGGAGCAGCAGCCTAAGCAGAGAAGCCTAGACTTCCCTCTCCCCAGCCACTTTTTCCAGCTCCTCCCAGGGGATCCCGAGGCGTTCCCAGGCCAGATGGGAGATATAATCTTTCCACCATGTCCTGAGTCTTCCCTGTGGCCTCCTACCGGTCAGACGTACCCTAAACACCTCCCCAGGGAGGCGTCCTGTGGACATTCTGACCAGATGCCCAAACCACCTCATTTGGCTCTTTTCCAGCGGCTTTACTTTGAGGTCTTCGCGAATGACAGAGCTTCTCGCCCTATCTCCCGCCACCCAACGGAGGAAACTCATTTCGGCCTCTTGTACCCGTGATCTTGTCCTTTCGGTCATAACCCAAATCTCATGACCATAGGTGAGGATGGGAACATAGATCGACTGGTAAATTGAGAGCTTTGCCTTCCGGTTCAGCTCCTTCTTCACCACGACGGATCGACACTGGGTCCGTATCACTGCAGACGCCGCACTGATCCGCCTGTCGACCTCACGATCCACTCTTCCCTCACTTGTGAAGAAGACTCAGAGTTACTTTAACTCCTCCACTTGCCAAAAAACATAATCCCACAAAATAATTTCTTATTTGTTTTAAAATATAATTTTAGGAAAAAAACAATTTATTAAAAACATAATCTCATGAAAAATCTGTTTTATAGTTTTACAGATTTTATGTTTTATTTCAAACATAATCTCTCAAAAAACATAATCTCATTGGATTCTTTTTGTGTTAAAGACATTCGAAAAAAACATTTTTTTAAACATAATCTAACGAGAAGAAAAAATACATTTTAAAACATTAACTCCTCCCCCAAAACAATTTAGGACATAATTTCACACAAAAAAGCTTTTGTTTGACATAATCTTCCAAACAACTGAATCTCATGAAAAAACAGACTTTTTTCAATATATAATTTTATTGAAAAACATTTCTTAAAACGTCTCACAGAAAAAATACTTTTCAAGACATCTCTTAAAAACATTTTTTTTTAAACACTACGTCTCTAAAACAAATATTTAAACATAACCTTACCCCAAAAAACATTTTAATGTAAAAATTTGTTTAAAAAAAAACCTTAATCTTATAAAAAACATTTTTTCATTTCAAAACATATTATAACCCAAAAAGGCTTTTGTTTTCCTGGATGATTTTATTCCTACTTTATTTTTGTCACTTGCTTGATGTCTGTTGCAAGGTGAGGGTTTGTCATTTTGGATAAGTTTTCATTGTAGCAGGTGGAGCGTCAGAAAACAGCACATATATGAAGCAATAAGTAGGACTTGAGGACGTACAAGACATGTAAGAGATGTAAAAACTGTACAAAATGAACATTTATGTACACAATAAAAAGGAAAAAGAGCAAATATATTATAGAAATTATTAATAATGTTATTAGCTTCATATGCAAAAGGTTCATACCCCATGTGTTTTATATTGTGAAATAAATGGTGATGTTCATAAAAACTTTATTGTTTGTTGTTTTTGCTTTTTGTAACCTCTAAGGATATTTTAAATATCCCAAATATGTCCTAAAGTACAGCATATAAAAATCTGTTGGTGAACCTAAAAGTCAAAATTGCAATGTAGCCAACAAAAGCAAAAAAAATGTTGGGCCCTTTTCAAATGAATAGTTTTGCTCAAACAGTTGTATGTAATACAAGTGAATAATTGTATTATTTGTTTACATTGTCTTATAATGTTCAATTGTTTACTAATACTTTCATTGTTCACAAATGTATTTATATTGTATTGCGTTCTATGTTTTATTCTGTTTACAATCATGATTAATGAGCCACGTCAGCGCTATCGGTATTTTACCGAAAATACTGTTCCCACATCCACTTGTTATCAACCAGACACCCCGAAATTCAATACCGACCACCCCTACATTTTAATGTTTGTTGGAACACGTGGAGCAAGCAAGACGACAATGCCAAAGATCGTCTACATTACTGATGCGCTACACTTGGCTCCCTCCCTGCTCCAAACAAGACGAATGGATTTCGTCCATGAAGAAAGGCAAGTGTAAATTCAGAATTTCACCAGTTGTAAAGCCACGTTTAAAGTAATCCTCAATGTACTCGCCATTCATGTCTGAACAGGAGATCTCATGCCAAAGAGCTCCTATTGTGACTTGTGTAAAATATCTCATCATTACGACTTTCTTGCCTAATAATTATGACTTTCTTGTCTCATAAGTATCACTTTTAATTTCAAAATTATTACTTTTTATCTCATGATTTCTATTTTTTTTTATCTCATAATATTGACTTTGCATAACTATGACTTTCATATTCCGCCTTTTTTAAAATCTTATAATAACTTCATAATTATGACGTTTTATCTAATATTTTTCGACTTTCTAAATCATAATTATGCCTTTTTATCTCAATTGTCGTCTTTCTAAATGATGATTATGACTTTTTATCTCATAATTTTTACTTTATATCTCATAATTTTTACTCTATATCTCATAATTATGATTTTTTTTAATCAACATTTCGATTTTTTATCTCATAATTATGACTTTCTTATCTAATAATTACTTATTTGTATCTAATAATTGCGTTTTTATCTCATGATTGTGCTTTTTATTTCACGATTCCGACTCATCTCATATTTATGACTATCATGATTTTTTATATCATAATTACGAATTTCTTATTTCATAATTTTGACTTTTTGGCTCCCAATTTCGACTTTTATCTCATAATCTTGACTTTATTTTATAAGTATGACTTTTAATCTCATAATTTAAACTTTCTTATCTCATAATTATGACTTTATATCTTATAGTTTTGACTTATCTCATAAGTTTGAGTTTTCATTTAAAAATTATTTATATTGTATTTATGACTAATCTCACAATTTGGAGTTTTTGATTTATAATTTCGATTCATCTCATGATTGATCTTTTTTTAAATCTCATAATTATAATTTACCATTGGGGTATTTGTTTAATGGCGGAAACGGGCTTCAATTACTAGAGTAAGTCGTCAAAAAATGGGCACAGAGTATTCATCGTTCTTTTTTTAACGATCTTGGTCCGTCAAGCGTCATGACGTCACTACAAACGATGTACACTCTGCTTGAATTGGAGAGTTGAGCGTCGGAAGAGAGTGGGTAGGAAGGTAACTTTTTAACTGGAATAACACCGAAATTAATACAATTTATAATAACTGCTGGTCAAGAATGGCTCCAGTAAGTACCGAAGGAGCCAAGCAGGATTCTCAGTCACCGGTGGCCCACGACGACAAGGAAGAAGCCGCAGATACCGGCTTGGAGGAGCAGGCCGTGTCGGACCTCAAGCAGGAGCCGGGTAACAATGAAGCGGACGGGGTCGGAATGGACGCCTGTGGTGGTCGCGGGGAGGAACACGAGGGGAACACGTTGCTTCCTCACAACGACGACAAAGACACCGCTTCTCCGAGCGAAACGAGCCCCTACGGCCGAGACGACAAACTATCAGAAGCGGGGAAAAGTCCAGCCCAGGGGAGCCTGGCGAGTAGTCCCGAGTCCGCCCAAGAGGGCTCCCGGGTGCTGAGACAAGAACAAAGAGAGGGAGGGAACCCGTCTCCCTCGCCGCCGACAGAGCACACAAAGGCGGCGGAGAAACACGAGCATGGCGTGAAGAGGCGAGCCAGCGTGGAGCTCACCTCGTCGGACGGGGAGCCGCTCAGTCGGATGGATTCCGAGGACAGGTCTGTGGAAGCAGCACGGAGACTCCCCTATATCATTGTTACCATCGGAGCTAAACAATATGCAAATTAGTCTGGTCAGATTAAAAACCTTGTGGGAAAAAAACCTCAAACCTACACAAATGACACAATTATATTATAAGTGAAATAAAATCTAGTTATTTGCCATTTTCCTCCAGGCTTACCACTCTGGTGTTAAATAACTAGATATGAAGATTAAATATGCTATTAAAATATGATAAATTATCTTATAGTAAATCATGTTGGTGATTGTATGGTATCATTATTTTGATAAAGGCAGAAAGGACTGTATTGCTTAGTTGCAACCAGCAGAGGTGCTGTTACTTGAAAGCATTTGCTGTAATTTGGGAGGATAGAGAGGTCCTGGGTTCGATCTTGGGCTCGGAATCTTTCTGTGTGGAGTTTGCATGTTCTCCCTGTGACTGTGTGGGTTCCCTCCGGGTACACCGGTTTCCTCCCACCTCCAAAGACATGCACCTGGGGATAGGTTGATTGGCAACACTAAATTGGCCCTAGTGTGTGAATGTTGTCTGTCTATCTGTGTTGGCCCTGTGATGAGGTGGCGACTTGTCCAGGGTGTACCCCGCCTACCGCCCGAATGCAGCTGGGATAGGCTCCAGCACCCCCGCCACCCCAAAAGGGACAAGCGGAAGAAAATGGATGTATGGATGGAGTCGACACATTTTTTATTTATGTAGCTTACCACCACCAGGTGTGAATGAATGATGGGTTCCCACTTCTCTGTGAGCGCTTTGAGTATCTAACAATAGAAAAGCGCGATACAAAATCTAATCCATTATTATTATTATTAAAAGCAGTTTTGTCTCGTGCACTTCTTAACGTCCAAAAATAATGTAACGCTATTGAATGGAGACAAGTCAAACAGTGCAAGGTGGAAAACTGCTTTTCAGGCTGAAGTTTGTCCTTCTAGATCACCCACAAACTCATTGTTTGGGTTTCTGGGGCTGCCTACTTGTCAATAATGATAGATAGCACTCAGCAGCTGTAATATGCGGTATAAGAGCGAACTGGCGGCCACCCATCAATATGAGCTACGGACAAGTAAGACAAAAGATCCAAACGAGCCAAGTGCAAGGTAGTTATGTTGTCCACTAAGACTTGGGCTAAGGGAAAAAGATCACAGACTGGCTATTCTTGGTAGCTCAATGGTTTAAGTAAGAGTCTTTTGTTCCAGTGGACAAGGTTTGATTCCCAGTTAGGACATACAAGGTACACATTTAACTAAATCATAATGAAATCTTGAAAAACCAGAGTGATGTTATTTCATTCTGTTAATGTTTTATGTTGTACAAAAATATATTTGTTTCCTATTCATATCACTCCAAAACATGCATAAAATCTCTTTAAACCAAGCCCCCTGTACCGAAGCCAGTTGTGTCAGCCCCACTTCTAAAATCCAAATGTTATTCCTGGGTAGATGGCTACGTTAATGATCCCGAGGGAAATCATCCGATAGCTGACATTGGTTTTACAGCTAAGTAATTGGACAGTAAATATGGCAAAAACATATATTTAACAGTACACGTACACTGCCTGTGAATATTTTCATTTATCCAGGTATTTGTATTATCTGGGCATTGACTCAATTATAACTGGATTGTACAGATTGTTTTTGAAAACGTTTCGTCTCTTATCCGAGCAGGCTTCATCAGTTCATGCTCTAGTCTGAGGGGATGGTGCAGGATCCGCTTAACCTATCTCGTCTTTGAGTATGAACTGATAAAGCCTGCTCTGATGAGGCAAAATGTCTTCTCAGAAAAACTGAACAGTCATGTTGCGTTCTATCCAATTCCCTAACAGTACATATACTATACATTTGTCCACACTGCTGGTCAATTCCGATTTTTTTGCCCATATGCGACCTGTATTGGATTTTTTCATGTCCGTGTGAACACTGCAATTCCGAATTGTTTATATTCGACACAGGCCTTTTTCGTTTGTGGCTATAAATCGGGTATATAAATATGTGATGCGTCCCTTGCTCATGTCACATTCATCCGACTTGAACGTCATTAGAAAAAGTGATAATTGTGATAATTATTCGCCAAAATAGACGTTTATAAAATAAATAATTGACAACGGAGCAGAAAACAGTGTAAAATAATGTATTTTAGGAACTCATGTGAAAGTTCCACCAATCCTGTCTGACTGCTTGCCCACAGACACGCTCTTCAAGCAGACATCGAAGCAAGAAATCCTGTAAAACTGTGAGAGACAAAATACTTGTCCTCGTCCTTCTTAATTTTCTACGCACAATAATTCGGTTCAGAAACTGTTGACTTTGATTGCACAAAATCCTAGAAATTGTCACAAATGTGCCAGTGGAAACCATGTTTACTTCCGTCATGTCCACATGCAGGTCAGATTGCATTCACATTAGAAATAAATAAAAAAAATTGTCATGTAAAGGGCAACTAAAAAGATTGTATTTAACAAAAAAAATCCACATTTGACATCTGACCCTGAAGTGTGAACATTGCCTAAATCTACATGCAATAGTACACAGTAAATAACTGCAAAGTATTGACTTACTCTATGTCAATTGAGGCAGAAAGGAATGCACTAATTGCCTGCTAGCAGCAGAGGCACTGTTGATTCCTTATCAAGTATTGTTTTGGTCAGAAGAACAACATACACCAACTATTAAGATGAAAACACAAGTACTCGTAGTTTACTACCAGCTCTGGAGACTTAACCTTGGACGTAGGACTGATATTCTCTTTTACCACATTGGTATGTTTGTGCCTCAGTATCAGCAGCACCCTAATGGACATGGAGAGCACAGCGTCAAGTGGCCGTTCCACGCCAGCCATGCTCAACAGTAATGGCGGCGGCATGGTGGGGGGCCACGGCACCGTGCCAGTGAATGGCAAGTCGAGCTACACGTGCTGTTGGGATCGCTGCCAGCTGCACTTTTCCAATAGCCCTGATTTGGCGGATCACATCCGAGCCACACATGTAGACGGCCAGCGGGGAGGAGTAAGTCTTTAATTTTTGTTGTTTCAAATTATATTGTTTGCATTTACATATATGTATTCTGCTATAGTACTAAGGTGATATCAAAGTACCAGTAGAGTGGAAAAGCAACTTGCCTCTATTTTGAAGCTTTTATCATATATATCTGATTTATGACACCAAAAGACTTCCGAAGTTTGCGAATAAATAGATATGATAAAAATAGTATAAATCTCACAGAGATTCTCGAGCCATTTTGAGAGTAATGAGGAAGCCAGTCACGTAGGGATGTAACTGTACAATATTATCACGGTATTAAGGCCACGGTACAATATTATTGTGGTATATGTCCATAAAGGCTTACAAATGCCATAGTGTGTAAAATGAAATGGCAGGAATGTTTAGGATAAACACACTTATTGTAATTGAACACAAACATAACGCTAACATGTTGTAATCATATTTATTACTACAAACATAATTTTTAAGTGCAAAGAATTCTGCAGGGACATCGACTGTTTCAAGCAAATACAAAAGGAAACCCCAGCAGTTGAGTGTCTTTAAATTGACAATGTAAACATCCAGTGTAAAACAATAATGTTCACTTTAGTGTCTTTCAACTTTTACTTTCTGACAAGCGGTGTCCTCCACAGTGGACACGTCTATATCAGTCTGGAAAATGATTATTTTCAGAAAAGTTAACTAACAATTTAACTTTTAACAATGACAATACCTCACAAAAATGATGTTTGGCTTCAAATATAATTTCTGGATGACGGTTTATGAGATGGCGACTTGTCCAGGGTGTACGCTGCCTTCTGCCCAAGTGCAGCTTCATAGGGTCCAGCCTGCCGGCGACATAGAGAGAAGCAAGCAGTGGAAAAATTGATGGATGGATTGAGGATTTATCAAGTAGTTTTTCAGTTTCCTCATATTTCCAGCGTTGAACTTTTTTGGGGGTGATTACCTCCGTGCGGTGCGATGTGACCGGCTGGTTCTGTGTCGCCTTGGAAACGCTTGAGATGGAAGTATTGCTTTGTGGAACGAAGACTCTTTTACCTCCACCAAAGAGATTATGATATGCCAGGCTTTGTCTGTTTGTTAGCAACATAACTTAAATAGTTAATTATAGATTTTGATGACATTTTTCAGGAAATGTCTAAAAATACCATTCCTCTCATCGACTACGAACACACTTCACTTCCTGCTTACGGCGTTCCATTCCCCTACCTTGGCGCCCTGCGCTGCGCAGAGGATTCCGGGAAATGTAGTTTATTTTCAGACTCGGCCAATGCTAAAGTGGCGGAAAAAACTACTCACCAAGTTTTTGTTCGATACTGTCAGGCGTCACGGTATTATTCAAATGCATTACAAAACCCAACTTATTTGTTCTTGTCTTACATAAGGATTGTAAATGATAGGCAGCACATCTCTTTCCAATTTTTGCATATTTCCAATATGACTGATCTGCTGATATGGTCAGAGTGCAGAAGCGTTCCTTCAGTGACGTAGATGCTATGGAAATTGCCCAAGATATTCGGTGCAGAGTTTTCAAAATGGCCGACTGAATCTTTGGCATTTTGTGATGTTTATATAGTGTTTTCTCATACTTTGCAGATTGTGAATACAATTGGATATGGTTTAATGGATACAATGAAACCCAATCATATAAAGTCAACCTTTTTTTAAGACCCTAGTGGTACTTTAACAACTAAATATATGATGATTTTAAACTACGCATGTCTGCAAATAATGACTATTTGTGTCTGCTGCGTACTCCACACAGGTGTTTGTGTGTCTTTGGAAGGGATGTAAGGTGTATAACACGCCATCCACCAGTCAAAGCTGGCTGCAGAGACACATGTTGACGCACAGCGGCGACAAACCCTTCAAGGTGACACACAATTTCCAGATGAAAGAGATGGACACCTGCATAATTTGGCCTGCCCCTCTGAATCGTGTGTGTGTGTGTGTGTATATGCAGTGTGTTGTTGGTGGCTGCAATGCCACATTTGCCTCTCAGGGTGGACTGGCACGTCACGTTCCCACTCATTTCAGCTCGCAAAGTTCATCCAAGGTTTCCAGTCATGGCAAAGTGAAGGAGGAGTCTCCATCAAAGGCTGGCCTCAACAAGAGAAGAAAGCTCAAAAACAAACATCGACGCTCACTCCGTATGTACTTGTGGAGCTTCTTTTTTTTATTTTTTGCATTTTCATTATATTATGTTTATCCTTGCCCTACATTTACATGTCATCACTTACTGTTTGCAACTTTCTTTTATGCTGTCTTGTTTCTTTCCATTATGCAAGGGGGCAGCATAAGAACTGTCAGGATGAACAATTACACGGATTATAGACAAATGCCTTTTCTAACCATGCTTAAACATAGTACAGAGCACTCGCACATATCAAACCACCTGGAATATAGCCGCTAAATTGCAGCATTGGAACATGGCGTACCCACACGAGTCCACCTCAATCGAGCCAGATTTGGGTGAAATTGTCCTCAACGTTTTTGTATGCCTTACATTACACTGCAAATGTTCTTGATTTTTTGGCTTACTACCAGTCGATCCATTTGTATAGTACAAAGCTGCATTGTCTTTGGTAAATGGTGCAGAGACGATTGTGTTAATTATGACACAACTATCTTGTGTCAACGTCAAGTGGAGGCTTTTGTACTTAGTGGATTGTTTGTAGTCTTTTTATCTATATTATACGCTTATGATTTGTGTGTAGTGTGTGCATTGGGTGTCAGTCTCTGTCCCAGGCCCTGTCCACACAGGAACGTTTTTAGGTGGGAACAGTAGGTTATTGCATGAAACATTTTTCCCTAGAGTGGGAAAGTCTGATAACGGCACCTGTTATCGTGTGGACAAGCAAACCACTACTTTTTGATAACATCGCTGTGTTGTCACGTGACCATAAATAAAAGAGAGGACTGCACGCAATAGCTGCTATCAACAACAATGGTGAACAAGAAAGCAGTGTTTGTGCTGCAGTTACTGCTATTAGCTTTATGGCAACAAAACCTCATCAACAGCTATCAACTAGAAGTGCAGCACAGGCGCATAAAACATTTATAATAATAATAATACATCATATTCTTAAAAATACCACCACATTGTCAAGCTAGAAGGAGTGCATCAAAACTAGCATTAGCATGTAGCATAAAGCTCCAAACGAGCTTCTCCTCTCCAAGATTGAAAGCCTGATCAAACCAACCTGCAAAAGTATGCCTTTTAATTTGAAAAATAAAAAAACCCAAACCTTCTTGTGTGGACAGGGCCCCAATCTAGTTCTTGAAACGCGGAACGTCACCTCAGGACACGTACTGGTTGGCCAGTTCAAAGTCTGAGTAGACTGAGTGGCACTCATCTCAACCTCCAGTCCTTGCAATGGAACCAAACTCCCAGAAAGGGTCTGGACTTGGTTTCACTCTGGTGTTTCTGCTAGGGAAAGACGTTGAGTAGGTGTCTGCCTTATAATAGTTCCTCCGCTACTCTTTTGTTGGAGTCTTTCCTGATAAATGAGAAATTCACTTTCATGCGCCTTTGGGTCGGGGAAATTGTCCTACCTGTTGAACTGCAGCTCAGAATACCCATTTTGGAGTCTCTCAAAGAGGTGGTGGCATAATTCTGCTGAAACTTTAATGGCCATGTCGGTCACAGCGTACAACGTGGAGTGGTGTGATCAAGAAGAGCGGCCTCCTTGGTCTTATTTTTTTGGATGTCTTTGCTAATCAGTCCGCCCCTTAAAGCCAGGTGACAAAACTGAACGTATACAATACAAAACAAAGTATACACCATGTAATATCTGATACATTTGTTTAAGGAAAAGAGGATGATTGTTTTGTTTGTTTTCAGCCCGACCTCATGACTTCTTTGACGCCCAAACCATGGATGCCATCCGCCATCGAGCTATATGCCTTAACTTGGCAACACACATTGAGAGCCTTGGCAATGGACACAGCGTGGTGTTCCACAGCACGGTACACCCACACACTCACCAACTAATAGTAGTTTACTAAAGTTTTAAACACTAACTGCCTTGGTGTGGTGTCATGATACATCATGTAGATATGTGTAGTGTCGGCCCCGAGCCCAAAAAAGAGGAGTGTTGCATCAGGTAGGGCATTCGAGTCAAATATTTACACCAGGGGTGCCCATTACGTTGATCGCAAGCTCCCGGTCGGTTGCGAAAGGTGTGTCAGTCGATCCCCAGCCTGGCATAAAAAAACATAGTACTAAAAATTACCACTCATCAATTTTCACTATGATGTCACTTTTGTCACTTCTGACATTCGCGGCACCCGAGGATTTTGTGAGATGACGCTGGCTGCTGCGAGCTCTACGACGGAAGGCGAGAAACACTTTTTTTTATTTCAACAGACTCTCGTGCTGTACATGGCGTCAAAAGCCTAAAGACCGACCGCACAGTTCCTGTCTTCACAATAAAAGTGCTGCTCCATCCTGCCTGCGCTAACAAAATAAGAGTCTCAGAAAGATAGCGCACACAAGCTAGCAAGCTCCGGAGTTTGCCGTCAATGTATTTCTTAAAAACAAGTATGGAAGCTAGACAAATAAGATGCAAAAAACCAACCACTTTCATGTGGTATTGGACAGAAAAGAGGACTTTTTTTTTCCTACTCCACAATGTAAATTAGAACATTTGGATATGTATATACCGTAATAAAAATGTTCATTTTTTCATACCTACCATTGTTCTTTGTTTAACTAATTTCACTTGATTAAGCCTATTCTAACATTCCACTCTACAAAATAATGAAAGTATGTATGCTTCCTTCTGATTTTGGATCAACATCAAAGCTCCAGTAGTGGTATCATGTTGGAAGTGGAAAAAGTTATATCAGGACATTTTAACGAACATTGACAACTTGTTCAGTATTTACTGTCTGTGTGGCTGCAATATACTGTACTTATGTGGCATGTCCACCATGTGTGTGTTTTCAGGTAATGGCAAGGAGGAAAGAAGAATCTGGCAAAGTGAAAGTTCTGTTGCACTGGACACCTGAGGACATGTACGTTTGTTGTCTTTGTGGCATTAATAGCTGAGTAAGGACTTGGTCTTTGTAACTGGTAGACGTCGGCCCAAGTCCAGCTGTGGACACAATAAAATGGCAAATAGCTGTTCAAGTGACACTATTCTACTTCATAGTAGGGATGGGAAAAGAAAACCGGTTCTTGTTCAGAACCGGTACCCAGTTTATCAATTACCGGTACTTGGAATCGCGTGACAATTTTTCAAGCGGTTCCCTCAATGATACCAGGTTGGAAATGACTTTGTTACGCCATGTGCATAGTAACATCAGACAGTAAAATGGCGGTGCCCGGGCGGAACAAACGCTCTAAAGTCTGGCTACATTTTATTAAAAAAAAGATTGCAACAGCGCTACTTGTAATAATTGCAAGATTTGTATTTCATCAAGAGGAGGACATGCTGAAACATTTGAACACACAGCATGCAATAAATACCATAAATGAATGTCGCGTTTAGAAATACGTTGAAATTATCACAGCAGCAGTAATGCTAGCACGTACTAACTCACTGCCTATCATGATAGCGCCATTATTTTTGTTAAATTTAAATTAATGCCTTCTCATTTAGATGAGCATAAGAGACAGATTTTGACTGGCTCAGAGGAGGGCAGTAAGTACTATCTCTAGTTCATTTATGCCGCCCGGCGCTATAACGTCTGCTTTTACTGCGGCGGGGAAGGTGCACACAGGACAGACAAGGAGTGAATAAGTTTGTGGTCAAAAACTGGAACCCATTTGCCACGCGAGGTGGATGTTCAATTGTAGGCTGAGAAAAGTTGCATGTTTTCCTTCAACCACATTTTTACTCAGACATTTCCACTATACAGTACAAGTGAAAGTCATACAATTGGAATATCATGTAAAAGTCCATTAGTGTCAGCATTTCAACTTCAAATGTGAAACTAATATGTGATATACATTTATGCAGAGGGATATATGTCAAGTGTTTAGCTATTCTAACTTTGTGATCATAGTCTACAGTTTTTGAAGACTCTACATACGTGCAATGTGTGGTGTGCAACACAATATCTGTTGCACACTGTAAAGTCAATTTCCTTCCGTGGCGCACGGAAGGCTTGAGGTTAGCATGTCTGCTACAGTGACGTGCGGGGAGGTTCACAGGTGGTGAGGTTTCTTTGGAGTCTGATTTACACAATCCTTTTTGGGGTTTTTCTAGTAGCAGTTTGTCGGATCAGCAGAGTAATGCTTTTCGTGTGTTTTCCTTAATTACACATACTTTCCAAGAAATATCCCCTTTTTAAATGTTGAATACATTACACAGGCAGAAGTTAGTCATAGTATGTGATAAATATTTGAGTATTGATTAATAACTGTATTTTTATCAGACTTCCAGATGTTTGGGTGAATGAGAGCGACCGACAGCAGCAGAAGACCAAGATTGTGCATCTGTCCAAGCTACCGACCGATACAGCTGTACTTCTGGACCCTAATATTTGCAGGTGCGCACATTCATCTGCATGAGACGGAACTGTACTCCAAGTACTTAATTTTAATGTTAAAACTGTCGCTCTTGTTTTATTTTCACACAGGATGATCTTTTGAGCGGTTCCAAATAATTGATGTCAGTTCTGAAATCAAACCATTGACGAAGAAGTTGGTCTTTCACCTTCTTGTTCTCTGTTAGGTGACGCTCTCGGAGTTTAGGGACATGTTTCCACGGTTGATGAAGCCATGTCTATTAGGTGCTTATTAACAACAGATAACTAGGGAGATGTTTACTGGAACTAGAAAACTACAGAGTAATAGTAGACACATTTGTAGTGAGAAGCCGTCTTTGTAAATACTTGAGATTTGTAATATATTTTTGTACTTCTTCATTATGAACCATAGCTGTATGTCCTTTTTCTTTTCTACCAAACCTTATGACATAGTCTTTAAACAACACTGCCTATCAGTAAAACAAGTTACTGTAATTAGTGCCGTACAGTGGCAAGCTGTTAAAGAATGTGATGTTCATCGAAACCATCAAAGCAACTTGTTTATCTGCTGTATTGTTCCAAAGAGTGTGCGTGTTTGCTTAAGTACATTATAAAGTTCACAAACTGATACTTTTCCAAGTGGTCTGTTTTTATTCATACACACACAGAATGCATTTTGCATTATTTAAACACAAAGGAAGCGCGCTCACTATGTTGCCCGCAAAACATTCAAAATGGTGAATGTGCAGTGCTGGTTGGACACACTGAGTAGTAACTAGTAGTAAAGTAGACAACAGATGAAGTATAGAAATATTGTCATATCTGCGAAGTGACTGGAATGGTATGCGGACAACAACACACTCACTAATTGCGTTCACAGTAGACTTGTAGTTTAGTGAGGGAAGTATTTCATTTGAGACGTAGACTTATGGGTTACTAACATTTTAGTTTTATACGTAATCATCAAATAGACATGCATATACAGATTTATTTATATACTGTATGCGTTTATAAATATACGCACCTATATAAATATCCTTCCATTTTCTGCCGCTTGTCCCTCTCGGGTCGTGGGGGTTGCTGTACCCTATCACACCTGCTTTCGGGCGGAAGGCGGCGTACACTCTCGACAAGTCGCCACCTCATTGCAGCTATATATATATAATATATATATATATATATATATATATATCTCAGTATATATATACCTCAGTATATATATATGTATATATATACTGATATATATATAATGTTTATATATATATATCAGTATATATATGTATATATCAGTGTATATATATATATATATATATATATATATATATATATATACATACATATATCAGTATATATATACCTCAGTATATATATATATATATATACCTCAGTATATATATATGTATATATATACTGATATATATATATAATATTTATATATATATATCAGTATACATATACCTGTATATATATCAGTGGCGTGCGGTGAGGTTAATGTCTGGTGAGGCACGACTGCATCATCACAGTCAAATTTAAAAACATATGAACCTGCAGTGCAGGTGTACCTAATGTTGTGTCCCTGCGGTCGTTCGCGGCTCCTGCTGCGCGAGCATTGTTGTTTTTGCACTTTTTGGCTTCTTGTTAAGTAGGCTGACCATACGTCCTCTTTTCCCCGGACATGTCCTCTTTTGAGGGCGTGTCCGGGCGGGGTTTTTTTAAATGCCTCAAATGTCCGGCATTTTGAATTAGGGTTGCGTGTCTTTTCATTGTACGTCCAGGGTTTGTCACGGCCAGGGAACCTCATCTGTTCGTCCTGACGAACGCACCTCGGGACACGCCCACGGCCGCGGCGCACATCCAGGGACGCGCGTCTCCACCCTGCAGCTGCCACCAGCTGCAATCATTTACCGGCAATCGGCACACTTGCCTGTAAGGAAGGAGCTGCCTACATAATAAATCTTTGTATATACTGCCCTCTCATGGTGTCTGAGCCGTCACCTCCCTTAGTCCAACTACAACAGGGTAACTTAAACAAAACAAACTGAAGGTGTGCGCACGCAGAAAAATTTGTGAGGGAGGGGCAGAGACACAGAGCGAGAGAGCTAGTGAGTGAATTCAGAGACCATACTTGCCAACCTTCCCGTTTTTAGCGGAAGACTCCCGGTATACAGCGCCTCTCCCGATAACCTCCCAGCAGACAAGAGACAGACAAACATGCCGAAACGTAAATGCAATTTCACGGAGGATTTGCGAAAAAAGTAGTAGTGTTTTCGTACTGGCCGTGACACATGGGAAGCAGAATGCACCGTGTGCAAAGCAGGAACGTACGTATCTTTGGCAAATAAAGGGGCTAAAGATCTACAAGCCCATATTGACACTAAAAAGCACAAAACAGCTGTGCAGGGCGAGAGCTCGTCTACTAAATTGACAGAGTACTTTGTGCGACCTGGAAAAGGAGAAGACGTAAACGCAGCAGAGGGTGTTTTAGCATTCCACACAGTCAAACACCATAACAGTTACAGGTCGATGGATTGCACCAGTGCTTTGCTGAAAAAAGCATTCCCAGACTCAGACACGGCAAAAAAGTTTTCAAGTGCACGCACCAAAACAGAGGCGATTGTCAACAGTGTTATAGCGCCCCACAGCATCGTCATTGCGCTAGAGGCGCTCAAACAAATAAAGTACTGTGGCATTGCTACAGATGGGAGTAACCATGGTGCAGTGAAAATATTCCCAATCATAATCCAGTATTTTGACTGGAAGAAAGTTGGTGTACAAACAACATTGCTTGAGGTCAACGACACACCTAATGAGACAGCGGACACCATTGCAAACTTGTTGATTGAAACACTGAGAAAAAATAATTTGTCAGAAAAATGTATAGCATTTACTGGTGACAACTGCAACACAAACTTCGGAGGAATCAGACGTGATGAAGGGGGGAAGAATGTGTATGCAAATTTGAAGAAGCTGCTCCAGAATAAGACGCTGATCGGTGTGGGTTGCCCAGCACACATAATGAACAGTTGTGTCCATCATGGTGCAGACACACTTGATATTGAAATTGAGAATATCATGTTCAAAATCTACCAGTACTTCCACATTTACACTGTGCGCACTGAGAGTTTGAAGGAGTACTGTGACTTTGTAGATGTTGAATACAGAAAGCTCCTTTCCCACAGCAGGACACGATGGCTGTCATTATTCCCTGGAATCGAGAGGCTGCTGCAGATGTTTCCAGCATTAAAGGGATATTTTATGTCACAGGAAAAAACACCTGTAATGATCAAGAGGTTTTTTGAAAATGAATTCAGTGAAATTTACCTCTGGCACATGCATTCACTCATGTGTGTGTTCCACTTACCCATTAAAGAAATGGAAAAGGAAAATAATTCCATTGTTGAAGTGCGTAACATCTTGCAGAGAGTCCACACAACACTTGAGGAATGGCAGAGAAACAACTTCATGTCCCTGAAAGTTAAGGGACTCCTGGCACAGAAGCGCACAGATGGGCATGGAAAAGAATGTGAACAGTTCTATGCTGATGTGCAGGGTCTCTACAGTGCATGACTGCAGTATCTCCAGAAGTGGATGACACCCATGGAAGAATTCACCCCATTCATGTGGATGGATCTGAGTCAGACACCTAGTTGGAATGATGTGGAAGCCTGCATCAAGTACCTTGGAGAAAAGGGGGTGTCAATTGATGATGCCAAGTGTTTTGATCAGGTCACCAATCTCAAGAAATTCACTGAGAGTAGCAACAGTGATGGAGAGTTCAATGGCCTGCAAGTGCACCAGAAGTGGTGCAAATATTTTGAGAAGGCCAAAAGCATTGCATGTTACTCAGAGCTGCTGAAGATTGCACAGTTTGTCTCTGCCCTTCCTTCTCACAATGCAAATGTTGAGAGGGTTTTCTCACTGATGCAGAGCTAGTGGACCAAGGAAAAGAGCAGGTTGTCTGTTGAGTCATTGAAAGGGCTTCTATTTGTACAATACAACTTCAAAGAAACATCCTGCACGGACTTCCATGCTTATTTGATGAGCAACCGGAAACTGCTGGGGAAAATAAGCTCTTCAGCTAAATATGCATGGGCAAACAAGGAAGGCCAGGGAGACGACGATGAAGACCCGGGAGATGAGGAGGAAAACCAAGGAGATAAGGCCAAGACGACTAAATAAGAAGAAACGCAATACACTACTTCTCCTTTTTTTTGTTTTAAATGTTGACTCTGCATTATTTTTTTTATTTTTTTTACAGAAGCCTAAAATAATTGGCTCAGAAATGCTACCTCTGTTTTTGTTGTTTTAACTGATTTGTGAAATACTCTTCACCTATGGTGTATTCTCTGAAAACATCTGTTTTTGTTTCAAATGTTTTGAGGCATTATTTATATTTTTTTACATTAGAATGGTCCACTAGACTGAGAAGAGACATTTTAAAGAATGGGCTGTTACCTGTTTTTTGTTTAAATATAATTAACCTGTTTTGAGGCTAACCTGTTAAGAGGTTATTTTGAATATTGCTACCTCTGTACTTTTTCTAAAACTGTGAATGTTACAGAATATAAGTGTGACTTATTTTGTTATATTGTCAACAGAGGAGAAAAAATGCTTTATTTAAATAAATATATTATTTATAAAGCAAGTTCAAGTATCATTGGCACATTTTCACCTAGCCCCGGCCTTGGCGTGCTGTCCGCCTTGGCGCGCATATATGTGTCCTCTTTTTGGGATTTCAGAATATGGTCAGCCTATGTTAAGTGACTTTTTTTGGGTGGATTCGGTCTTGCACGTGGAGGGTTTGGGTGTGGGCTTTGGTTGGTGTGGCCACGGTGCTTGGGCGGTGCATTCTGCGGCGGAGGTGCTTGGCACCAGGAGGCGGGGTTATGATACGAGCCTCACACAGTGTGTCTCCGCAGCAGATTTATGATCGCTCAGCACTAAAAATACGTTACACACATACAGTTGTTGACAAAATACACTGTACATTATATACCTCAGCTAACTAAACTATGGAAATGTATAATATAATTCATATAGCAATACGGTGTCACTGCACAGAAGGCCAGCAGTTAGCCGAGTCACAATCCATGGTGAGGCACAAGTGCCTCAACTGGCTGCTGATCACCGCACTGTCTCTTCTCAGTATTTGAACGGCAAATGTGAAAATAAAAATAAAAATAATCTAAAACTGGTTAAGTTAAATGGAAAATAACTTTAGTATAATCACTGGATACATATAACAATTTAATTAATTTTTTTTTCTTTTTTTTTTTCTTTCCATGATGGCAGGCGAGGCCCCGCCTCCCCTGCCTCTAGTGACGGCACGACTACTTTTTAATTGAACGATTGAATATACAAGCCGATGATGGCACTTTTGTTACAATTTCTTTTGACACTTTACAGGGCGCAGACTATATATCAACATTAAAAAATACATACATAGATCAGAAAATTTGCGGGACAAAATAAAATAAAAATATGTCAATAAGTCAGATGAGACCACATCAAAACTAATTAAGACCGGAACGTTCATACATTTTTTTTACATTTTCCATGTTTTGCCAATTAATTTCAAAACCGGAAAATAACTACGGTACAATGCAAACTTCAGTTGTGCAACCACGCAGTCTTTTCGATTTCCGAGTTTAGTAAACGCAACATTTAAAGAACACCCACAGGATTGACGATTTCATGACGTCATAAGCAGTCGCCGGAAATCCTAGCGCGGGCTGTCCGGTGTAAAGACCATGGCAGGTCTTCTGAAAAAGGTACGAGTAGAGGTCAATGCTTTTTGTTTTAGTACTTATTCAAAACGCGTAATACGTTATTATTATCCAGGAAAGTGTTGTTAGGTATATCAACTGCACCGTTCAAAGTGACCGCTTTAGTGTGTGAGTGTGAATGTTGTCTGTCTGTCTGTGTTGGCCCTGTGATGAGGTTGCGACTTGTCCAGGGTATACCCCGCCTTCCGCCCGAATGCAGCTGAGATAGGCTCCAGAACCCCCCGCCACCCCAAAAGGGACAAGCGGTTGAGAATAGATGGATCGCATCGCCGGCTAGATGGACGTTTCCCATGTTTATACACTAATATTCTAATGATGTGCTATTCAGCAACACTGTATGTAGCTATGGGCTTCACAGGCACATATTTGAGCAAACATTATGCTTTAAAAAAACAAGTATAGAGGACATTGTTGATGTTGCAGCGCGTAAGGAAGGGAGTGTGAAAAGAGGGAGCTAACTGCTTTAATGACATTCAGCAATTTACAGTAAGGATGGAGCAGTTGTTTTCATCCCTGCTGTTCTGTAGTCTGTGCACAACAACAACGGAAATGTGTTCCCTCCAAACCTGTCTGACCGGAACTCTCTAACCATAACTCGAGTTCCATGGGGGAATTATGTAAACACACCACAGTCATATTTGAAGAAGCGTACACTGCTGTCTTCCTTGCATTGTTCAAAAAACTTTAGTTTAAAATAGTTTTCATAATATAATATGTTGCAATATTGACTGTTTATTATTGATGTTGCAATACATTATATCCAGTACGGTACATCCGGAAAGTGTTTACAGCGCTTCACTTTGTCTTTATTTTGTTCAATTACAACTTTGCTGTTGTCCTAAATGAAATTATTTCACCTTTTTACACAAATGTATACACTTCCCTTATAACAGTGTGGGTAAAGTTATTTTCTGCACAATTATTTCAAATATATAAATTATATGATTTTTTTTCCCTAAATACCACAAAACTTCATTTACTTTTTAAATTGTGATTCGCTGTGTGTAGAATTGTATTGTAGTTTTTCAACTTTTAACACTTGTCCTGACTGTCTTTGACAGACAACTGGCCTGGTTGGACTGGCAGTGTCCCAACATCCTCATGAGGTAAGACACACACAGGACGTCCATTGCGTCATTTAACCACCAGTTGGCGCCATAAAACCATGAGCATCATTCTCAGGGCTTTGATGAGCGTAAATGAGTTAAAATGGCGTCAAATCGCTGAAATGCAATGAAAATGATTTTGAGCAGTTATATATAACACGGCAGATGTACATAAAAGACTTGTGAATTCAAGCAAGTCCTGCCTGATTTCTTTCTCATTCTATCTTTCTCATTCTACCTTCGCTTTAGTTGTATTTTTCAATTTGTCGCACTTTTATTATTATTTTTTATTCTGCAAATTTTTAAAACTTTTTATTCGACCCCTTTTACCGTATTGCATTTGCACTATCTTGTTTAGCACACTCATTGTTTATGTTCTTTGTTTGTTTTTTTGTTTTGTTTAGTTTTTTTTGTTTTTTTGTTTGCTCCATGCTTTTTTAACCTGTAAAGCACTTTGGTTCAATCTAAAAAGTTGTTGAAATTGTGCTATATAAATAAAGTTGACTTGACTTGACTTGACTTGACTTGACTATCTCAGTACGCACTGTAAACATCATAATATATATATATATATATATATCTATATATATATATATATATATATATATATATATATATATATATATATATATATATATATATATATATATATATATATATATATATATATATATATATATATATTAAAGGCCATACAATATGGAAAAAAAACCACAAAATAATACAAACTATATGATAGCTATCTATGCATCTATTTTCTACCGCTTGTCCCTCTCGGGGTTGCGTGGGGGATGGAGCCTATCCCAGCTGCACTCGGGCGGAAGGCGATTAGATGGGTACCAAGTTGTTGAAAGATGTCCATCATTGAAAAGAGAAAAAAATACTGCTGACTTACGACACTTTTATGAGAGGATTCCTTTTGGGTCAAGAGTACGTGTGTAGAGTCAACCTTAAGCTTGCACAAGGTTTATTAAAATATGAATAAAATATGATTGAACTCATATTAAAACGGGTAATGAAAAAGATATCGGGATCAATCTGATAAATAGGACTTCATCCCAACATGGCACCACCAAGTCCATTTAAATCTCTGTAATTTGGCCATGACTTATATTTAATATATCATATCTAACGTTTAATAGTGACTTCAACTGACACTTAAAAATCCAAGTTCAACGCATCTGGCTGCCATCAAATTAGTAATTTAGTCTTATTTTCCCACCCGTTGTACTCCAAATAGTTCAATCCCCATTTTTACATTTATTTCTTCCCTAAAATGTAGACATTTTCAAAAGTGAGTGTTTTAATGCAGAATGTGTTGAGCTTTTTCAATTCCTGCTGGTTTATTGCAAACTATCCAAAGTTGCCACACATTAAGAAATGAGTGGAACTAAAAAGGAAGTTTGTGAGTTCCACTCCTGTGACCTGCATGATTGTTTTCCAGCGTCTGAAGGCTCTTTACTCCAAGATCCTGGCGTCTCTGCAGACGATGCCGCAAGATGCTGCTTACAGGAAGTACACTGAGCAGCTGGTAAACGAGAAGTTTGACTACGTCAAGTCGGTGAGTGACACATTTTATTCAACTGCAGAGCAACTTTGTGTGAATATTGCAGCTGGTCATCTTAAAGTAGCTCTAAGCAGGTTGCAGACTCAGACATGTTTTAATGGTGGCAGATGAACAGAAAATGTTCCACTGGCTTTCTGAAAACACCCATCTTTCTACCTGGGGACTTTTGCAGGGAATGTTTTGTTTAAATTATCGAAAAAACGGATTGATAACTAAATTTTTGATAAACTCATGGACTGACTGGTGCCAGCTCGCTAGCTAGCTTAAAAGCTAACATGAAAACAAGAGACATTAAAGTCTTTCCCCATTATGAAAAAACATAGCCCAAACTAAACTTATATAAACATGTTGGTGTCTTAGCAACTACGATATTCTATTGTACACATTTAACTACAAGCTGTGCTCTCTTATTACAGATATATTGTGTCCATTCATACAATATATCACTTAACATTTTCAAGTAAAAAAAACATGTTTTAAAAAGAATAAACTGATTTTGAAGGTGTGGCGGTGTTAATCTTGCCGTGGTGTTGCGCCACGATCATTTATGTGTAGGGGGAACCCTGAGATTTCAGTGTGTATATAAATATTTCTTGAGCACATTCAACGATACTGCCATAATTTGGGTCACAATAATCGTGATATGAAATTTTCATATGGTTTCATCCCAAGTCGTTAGAAACTAGCGACCTATTCTTTATGAAATATATCCTTCAATGACTTCTGTTATGATATGGTGCTACTGTGTTTTATATATGACTGTAATCTTTTGGGGGAGGGGATGAGGTCATCGTCTAATTTGCATAATTCGCCAAGGCTTCATGTGCAACTCTTCTTGTTCATTTTGACAGTGTATTAGCACAGGCCTGAAATGGACCAAAACCATAAAATCCATATTGAAAATATTTTATATATATGAATTTTTTGGAGTGTAAAAATTTCAATACCATGTGTAATGAACTACTTTATAAGTTTTAAAGCAAATATAAAATGTATAATTCCAAATGTTTTGGGGTATTTTTCGGCCAGCCTATGAGAATCGTTGATCTCTGCAATACGATGAAATTAGTTTTCCTCTCAGGAGCCTGATGTTGTAATGTTGGAGAAGAAGATCAATGGTGGACAGATTGAAGAGGTCATTTTCCAGGTACTGTTCACAGCGCTCCTAATTGGTTATTATTGATTGATTGATTGGCAGCACATGAATGTAGTCCAGCTGCAGTAGGTTTATTGCAACTACATTTGGGCCTTCTGCTGCCAAGTTGTAAAATCTAAAAACACATCATTGACAAATGATTGCAAAGACACAACATTCATAGTCTGTGGCGTTTACACTGATGAAAATTGTGTGTGTGTGTGTAGGCAGAGTGCGAGTTGGCTCTGTCACGAAAGATGGCTGAATGGAAACCATGGGAACCACTGATAGAAGAACCTCCTTCCAACCAGTGGAAATGGCCTGTCTAAATTTAAACACCAATGTATAATACTGTCATTAATAAAATTAAATAAAAATCTCTGTATGGTACTGTCGTTAATTGTAAAAAAAAAAGTGTATATTGTTAATTAAAAAATAAACAACCCATCATCGTGATATTTAATTAAATAACTTAGAAAAAACACCTACGTAAAGTACTAGTAATGAAAAATACTTTTACTGTATTTAATCACACCTCTGCATGGTACTGTAGAATTTACAAACCAGGCTTGTGTCCAATAAAAATACACAAATGTCAGGATATATGTAATTCCACAAAAATTCAAAATACATGAAGTGTTTAGTAATTTAATACAGAGTACATATCCATTTACTGCAACATATGGTGTTTGCAGTGATCTCCTTGGTTGTACTGCAAATATACACAAACATGTTTCATTCATATACGACCGATAATTGAATAGTGTGAATATTGCTCACAATTTGTTAAAGTTGTCCTTCACAAAAAGGATATCTCTCATTTTGAAAAGGTGAAATCATGCATGTGTTAACACCCTAGGGCTTTGGCTTCCAAAGCACCGTTAGTGGCTCTCTGCAGCAACTGGAGCATTATGGGATAGATGGGTGCAAACTCCTTCCCCTGCCGAGCTCTGACCGACTGCACGTACGCCTCCAGAGTGCCTCTGTCGCCAGGAAACGCAGGAGTCAAAAGTCATTCATCGACAAGAAGAGCCGACATAACTATTGTAAGAATTAAGTTCGAACATGTAAGGAAAAAAACTATTTGACAAGAATAAAGTACGTAAAACATTTTTAAAGTAACATTTTTAATAAACACAATCATACTTTTAGAACAGTAAAGTCAAAATATTAAATAAGGTCAGAACCTTTCATTTAAAATGTTATTTTTTCTAAACACTAATACTTTTTTCTTGCAACTTTATTTTTGAATGTATTCTTTGTATTGATAATTATCAATTGGTATTACAGAAACTTATTTAGAAATTAATTCTGATCATTGCAAGAAAAGTTCAAATTTTACGCAGACAAAGTAGCGATATTTTAAAGTTATAATTGAATGAGTAAAAAAATAATTTGAGAATATACTCGTACAATTATATGAATAACGGCTCAAAAGAAAGGCAATTATATTTTTAGAACAGTAAAGTAATATAAAAAAATAAAAAATTAAATAAGGCTAGTAAATGTTACATAAAGTTTTTTTACTACAGTAACTAATTTTTTTTCGCAACTTAATATTTTAAATGTATTACATTAAGAAGTTATAGTATTAAACAACTTTACAACACAATGTTATAATTAAGTGAACTCTGCAAGAAAACTAATTTACAAAGTTGCAATATTTTAAAAGTTATGATTGATGATGATTTTTGACAATAAAAAAATTCATACAAATAAGGTCAAATCATTAAAAGAAAGACAATTTATATCTTTAGAACTGTAAAGTCAAATGTTAAGAAAATATATTCAATAAGGTCATAATGCAATGTAATGTTTTTGCTACAATAACTAGTACTTTTTTCCTCACAAATGTACATTTTTAATATTACGACAAAACTGGTAATTTTACAAGAATAAAGTTGCTTTACAAAAAGTTATGATTTAATAAATAACATCAATGTGACAATGCTAAAGTTGTAATGTTATAAATGTAAATATGTTTTTTCCCCTTGCAGTTTTATTTGAACATGTAATAATATTATTTCAATGTGTTCCTCACCCCTTTTATACAAACATTTTTACCAGGAGATAAAACATAATTTGATGCACAACTTTTTCCCTATGAATAAAAGTACAGTAGTTCAATTTATGATTCCTACGCTTACCTAATAAGTGTAATGCGATCTTTCTCTGAGGGATGAGCGTCCATCCACTGGGAGTATCTAGTGATGGACCACTCTGCTCTCTGGGGGTGGAAGACATGATGCTTTACTTTTCACCTCCTCGAAAAGTCCATCAGGTTATTCACAGAGTGTGTGCGTGTGCGTGTACATGCCTGGTAAGGTGACTTGAGCTCAGACGGGGCCCTGGTGAACAGGAAGTGAAGGACGGTGCTGTAAGGAATGAGTTCCCCCACAACTGAACTGCTGATGATTAGATTGCTGGTCTGAAACAGCAGTGGCCTGGAACACAAACATTATGGTAATGCAGTTGACATTTTTGTGTCCATTAAAAATTGTCTTACAAATTTAGTATTTAACATTTTATTGTTTTCTAACAATTTAGTGGATAATTCGTTTTCATATCTTATCTGGTTAAATAAAGGTTCTATATCATCAAAGGAAAAAATTATTTACAATACATTCTGCACTACCATTTATGTTGATATCCTTCAGATTAGCTGACCCATGTCGACATAAGCAATTGTTTACCTAACCAAAACTAGCCATTGCTAAATTTTCTTGTGATTTTGGCACAAATAATGAAATTAAAGGAGTAGTTTGACAATCTTTTGTTTGTACTTAATATAAATGGGTGCATTTTGAAGGTAAAACTCAGTTTCTTTCTTGTTTTCCTTGCTTTGTATGGATTTTGACACAACCACACATCTGACATGCCAGTGGTGTGGATGATTTAAAACTACACCAAATGTCGACGTCAACAATTTTTCATAAAATTGACCCCCCTTGACGCTTGTGGCTACGTACCTAAAAGAGCGAAGAATTCTGTAAGCTTTTCCCAAATCTGATACTCTTCTGCATAACGGAGCTACAGCCAACTCCATCTTAAGACAACAAAATGCACAATTTAATGCAGTTAGCAGTGGAAAAACTCTATCAAACTTGAGGTCGTTTTTTTTCAGTCCTCACCTGTGCACAGTCAGCCGCTAATTGCATCTTCCCGCCCTCCCCCAGCGGGCGCAGCAGGCTGGCATGTCGTATGAATAACTCGATCGCTCTCTGAGCAATGGATTCTGTGCTTTCATAGATGAAATCAGTGCACTCAAAGTGTCTGAAGTAGTCGGCCATCACTCTGGAGATAAAACCCTGCAGCTCCTTCATGTAGAGCGAGCAGACAACATCAGGCTTACTGGTGTTGGACAGCCCCCTGCAACGCACACAAATAGGACAGTTAGCGATATACAAGAAAAGGAGTTGATTTTACAGCGATGCGAACCTTACAAAGATATAAACAGTTAGTCCCATCATTTTTATAGTACCGTAGTTTTTTTTGTAGCAGTTATAAAACCAGACAAGAAACCTGAAATAAGTTTATAAGTTCATTTCAAATTACATTTTACTGCAAACGCGTTCCTCACCCCTTCCCATTACCTAATTGATAAAAATATAAAGGGAAATTTCTCCGGGGATTCTTATTGTCGCCCGTGGCGCACTGTGTTAGTGCTGGTCTGGTAATTTTATGTAGAATAATAAAAAAAAGAATAATTAAGGTGTAAAACATTTTTGTAATGGGGGTGAAAAGGCTCCAAAAACAATTCTACTTAGGATAAGATAAACTTTAGTTATCCCACAAGGGAAAAGTATGTGGTTGCAGTGCAGATACAAAAAAATCCACAAAAAATAAGGTGAAAACAAGAGGGAAATACTAAAGAACACAAAGGATGTAAAATACATTTAAAAGAGGACAGAGGTGATGCAACTAGCTGCCCCTTCATACTGTCATATATGAATATACATATCTACATACAGCTACAAAAGTAAAGCACAACGAAAAACAAAACAATTTGCAAAAAATAATACATTTTGCACACGGAACAGACCTAACAAAGCAACCAAGAGAGCCAACTCTGTCCTGGGCTGCCCAATAGCTCCCGATCAATGTCCGATACGTGCAGATTAGCGAGAAGGCCCCGATTTAGCCTATTTTAGTCACTATAAACCAAAGGCTGTTTATTTCTTACCCTGTAAAAAATCTAAATCCACGTCCTTAAATGTTTTCAGTATTCTTCCCTTGGTGAAAAGTTAAATTATATCTACCATTATGACACTTTTTTCAAATTTCATAGCTGTAGTACATAAAATGGTTGTCATTTTAAATAGCATATGTCTTATTTTTATAAAAACGTCTCTTAAATGAAAGCTGTGATTGATTGAAGAGGGTCTGTGATTAGAAAAAGACTAACCCTGAGAAGTCCTCCTGGTGCAGCGTGATTAAAATGGCCTCTATTGAGTCGCTCACGGACTGCAGGAGAGGCTGCACCGCGCTGCTCATCAGCGCCTGGCACTCCTGAAAAACACAACAGGAAAAGAACGTTTTAAGTTTTAGTGTTTCAAACCCAGCGGCTCTTTGATGTCAAAAGCTAAGGAATATAGACTACATTTGTCTCAGGGGCCAACATTGTTCTCTGTACACACTACGACAGTCAGATGCTATTAAATCTAATGAAATAAATATTGTATTTCAAGTAAAATGTGATAATGAACTCACTCATTATCTGTACTGAGGTAAGCCAATCCTGTCCTGCACACCTTTTATTTTACAGATCGGGAACAAATAATCAGGGGATTAATTTAATCAAGGTTGCAAAACAGAGCTTCTAGTGAAAAATAAATATGCCATATTTGATCTTGATCTGTCATGTGCATATTTTGAAAGTTTTTTTTAACACATTGCGCATTTTTAAAGCCATGTGACATAGTGGATGCCGTTTGTACTTGCGTTGTGCACCCCACGAGAAGTGACAGGAAATCTGCACTAACATGAGGCAGCCTTGTTTTGTTTTTTTTACAATAAAATGCCCCATGTGTTTATTTGCCGTAATGAAAGTGATTATTATTATTACATAAACCGGAGCGGTTCCAAACTGTGTATGGGAATACAAAATTAGCTTGTAGCTTTTCAGCTAGGAGACTAAAAATGAACACAATATTAGCCAAACGGTATCAGTGTTTGTGAAACGGCATTGAGACTAAATAATCGGAAAAGGTGATACATACTTTTTCATGAAAATCGACCAATACTGATCGGTGGCCGATTTATCGGCACATCCCTACTTTATAGCCATCAAACATGGACACTCATCAAGGTAGCTAACTCATTGCAAGACTCCATATTGAATTAATTAATTCATACCTCCAAAGAAGAAGAGAGAGCCTCTGCAGGAGCGGTCATGCTTGTCCCCAAACTAGAAATTAGCTGCAAAAAAACAAAGTCAAGTCAAAGTTTTGATAAGTGAAGGGTTTTTTCACTTCCTAGCATGGAGGGTATAATCCAATGATTGATCTTAATATATTTTGTGTAACGCCTTACCTTGGCAACAGCAAGCTGCAGACGGTAGAGCGAGTTGACTACTCCAATGTTCCTCCTCTGGCCTTCAGTTAGTGGACCGATCACCTGACTTGCATCACCTTGAGTACCCAACTACAAAAAAAGGAGCGTTGTATGAATCAATTATTATTCAATAAAAAAAGGAGAATTGTATGAATCAATTATTTATACATAAATAAAAAAAACTGGCCATGTTAAACTGTTAACATGTAAATATTCTCAGGGGACAAAAGTTGACTTTTTTGTCCTTTCAGTAAATTTTGCCATATTTTTGGCCAGAAATGTTGATGTATTACTTCATTATTCTTGATTTTTCCTACAATCTTTTTATCCATCTCGTTTATTCCGTTTATCCGAAGTTGGGTCGCGGGGGCAGCACCCTCAGCAGAGAAGCCCTGACTTCTCTCTCCACAGCCACTTCGTCCAGCTCTTCCCGGGGGATCCCGAGGCGTTCCCAGCCCAGCCGGGAGACATAGTCTTCCTAACGTGTCCTGGGTCTTCCCCGTAGCCTCCTACCAGTCAGATGTGCCCTAAACACCTCCTTAGGGAGGCGTCCGGGTGGGATCCTTACCAGATGCCTGAACCACCTCATCTGGCTCCTCTCGATGTGGAGGAGCAGCAGCTTTACTTTGAGCTCCTCCCGGATGACAGAGCTTCTCACCCTATCTCTAAGAGAGATAGGGTGAGGACGATTGTACCCGTGATCTTGTCCTTTCGGTCATGACCCAAAGCTCATGATCATAGGTGAGGATGGGAACGTAGATCGACTGGTAAATTGAGAGTTTTACCTTCCGGCTCAGCTCCTTCTTTACCACAACAAATCGATACAGTGTCTGCATTACTGAAGACGCCGCACCGATCCGCCTGTCAATCTCACAATTCACTCTTCCCTCACTCGTGAACAAGACTCAGAGGTACTTGAACTCCTCCACTTGGGGCAAGATCTCTTCCCCAACCCGGAGATGGCACTCCACCCTTTTCCGGGTGAGAACCATGGACTCGGACTTGGAGGTGCTGATTCTCATCCCAGTCGCTTCACACTCTGTTGCGAACCGATCCAGTGAGAGCTCAAGATCCTGGCCAGCTGAAGCCATCAGGACCACATCATCTGCAAAAAGCAGAGACCTATTCCTGCAGCCATCAAACCAGATCCCCTCAACGCCCTGACTGCGCCTAGAAATTCTGTTCATAAAAGTTATGAACAGAATCGGTGACAAAGGGCAGCCCTGGTGGAGTCCGACCCTCACTGAAAACGGGTCCGACTTACTGCCAGCAATGCGGACCAAGCTCTGACACGATCATACAGGGAGCAGACCGCCACAATCAGACAGTCCGATACCCCATACTCTCTGAGCACTCCCCACAGGACTTCCCGAGGGACAAGGTTGAATGCCTTCTGCAAGTCCACAAAGCACATGTAGACTGGTTGGGCAAACTCCTATGCACCCTCAAGGACCCTGCAGAGAGTATAGAGCTGGTCCACAGTTCCACGACCAGGACGAAAACCACACTGCTCCTCCTGAATCCGAGGTCCGACTAACCGGCGTAGCCTCTTCTCCAGTACACCTGAATAGATCTTACCGGGGAACCACCACCCCGGTCTGCCAATGCAGAGGTTCCTCCCCCGATGTCCACGCAATGTTGCAGAGTCTTGTCAACCAAGACAGCCCCACAGCATCCAGAGACTTAAAGAACTTCAGGCGGACCTCATCCACCCTCGGGGCCTTGCCACCTAGGAGCTTTTCAACTACCTCGGCAATCTCAGCCTCAGAAATAGGAGAGCCCACCACAGATTCCCCAGGCACTGTTCCTCACAGGACGTGTTGGTAAGATTGAGGAGGTCTTCAAAGTATTCCCTCCACCAATCCACAACATCCGCAGTCGAGGTCAGCAGCACACCATCCTCACCATACACGGTATTGACAGTGCACTGCTTCCCCTTCCTGAGGCGGCGGATGGTGGTTCAGAATCGCTTTGAAGCCGTCCTGGAGTCGTTTTCCATGGCTTTCCCGAACTCCTCCCATACCTTGCGGCCACAGCTCCAATTGGCTGCCTCGATAATATAGGTACGTAGCATGGTCCACTCGGACTCGATATCCAGCGCCTCCCTCGTGACATATTCAAAGTTCTTCCGGAGGTGGGAATTGAAACTCTCTCTGACAGGAGACTCTGCTGAACGTTCCCAGCAGACCCTCACAATGCGTTTGGGCCTGCCAGATCTGTCCTGCATCCTTCCCCAACATCGGAGCCAACTCACCACCAGGTGGTGATCGGTAGAAAGCTCTGCCCCTCTATTCACCAGAGTGTCTTAAACATGACACCGCAAATCCGATGACACAACTACAAAGCCGATCATGGAACTGAGGCCGAGGGTGTCCTGGTGCCTAGTGCACATATGGACACCCTTATGTTTGAACATTGTGTTTGTTATGGACAATCTGTGACGGGCACAAAAGTTCAATAACAAAACACCACTGGGGTTCTGATCCGGGTGGCCATTCTTCTCAATCACGCCTCTCCAGGTTTCACTGTCGTTGCCAACATGAGCGTTGAAGTCACCCAGCCGAACAAGGGAATCACCTGAGGGAGCACTCTCCAGTACTCCCTCGAGGGAATCCAAAAAGGGTTGGTACTCTGAGCTGCTGTTTGGTGCGTAAGCACAAACAACGGTCACGGCCCGTCCCCCCACCGAAGGCGGAGGGAAACTACCCGCCAGGGTGGAAGAGTCCAGCCCCTCTCGAGAGAACTGTTTCCAGAGCCTTTGCTGTGCGTCGAAGTGAGTCCGACTCTAGCCGGAACTTCTCCACCTCCCGCACCAGCTCAGGCTCCTTCCCCCCCAGCGAGGTGACGTTACACGTCCCAAAAGCTAGCTTCTGTAGCCGAGGATCGGACCGCCACGTGCCCTGTCTTCGGCTGCTGCCCAGCTCACATTGCACCCGACCTCTATGGCCCCTCATACGAGTGGTGAGCCCATTGGAGGGGGGACCCACGTAGCCTCTTCGGGCTGTGCCCGGCCGGCACATTATGTTAAATATTAAACGTCCAGGTTTATCACAGGTGTATGATACACTGGCAGTTATTAAACAATACCTCAAAGCCAAAAAGGACATAAGTCATTTATTTTTCAAAAGGCATAAAAACATTTTTGATTAATTTTTTACTTTTTTTGCTCAGATCTCTCAATCTAATTCATTCAACCTCAAATAAAAATACTCAACATGTAATGTTTTTTAAATATTAACCCTTTGAAGGCGTGTTGATTAATTAATGTCAAAGATGTCAATAAGTATAAATTTGCACAAGTAATTTAGAGATGTGACATTATCTGATCAAAAGGCCTTTTAAATGGTCAAAAATAAAAAAATTTAAATTTTTTATTAATTTTCTACGCCCTTCTTAAACATAGGGACTTTTGTTTCCTGTTTGGCTTGAAAATAATTTAAATCATATTTCCCCAAAGGGTAAATTTAACTTAGTTAAACATGTTAAATTTTAAACTAAACCAAGGTTTTAAAGCAAACTATTTTATCTTGCCATATACTGTACATAGAACACATACTTCAACTTTCCAGTTAAGACCTCTGAAGTAAGTAACAAGCACACACAATCTTCCAACCTTTAAGTTATATGTACTCATAAGTATATGCAGTTCTTCTACTTTTTGACCTTTAAGCACTTGTATGCTTCGCAACTTTCCACATAAGAATTGTATTGCATTTGGCCTGTTTTAGTTTTGAGTTCAGTCTCTGCAGCCTGCATTACAATCCTGTAATCAAGGCACTGGGCTGCATCCTTTCCCCACAAAAAATCTTTCGTAGCGTGACGTGCACCTCTAAAAAAATCTAACTTGTGTTCAGTCGGTCTGAAAAACTTTGCATGAGCTCTACGGATGGTCGAAAGGGTGCGTAAGAATACGCAATCTTTTCCGCATAGAATTTTAACATAAATACCAACGTTTGTGGTGAAAGTTTTGTACGTACATTTCATTTCTTTTTTGTGTGCAGCAACTTTTATAAATGAGGTTCCTGGAATGCAGTGAAACAGCGTACACTATACGGTCATTTAAATGTCAGCTAAAAAATGTGTCCATGTTTGCAGGTATGGATGCAAACATATTTTTAGGTGAGAATTTACAAATGATTCCAACATGGGCACAAAGTAAGTTCTGCATACCAGCTGTTCGGACTTGACACAGAAGAGCTGTACGGTCTTGGCAGCATTCTTGGCAACAGCAAGATAAAGGTCGGAATCGATGGATGCTACATTAAGCTCACTGCAGACAAACAAGAGACAAATGAAGAGATTCTTCTCCATTTCACTGGCATGTATGCTTGCCTGCTGATGGTCTTGATGATGCTTTCCAATTCATCATGTGAGGGTGGGTTGCGTCCGCCCATTGGGAACACCAGGTTGATGGGATCAAACAGGCGAGACAGGGACTTGGAAAGGTAAGCTGCTTCATACGGGCGCAGGGAATCCTTCAGCGCCCTCTCTGGACTGCACGCACAAAATTCCACAAGACTGAAATGGTACCTTTCACAGTTGAACCCAATTTTCAGTGCCGGGTAATCAATACCCGTACTTAATGATACCAATTTTCGGTACTTTTGTGTGTGTAAATAAATGTAAATTGGGTATTGAGTGTGTCCCACTCGTAAAATGAGTGGCAGTAGCATGTGGGAATTGGAGAAAAGTTAGTAAGTTGGGTTGCATTGCTTACTTGTAGTCCTGTTTAGTTTGAGAGAAGAGGTCTAGGCTGTCTGTTTCTAGCTCCAGAGTGGTGTCTATTCCGCCACTGTTTATAAGTGCACCATGCAGGCTGGCGCTATACTGCTGGAGGCGACGCCAAAGTTCATTGTACAGCCGCAGCAGTTTTGGATATTCTCCTTCAAACGCTTGCTTCAGGTAAGATGATGCTAGTAAGAAAAAACAATAAGAACATTTATCTACTCCACATGACACTATCACAAGCAGCATATTTTACCTTCAGTTGCTTTGTGAAACTCTTCTTTCAGATTGTTGGTGATATCGGTCCAAAAGGTGTACAGGATATCAGGCTCGCCATCCTGCCATGAGTCCGATACAAGAAATGCACTCTTAGGATGCCCACAATGCATGCATGTATGCTTTAAAATATCTAAGTTGTGTCAAGTGAAGTAAAAATGCTCCAACAACTGACGTCATCGCAAAGTATTTTTCACATAAAGCAGGGATAGACTAACTGACCTAGTGGATAAAAGCACAATTAGGAGTACTTGTCCTACAAGGTGGAATGAGAGAATGTATGTTGGTAGGATCAAAACAAATTCAGGTGCAACATTTACTTCTGAATGCACTACATATCATTCCTGATTTTTTTAATTGTTTTTTCTTCTTTTTTTAAATGCCTTAGAAGTACAGGTAAAAGCCAGTAAATTAGAATATTTTGAAAAACTTGATTTATTTCAGTAATTGCATTCAAAAGGTATAACTTGTACATTATATTTATTCATTGCACACAGACTGATGCATTCAAATGTTTATTTCATTTAATTTTGATGATTTGAAGTGGCAACAAATGAAAATCCAAAATTCCGTGTGTCACAAAATTAGAATATTACTTAAGGCTAATACAAAAAAGGGATTTTTAGAAATGTTGGCCAACTGAAAAGTATGAAAATGAAAAATATGAGCATGTACAATACTCAATACTTGGTTGGAGCTTCTTTTGCCTCAATTACTGCGTTAATGCGGCGTGGCATGGAGTCGATGAGTTTCTGGCACTGCTCAGGTGTTATGAGAGCCCAGGTTGCTCTGATAGTGGCCTTCAACTCTTCTGCGTTTTTGGGTCTGGCATTCTGCATCTTCCTTTTCACAATACCCCACAGATTTTCTATGGGGCTAAGGTCACGGGAGTTGGCGGGCCAATTTAGAACAGAAATACCATGGTCCGTAAACCAGGCACGGGTAGATTTTGCGCTGTGTGCAGGCGCCAAGTCCTGTTGGAACTTGAAATCTCCATCTCCATAGAGCAGGTCAGCAGCAGGAAGCATGAAGTGCTCTAAAACTTGCTGGTAGACGGCTGCGTTGACCCTGGATCTCAGGATACAGAGTGGACCGACACCAGCAGATGACATGGCACCCCAAACCATCACTGATGGTGGAAACATTACACTAGACTTCAGGCAACGTGGATCCTGTGCCTCTCCTGTCTTCCTCCAGACTCTGGGACCTCGATTTCCAAAGGAAATGCAAAATTTGCTTTCGTTTCCACCATCAGTGATGGTTTGGGGTGCCATGTCATCTGCTGGTGTCGGTCCACTCTGTTTCCTGAGATCCAGGGTCAACGCAGCCGTCTACCAGCAAGTTTTAGAGCACTTCATGCTTCCTGCTGCTGACCTGCTCTATGGAGATGGAGATTTCAAGTTCCAACAGGACTTGGCGCCTGCACACAGAGCAAAATCTACCCGTGCCTGGTTTATGGACCATGGTATTTCTGTTCTAAATTGGCCCGCCAACTCCCCTGACCTTAGCCCCATAGAAAATCTGTGGGGTATTGTGAAAAGGAAGATGCAGAATGCCAGACCCAAAAACGCAGAAGAGTTGAAGGCCACTATCAGATCAACCTGGGCTCTCAAAACACTTGAGCAGTGCCAGAAACTCATCGACTCCATGCCACGCCGCATTAACGCAGTAATTGAGGCAAAAGGAGCTCCAACCAAGTATTGAGTATTGTACATGCTCATATTTTTCATTTTCATACTTTTCAGTTGGCCAACATCTCTAAAAATCCCTTTTTTGTATTAGCCTTAAGTAATATTCTAATTTTGTGACACACAGAATTTTGGATTTTCATTTGTTGCCACTTCAAATCATCAAAATTAAATGAAATAAACATTTGAATGCATCAGTCTGTGTGCAATGAATAAATATAATGTACAAGTTACACCTTTTGAATGCAATTACTGAAATAAATCAAGTTTTTCAAAATATTCTAATTTACTGGCTTTTACCTGTATGGTAGATTGATGCTTCATGTTGATAACTGAGGTGACACTCACCTTAATAATCTCATCAATGAAACACCTGTGAGTGACAGGGTCTCGCTTCTTCATCAGAACCTTCTGAAGATGCTGCACCTACAAATATAGAAACATAATGTGTTGAAAAAGGCTTATTCATTCTCTCCAAAAATCACAGTTTCTAGGCAACACAGTGGATTGGTGATTACCAGTTAGCATATCAGCCTCACAGTCAAAAGATACCGGTTCAAATTCCAGTTGGGAGTTTGCACATTCTATTTCCACGTAATTATTTTCATGATAGGAGGCTCTAAAAGGAGGGTGCAGATCACCACCTGATTTTATCCTATGTATATATAAAAACATTGTTGACGCAGGGGGAGTTCTTGCTTTGGTTTTTGGCCGAGACCAGGGATCTTGGGCTCGAAAAGGTTGTTGACCACTGCTATAGAGCATGTGTTATTGACTGGGCATCATTGGAGTCCAAGGTAGAGCCCGTCTCTCACCAAAATCTTAATGAGGAGAAGCGGCATAGAAAATAGATGTATAGTTCCTTACTTGTTTGCACGCAGCACATATCTGGTCCATTAGTTTTTCCAGGTTTGTCCAAAGAGCAGCACGGAAAGCTGCTGTGCTGCCAGGTGTTGGGAGCACTGCTCTTCCTGGGGCACCTAAACGGAAACATTCAGTGAAATATTTCTATGACTACAGATTAATACAATTTCTCCTTTTATTGTCCACTCAATTAGGCACTGCCAATGTGTACACAAGTGATACAATACAATGAACATGACAAAACCATCAACAAATCCATGGTTGGAAGAGGTCTACGTAATAACTGTTAGTAATGTAAGATAAACTTCTTGATATGCATTTACCTCTGGGGTTGGCTGGCTGTGTTAAGCTCTTAATGTCCAGAGCGCTGATGATACTGTCCTGTATGGTGGTCTGGTAGGCCGCCAAAACAGAGCTGATAGTCTCTCTCAGATTACCAAGGTTGTAGAAGACTTGCAAGGCTGTACCAACCTGGGTCGGATTCTGACAGACAAGGGGTACAAAAGAAAAGACGTAGGCTGTATTTCAAAATGGAGTACCTCCCTGAGTACACTTCAAAAAGTGTTTACTTAGTTTGCGAATTTTGATAGTATCGTGCCCAAACAGATTGACATTGTTACTATTTGTTCACTACTTTCCAGTTGCTACAGGTTGCTTTTCATCCTTCATTATTTCAAATTCGTCCCTCCAATCCTCCATACTTCCACACTCACACTGACAAGTATGGAACAATGCAGTGCTCTGTCAAAATAGCCCAAATGATAAGTGCGCAGTGATGGACACCCTCACTAGTTGCCATCTCAACTCCATATCAGAAGGGGTGGGGTCTAACTAGAAATAATGGTGGTTTATGAGCAACACGTAGCAGTGGAAAGCAGTGAACATAAAAAGAAGAAGTTATCATTTTGTAATAATATCCGGTAAGTGCACAAGACGGTTATGGATTTGGGTTAGCACAAAAAGTGCGCTCTCAGGAACAGAGTAGACAACTTATTATAGGAAAAGTGTGTTATGTCACACATGCATCATAATATTATCACATTATTCAGCAAATGCAATTTTGACATTAAAAACCTTAAAGTCAGCACTACTTAAGTCACCATTAGCGAAAACCTTTCAATATTGATATTTGAACATTTCACAACTCTATTAAACCGAATTTCAGTTCATACAGCAAATACAATTAAATGAAAATATTTAAAAATATCACTCTAACCCTTAGTTAGACCAACTCCAAATAAACACATAAAAAAGACTAACTTCAAAACTTTTTTCACTTTTTTTTACCTGAATTTCTGTACCCTGCTCTAATAATCGTTTAGCCTGGTTTTCCACCTCCAGTCTTGCTCGACTGATCAGTAGCAGGTCATTCTCAATCACCTCAATGCCATTCAAATTGACTCCATGAGACAGATAATCTGGAAAGTATTTGAAGAAAAAGGAACCAAGTTAACAAATATTGTTGACTGATTAAACATTTCACATTGGACATCCAATATACACTAACAAAAATATGTCAGTGTTTAAAAGATAATTAATGAAAGAACAGTGAATATTTAAAGAGAAAACCACCACACATGTTGTGTACACCACAAGCTATAAAAACAATTTGGCACAGTGGTCATTAGCATTTTCTGGAGGCAGTGTATTACTGGAGAATATGCTTGTGATAATGCTAAATGACTCACACCCACATTCAAATTACCTTCACTTTAAACATTGATATTTAATTTCCCTCATTCCAATCCGCTTTTAAAACAAATCAAAGACTGTGTTTCAATCTACGCAATTCCACACTTACACTTAGTATTTTGAGTGTGTTCCAACGGCAAGTAGTCATCGTATTAGGACCCAAAAACAGCTTTACATGAGTTCCTTATGTGATATGATTGTTCAGTTTGAAGGTTAGCAGTCAAAAATTTCAAGGTGTTTTTTTTTAATTGCATTGTGTTTTTGATTTTAACATTGGTAGAATAATATTTATTCTACATATATATATATATATATATATATATATATATATATATATATATATATATATATATATATATATATATATATATATATATATATATATATATATATATATATATATATATATATATATATACTGTATATATAATTTTTTTATTTTTTTTACACGTTCTCATAAGAGTTCTTTCAGCTCCATTGACTACTGTTATAACAGCTATTTTTTAACAAAATTGTAATCCTGGTGTATACTTTGTTTTTCCATGAAAATTGAATTCTTTGATTTTTCAGTTTGCGGCACTTTAGTATAAAAAAGTTTGGGCTTACCAAGTTCGTTGAGACTATGCGCAGCTTTCGTTATCTCCCGACTGCCACCCTGAAGCTGAACCTGAAGCCTCTTGCTTAAATGCAAGATACGAATAATCCTGCGCAAAAGGTCACAGGCAACCTGGACCAAAAAAAGGAAAGATGATATTACGTTAAAGTTGACCACTGTTTGCTTCAGCTATCTCTCTTCTCATGTGTGGTTTTTTCAGTCAAGGCTGTCAGGTTTTTAAATTGTTAAATAAATAAAAGTAGGGTGATGTAGAATGATGAAATGCATAATAATTTATTCATAAGATTTATGGGGCATTTACCTGTAGTCTGCCCAGCTGAGTGATCCTGGCCACAATCTTGTTGTATGGGTCCACAATTTTAGTCCTTATCCTGCAAACACATGCACAGGCTGATATTTTTAAAAAAATATATATATATGACTTACAGAAAGTAGGGACACACTTTATCCTCGCAGTGTGTCATATATTGACCTATTTAGTTAGTAAGCGGACATGATTGTAAATCAGTTTCAGTTCCTGCATTGTACCAAGCAATGACAGCACATCAATTCAACGACTCCAATATAAAATTCTGTGTTTCCCTACCATTATATTAGGGAGTCGTCCAGCCCTCGCCTCCAAAGTGTCAACTTAATTGTATAAATAATATAGCGTCAGACGCATTTAAAAATACATTTCATATAGAAAAGGTTTATACATTATTATTTAAATTTTCAAAAAAAGCAAATAGCCTTATCTTATTTATACAACAGCATGTAATTTCTCTTTACATGGTCAAGTTTACAGTTTATCATCTGCGGAGGAGCAAGCACATTAACTTATTGACACGTTTTTCATTTTGATTTTGTGAACTAATTAAACAGAACAAAGTTAACTAAAGGGTTTCCTCTACATAACTGATGGTATATGTATGTACACAGAAGTATGTATGTTAATACTAACTACTAATGACAGATTTGTTTTTAAATGTATATAATTTTTTTAGCCTTTTTAAATCAAATATATGCATCATCGCCATTTATGCAAATAATATGATGACGTCATTCTGACCATGCTCTCATCGCCACAAGTATATTCAAGGTTTTCCCTATATGTATCTAAGCGTAGCGCTGGTGCGGCGCCATGGCTAAGTTGAAGCCAGTATACCTTAAAAATTAGGATTTTTTTTTTTTTTACGTGGAGACCAATTAATTAATATATTGTATGAATGGATATATAGCCTATATTATTTAAGCACGATTAGATAGGTTGATCGGCAACATTAAATTGGCCCTAGTGTGTGAATGTGAGTGTGAATGCTGTCTGTCTATCTGTGTTGGCCATGCGATGAGCTGGTGACTTGTCCAGTGTGCACCCCGCCTTTCGCCCGAATGCAGCTGGGATAGACTCCAGCGACCCAGAGAGGGACAGGCGGTAGGAAATGGATGGATGGATGACTAGTGATGCGTACAAATTGTGGCCACTGAATAACTTTGATCAACCGTAAACAAAACGCACGCGAGTGTCTGGAGCCTCGGCGGTAAGACGAGGAGCCACCCGCTCGGCCGCATCTTTGCTCCGGCGGCTGTGGTAGCGTCACAGTGCTGCAGCCAAACTAGACAATCATTGGATAAATACTCGACTTTTTCCCACCCAGGGACGGTGAACGAATGAATAAAAGTGATCGAAAGTGGGTTGCCGGGCTTCCACATGACGATTGGATGACCTGTCTGGGCTGAATCCCTTTTTAATTGACAGCAAAATGAGCGAATCAGCAATCTTGAAATATAAAACACTGCCAAAGCATTTTTTAACTTTTATTCCGTTGTTCCTGTTGATATAGAAATATTTATATATTTTTTAATTAAGTTTCCATTGTAAAATCTAGCATGTTTATAAACTATCTGTTATTGGAGACTGTACTCATGCTTAAAGAGTAGCTGAAAATTAGCTTTCCCTACTTGAAAGACCAGCAGCTGCCACTTACAACCCGTGTTACATTGGCCAATAATCCATCCATCCATCCATTTTCTACCGCTTGTCCCTTTCGAGGTTGCTGGGGGTGCTGGGCCTATCTCAGCTGCATTCGGGCGGAATGCGGGATACACCCTGGACAAGTCACCACCCCATCGCAGGGCCAACACAGATAGACAGACAACATTCACACTCTCATTCATTCACTAGGGCCAATTTAGTGTTGCCAATCAACCTATCCCCAGGTGCATGTCTTTGGAGGTGGGAGGAAGCCGCAGTACCCGGAGGGAACCCACGCAGTCACGGGGAGAACATGCAAACTCCACATAGAAAGATCCCGAGCCCAGGATCGAAACCAGGACCATAAACAATTATAAAAATAAAGCAAAACGATATAACTAAAATGTTAATACTAATTACACAGACTTATTTTTAAATGTATGAAATGTATTATTTTAGCATTAAAATATATATGTGTATCATCAACAATTATGCAAAGTATATGATGATGTCACATTAACCACGCCCCCAACACCACATGCACATCTCAAGCTGGGAAAAATCCTGATATTGGTAAACTGGGTGAAAACCTGAACTACCTAAGCTAACTCTGTATTTCTATTCATTTCTATTATGAAAGTTTGTGAACTTTAACTGTAAAGAAGCGATTGCAATACAGCCAGCTAACTTGTTTGTGTGAGTGTTTGCGCATGTGTGTGTTTGTGGTTCTACACTTTACAAAGTCAAGAACTCTGAGCCAATAAAATAAAAGTATTTGTAAATGGACTAATATCATTGTTGTTCTTATTTCATTTTAGTAACCGTATTATTTGGGTGTGTCGATATAAAAAATGAGCAACGTGCTCCGAATATCCCCTGTGCTGCACTCTGGGCACATGTTTACCTTTCAACAGTTGCCTGTAGTGCACTGATCCTTGTCTGCATCATCTGAAGAACCCCTGAAAACAACAATTTAACTCAATTCAGTGTGATTGCTGACAACCTCATGTGGTTTCTTATGTCAGTAAGTACCTTCTAGAGATTCTATCCCAGTTGCCTGTGCCAATAAATCTTCATGTCTGGCAACCACCTGAAAAAACAAACATACTATCTAATCCTTCATTCCGCACTCCATCCAGCTTTATAATTACTCGCCATACAGCAATAGATGATATCTGTCTATTACCTGACACCTTCTATGTTAGCTACTTCTCTTTGTTTTTAATGTCTATTTTCTGCTGGATTTACTCTCTATTTTGTGCTGAAGCTGTCACATATACTGTAATATTGTACATGGTAATTGCTATATATTGTATATATGATATAGACATAATATATCAGTATATATAATATACTGTACATATATTATGTAAATATTACATATATATGTTATATTTGATATCACTATATTTAGTCTATTTATACCTGCATCGTCCTTTCCATCCTTACACTTTCCATCATTGTAATTGAGCTACTGTATGGAACAATTTCCCCTGTGGATCATTAAAGTTAGTCTAAGTCTAAGTCTAATTGAAAAGAGTGCACTTTATATTAATTTACTTAACGTTAAGCTGGCATTTCTCAAGACTTTCCCATTAGAAGCATTGCAAACACAAGGAAGTGTAACACAGTGATTGACTCGTAATGGTCAAATCAGATTGTGCTTAAACTGTGTCCGAGATCTGCAATACTGTATGTTTATGATGGTGCAAACAGGAACCAAATCCAGATTTATGGTGTGATTGTCTGTCTGGTTGTGCAGTGTATGGCGTACTTACCTGGCTATGAAGCTCTTTATCAAGTTGACTGATTCCTTGCGCCAGCTTGGCCAGCTGCTCAGCAATGACAGCATGGTGGATAGCTTGAGCAGTGTATGTCTTTACATCAAACCCCTCTGAGAGGAAATCTATGTACAACTCTGCAAACACAGTAACACGTACGTTTTGTAAACATCATTTATAAACGTTTTCAATTGACATTTTTTTCTCAATACGTTGTAAAATTGTTAAACAACACACGACAGCCCAGCCTGAAACACCCGAGGTGGTTTATGAAGTAGTTTTACCGTCGTTTAAAGATGAATTCATCGGTACTCCGTTGACTTGAACCGTCCACTCCATGTTGACTTCCGCAATTGATGACGTTGACGTGATTGCGTGTACACAGTCGTTGGTCGACTCTTCTTCGTTGGTATAATGTTCTTATTCGATGGTCCTCCGTGGCAGTGTTTCCAAATTAAAAATGACAAATTATAGAACCAGAAGCTTAAAATTGCCAATTTTTAGACGTTTCTCGATACAATCTGCTACAATACAAAGACAAACCGTATGTAATAAAGCGTATGAGTTATTTTCTATCTTTAAATAAACTAACAGACGGCTGCCACCGACAGAACAGCGCCCCTACTTGGCTGTAAAAACGCCAATGATTGTCACACACACACTAGGTGTGGCGAAATTATTCTCTGCATTTGACCCATCACCCTTGATCACCCCCTAGGACAGGCCTGGGCAATTATTTTGACCCGGGGGCCACATTTGGAGAAAAAAATGTGTCCGGGGACCGGTATATCTATTTTTAGGAACACTAATACAAAACCTCACAATAATGTCTGATTGAATGCTAAAAACGTTATGACAGACCGCCTTAAAAAAACGTAATAGAATTTTACATTTTTCTATGAAAGATAAAACACTGAATATTGACAAAATATGAATGTCACACCCCCTTTCGATCGACATATTTTACAATCAAGGGAAACGCAACAAAAATGCAACGTACAGTGAAATATGAACGTGATGGGTACACAATAAACCCACCTATAATCTGATACATCTGATATATCACTAAGCTTTAGAACTTTGTTGTGAAAATCTCCTTCCGCGTCTGTGGAAACGCTTCCCGCCCACACTGCTTGGTGCCTCGTCTGAGCTGCTGTGACGTAGATTAACATAGTAACTAATTAGATGACCATAGTAACTAATTAGATGACCATAGTAACTAATTAGATTACCATAGTAACTGGTATATCAGTCATAAGCACAGATTCCAAGCATTGAAATACTTTGTATAGTTCAAGACTTACAGTCATTGGAAAACATCACTGCACATCATACAGTTTCCATCTTAGAGATCTAAAAAAATTATTTGGGAATGTCCGGCGGGCCAGATTGAAAAGCTTAACGGGCCGCATGTGGCCCCGGGGCCTTAATTTGCCCAGGTCTGCCCTAGGAGGAGAGAGGAGCAGTGAGCAGCAGCGGTGGCCGCGCCCGGGAATAATTTTTGGTGATTTAACCCCCAATTCCAACCCTTGATGCTGAGTGTCAAGCAGGGAGGTGATGGGTCCCATTTGTATAGTCTTTGGTATGACTCAGCCGGGGTTTGAACTCACAACCTACCGATCTCAGACTAGCCATATATTTTATTTTTTATTATTGAACAACAAACAGACATTTATCATTCACACAAAAGTCAAGGCACTTTCAACATCAAGGAAAGAAAACAAAAGCAAATACAGATAGAGTAATAATACTAAAAAAAAAGACTAAAAAAAAAAGACAAAAATGGCTACCTAAATAACTTTAATTTTTTTTTAACAAGGATATCAAATTAAGGGCTTTTGTACTTTTAATCATTCTCGAAGAATTGATTAATAATTGTAACCCATTAAGCCAATTAGAAAATGTAGGTCTTACTTTCATAAATCGACATTTATGTAGACATTTTTTTGCCTGGAGTGTAATAATGTTGACAAACATTTCTATGTTACAGTCGTTTATAAAAATACCAAATTTGATCTCTTCTATAGTGAATGGGGACATTTCCACACCCTTGTTTCTCAGCCAATCTCTGATCTCCTCCCAAAACACATGTGCACTCTCACATTCCACAAACAGATGATTGACATCCTCTACAGCAGTGTTTTTCAACCACTGTGCCGCGGCACACTAGTGTGCCGTGAGATACAGTCTGGTGTGCCGTGGGAGATTATGTAATTTCACCTATTTGGGGTAAAAATATTTTTTGCAAACAAGTAATTATAGTCTGCAAATAATGTGCCGTTGTTGAGTGTCGGTGCTGTCTAGAGCTCGGCAGCGTAACAATGTTATACTCTTCAATATCAGTAGGTGGCAGCAGGTAGATAATTGCTTTGTAGATGTCGGAACATGGTTTGTCGTGATCACAATATGCAGATGACAGTGTGAGGCAGCATGCAGGTGAAAAGGTATCTAATGCTAAAACCAAAAATAAACAAAAGGTGAGTGCCCCTAAGAAAAGGCATTGAAGCTTAGGGAACAAAACTAAAACTGAACTGGCTACAAAGTAAACAAAAACAGAATGCTGGACGACAGCAAAGACTTACAGCGTGTTGAGCAAAGATGGTGTCCACAAAGTACATCCGAACATGACATGACAATCAACAATGTCCCCACAAAGAAGGATAGCAACAACTTAAATATTCTTGATTGCTAAACCAAAGCAGATGCGGGGAATAGCGCTCAAGGAAGACATGAAACTGCTACAGGAAAATACCAACAAAACAGGAAAAGTCACCAAAATTGGAGCGCAACACAAGAACTAAAACACTACACACAGGAAAAGGCCAAAAAAGTGGTGACAGCCCTTTAAGTCAAGAGCTATATTGATGCATGGTTGGTTATGGTTTAAAGTCATACCCAACAATTGCGACAACGACTTTTTACTGTCAATATCGGCTGCTGAGTTTCATTTTTTAATGATTTCTGCTGGTGGTGTGCCTCCAGATTTTTTCAATGAAAAAATTGTGCCTTGGCTTGAAAAAGGTTGAAAAACACTGCTCTACAGCTCCACATATATAATAGCCATCAACCTCCATGTTAAATTTAAGTTTCAAGAAATCCTTTGAAGGGTATATACCATTAAAATTTTTAAATTGTATGTCTTTAATTTTGGGAAGATAAACTAGCCATATATTGAAGGTGTAAATTGTAAAATGATCGTACATTGTGGAATTTTTGTAATACCATTGTACAAATGTGAATATATACGACGCACAACAACTTTCAAGGTCATTTTGCGGTTAATGACGTGAATCTAAAATTAATTTGGAAACATTCATGTCATTATATAAGAAAATAAGATATGTGACAGGTGTTAAAGAGTGTGGTTTAAATATGATTGACTTTAATGTAATGAATGGAGTTTTAAAGTTAAAATGGTTAGAAAAAACATCTCATTAATTTACATTCACTATTGTATATGGTTCCAAACGCCGACAGAAAATGTATGGTATACATTTTCTGTTGCGTTGTGACCTTTATGTAAACTCATTACCAGTCAAACTGTCTGATTTCAGTCAGTTATTTATTTCAGATATTCAATTTGGTATTTTAATTAAAGACAGCAACCTAGAAATGCTTGTTAATGTTATGTTGCAAGCTAAATTGTTCATACATTAAAGTCTATTTCTGAAAGCAAAACCCAAATTCTCACATTGGTTCAATGATTTCAAATGATTAATACAATCTTGGAAAATTATTAAAAGTAGAAAAGCCCTTAAAATGTTGCCTTTATTATAGGAATTTAAATTGTTTTAGATAAGTCCAATTATTATTATTATTTTTTTTTAATATCTATCTATCTATCTATCTATCTATCTATCTATCTATCTATCTATCTATCTATCTATCTATCTATCTATCTATCTATCTATCTATCTATCTATCTATCTATCTATCTATCTATCTATCTATCTATCTATCTATCTATCTATCTATCTATCTATCTATCTATCTATCTATCTATCTATCTATCTATCCATCCATCCATCCATCCATCTATCTATCTATCTATCTATCTATCTATCTATCTATCTATCTATCTATCTATCTATCTATCTATCTATCTATCTATCTATCTATCTATCTCTATATATATATATATATATATATATATATATATATATATATATATATATATATATATATATATATATATATATATATATATATATATATATATATATATATATATATATATATATATATATTAATCTATAGCACCGCTAAAGCTAAAAAGGGCCCCTAAAAGGCGTACCCCATGGTTTACAGAAGAAACTAGATCGCTTAAATTATCATGTAGAAAGCTGGAACGCAAATGGCACGTGACTAAACTTGAGGTTTTCCATCAAGCATGGAGTAATAGTTTACTTATTTATAAACGCATGCTTACCTTAGCTAAAGCTAAATACTACTCAAATCTCATCCGCCTCAACAAAAACGATCCTAAATATTTGTTCAGTACAGTAGCATCGCTAACCCAACAAGGGACTCCTTTATGAAATTTCTTTAATAAGAAAATTGAACTCATTAGAAAGGATATTAAAGACAACGCATCCCAGCTACCACTGGGTTTTATTAACACAGATACGACTGTATATACGACGGATATTACCCTCCAAAATAGTCTCTCTCTTTTTGATGAAATAACATTAGAGGAACTCCTACGGCATGTAAATGTGATAAAACAAACACCATTTTTACTTGACCCACTTCCTGGGAAACTTATCAAGGAACTGTTTGTAATACTAGGACCATCAGTGCTAAATATTATAAACGTATCACTTTCCTCTGGCACTGTTCCCCTAGCATTCAAAAAAGCGGTTATTCATCCTCTGCTCAAAAGACCTAACCTCGATCCTGACCTCATGGTAAACTACTGGCCGGTGTCCCACTTTCCGTTTATTTCGAAAATCCTTGAAAAAAATTGTTGCACAGCAGCTAAAAGAACACTTAGCGTCTAACAATCTCTGTGAACCCTTTCAATCCGGTTTCAGGGCAAATCACTCTACGGAGACAGCCCTCACAAAAATGACTAATGATCTACTGTTAACGATGGATGCTGATGCGTCATCCATGTTGCTGCTTCTTGATCTTACCCATACAACAGAAGACTCCTATACGGATCCGCCTTCAAGTCGCCCAACCCGCGTTACTGTCACATTCGTTTTGGCTGCGCCTAGAGGATACAGCTCCGCCTCTGAAAATTGTACGGTCAGACAGCTGATCCTGAGCGGACCCGTGTCTGATTCGCATACGCGGACGCGACAAACTAAACCTGCGCGCGCCGCCTAGAGTTATAGGCTCCGCCTACGCGCGCTGAGCCGACCAATGTCTGCACTCGCAGACGTGGACGCGCCTACTAGCGTGTACATGAGCCAAGATCATCATTTCTGGACTTTCTTTGCTGGAACACGAACGTAAGTATAGATTTATTGATTTATTGCTACATTCGCAGTAAAGATCGGCCTTTGTGTTTCCATCATCATTTATGTATGATTGTAATGACGTTGTTTGATATTAGGACTAGCAGTAAAACTTTATATTCTGTAAAAAAAGGCTATTTTATTTCCAGCGCCGCCTCCCAGAATGCTTTGCATGGGGACGTGCGTCTGACGTCACGTTTTCAGAAAATTCGAAATGGCTGCACGCGGTAGGTGAGGCCCGAGCGAAGAAAAGTGGAAAAGAGTGTTATTCGTCAAAAAACCCACACAACGACGCTCATTTTTTCGCCGTGCTATTCCGGAAAGCGCGATACCTCCGCGGGGGATCCGCCGCGGAGTGTTTTTGCTGTGTGGGTAGCGCTGCTTTCGATACAGTTGATCATAATATTTTATTAGAGCGTATCAAAACACGTATTGGTATGTCAGACTTAGCCTTGTCTTGGTTTAACTCCTATCTTACTGACAGGATGCAGTGCGTCTCCCATAACAATGTGACCTCAGAGTATGTTAAGGTAACGTGTGGAGTTCCCCATGGTTCGGTTCTTGGCCCTGCACTCTTTAGCATCTACATGCTGCCGCTAGGCGACATCATACGCAAATACGGTGTTACCTTTCACTGTTATGCTGATGACACCCAACTCTACGTGCCCCTAAAGCTGACCGACACGCCGGATTGTAGTCAGCTGGAGGCGTGTCTTAATGAAATTAAACAATGGATGTCCGCTAACTTTTTGCAACTCAACGCTAAGAAAACGGAAATGCTGATTATCGGTCCTGCTAGACACCGACACCTATTTGATAATACCACATTAACATTTTACAACCAAACAATTACACAAGGCGACTCGGTAAAGAATCTGGGTATTATCTTCGACCCAACTCTCTCGTTTGAGTCACACATTAAGAGTGTTACTAAAACGGCCTTCTTTCTTCTCCGTAATATCGCTAAAATTCGTTCCATTTTGTCCACCACCGATGCTGAGATCATTATTCATGCATTCGTTATGTCTCGTCTCGATTACTGTAATGTATTATTTTTCCTATGTCTAGCATTAAAAGATTACAGTTGGTACAAAATACGGCTGCTAGACTTTTGACAAGAACAAGAAAGTTTGATCATATTAGGCCTACTGGCTCACCTGCACTGGCTTCCTGTGCACTTAAGATGTGACTTTGAGGTTTTACTACTTACGTATAAAATACTACACGGTCTAGCTCCATCCTATCTTGCTGATTGTATTGTACCATATGTCCCGGCAAGAAATCTGCGTTCAAAGAAATCCGGCTTATTAGTGATTCCCAGAGCCCAAGAAAAGTCTGCGGGCTATAGAGTGTTTTCTATTCGGGCTCCAGTACTATGGAATGCCCTCCTGGTAACAGTTAGAGATGCTACCTCAGTAGAAGCATTTAAGTCCCATCTTAAAACTCATTTGTATACTCTAGCCTTTAAATAGACCCCCCCTTTTAGACCAGTTGATCTGCCGTTTCTTTTCTGCTCTGCCCCCCTCTCCTTCGTGGAGAGGGGGGGGCACAGATTCGGTGACCACAGATGAGCGTGAGCTGTCCAAAGTCGGGACCCAGGGTGGACCACTCATCTGTGCATTAGTTGGGGACGTCTCTGCGCTGCTAACCTGTCTCCGCTCGAGATGATCTCCTGCTGGCCCCACTATGGACTGGACTCTCACTGTTATGTTAGATCCACTATGGATTGGACTCTCACAATATTATGCTAGATCCACTCGACGTCCATTGCACCGGTCGCCCAGGGGGAGGGGTCCCCACATCTGCGGTCCCCTCAAAGGTTTCTCATTGTCATCCCATTGGGTTGAGTTTTTTCTTGCCCTGATGTGGGATCTGAGCCAAGGATGTCGTTGTGGCTTGTGCAGCCCTTTGAACACTCGTGATTTAGGGCTACATAAGTAAACATTGATTGATTGAATCTAATTTGTATTCTCTTACATCCACTTTTACATGGTTTAACATGTTTTGTGTGTATGAAGATTGTATTTAATTTGACTTATTATGTAAATTGCTGAACCTGTTGTAAACTATTGAAACAGCAACTTGGTTCAATAAAAAAAAAAAAGATATTCTTTGATTAAAATTCTAAAAACATACTTGCGAAAATGAAAATGTGTACCTTGTCGAAATTGTTAAATCTGTGGTGCTACATTTAGGTTACATTTTTTAATGAATTAAACCAAACAACGAGTGCTGGCAGTAAACTCAAGATGGCAGCAGACACATGCGCTCTCGTGCAGACGAAGAAGAAGAATAAGCCGTAAAGCGTGTGTTGAGTTTACTTTTACGTCCACAAACTGCTGCTTGGCGGCAGTTTTGTCCTAATAAGCTTTATGGAATTTCACTGAGAGAACTCTTTCTGCATTATTTGTGAAGTTAGACAAACAATAGTAGTACCCAATAAACATGGTACGTGGACGTTCCGTCCGAGTGTCGAATTAATTTACTATTCGGGCGACATTTATTGCAATTACACAACGGCCTTTTGAATTAAAAGGAAGGGTCTCGCTAGTTTTAATTTCGTGCACTAGACCCGTTTATCTAAGTGAAGGCATGGATCCCAACCGAATAATCCAGGCTCTGAGGGGAACTATCGATCCTAAACTGAGAAGATCGGCAGAAGATGAACTCAATCAGGTGGGTGCTGTCCAAAGCAGTGAGTTGTTTACTAGCTGTAGTCATTACGATCTGTGTTTTGACTTTAAGAGTGTGTTTACGTTGTTGTTTTAAGCACATGCAGCTAGAAACACTACTATCAAATCTGCTATTATCACAACGTAAAGTAGAGTAATGTAAATGGACTGTATGCATTCCAATTTTGCATGTAGCTTGCTTTATTAGGCTGCTGCAGGGTTTGTTTGCTATTACATGTACGGCGGCTGACAGAGGCCAAACACTCCAGACAAGAAATGATTCAAAACCGATAAGGCACCATAAAATTGATTGATTGATCGATTGAAACTTGTATTAGTAGATTGCACAGTACAGTACATATTCCGTACAATTGACCACTAAATGGTAACACCCGAATACGTTTTTCAACTTGTTTAAGTCGGGGTCCACGTTAATCAATTCATGGTAACTGAAACTAAAACGCCTACAACTGACTGGAACATGTTGTAAATTAAAATTGCTGCAATCATATAAACGCTTACATTGTATCGTATGCATGTTCGAAAATAAACTGAAACTGAACATGAATTGAACTGAACTGTAGGGTTAAAAAAAAGTGCAAAAGAAAAATGCTGCCAAAGCTCAAACACACACACACACACACACACACACACACACACACACACACACACACACACACACACACACACACACACACACACACACACACACACACACACACACACACACACACACACACACACACACACACACACACACACAACCAACCAACAAAACAGAAGTAAGCCAGGTTATCAGGGGCGCTGGATCTGAGGGTTATTCATCCTTAAAAACCTAATGACATGACATTTCAATGTATTATAGTGCACCCGATTTTTACAACCAAGATATAAAGAAAAATCTATTTCATTCTGCCGACTTTCATCTGGGCGTCTGCATCCGCCGAATTTACTGGTTTGAGAAATGACGTGCATAATTTGCCATAACTCATGGACTTTTGTGGTTTCAATATAAACAATGTATAGAAATATGAATGAACTATCCTGTAACTTTGTTTAGTAGTTGGTAATATTATGTGTGTTAATTACTTTTTTCAGGTCAATTTAGTTTAGTAACCATCATTTTTTACTATACTGTAATGCAATCAAAAAATAATTCATTAACTTGTATTCGTTTTTTTTTTCCAACAATTTGTATTACATTTGAGTTTTTTTTACAATTTGTTGCTGTCTATTAAATTAAACCTAACATAAAAAATTGTGAACTGTTAATATCATTGTACGGGTTAAACTCCCATACATCCAATAATTACTTTCTCAATTTTCTGTCTTCTCTCAATTTTCTGTCTTCTTTGGTGTGTTTTAGTCCTACAAGATCATCAACTTTGCACCAACTCTGCTCCAAATAATTGCATCAGAGCAGGTGGAGTTTCCTGTTTGCCAGGCAGGTATGGCAAATATGGATATGACAAATGAATGTATCCATTGTAGTGGCCATTTCGGGACATCTCTCCAGTTGCCGTCTGCTGTGCTGCGGAATGCTTGATAGTCTTCTATAGAGGCACTCAGTAGCTTGATTTTTATCAAATATTGATTTGTTGGAATTCTGTATAAAGATAAAACATTTAACTGTAATGGTCCAAATAAATCTGTAGCCTTTAGTGTCAAGCTCACTTTGCTTCCATTCAATTCTGTCATATCCTTTTTTTTTCTTTTTGACAATAAGCTTTTACAAGTTCTACTTCTCTCATATTTCCCAAACACTCCAACATCAAAGCATTCAGCTCGTTTAGGAAATTTGGACTAACAATTTTCCACAACCTGAAAATACCCACTTTTACCTTAAACAAATTGTCATTGAACTTGAGAATTCTTACTTAACTGATTCAAACCATCCATCCATTTTCTTCCGCTTATCCGAGGTCGGGTTGCGGGGGCAGCAGCCTAAGCAGGGAAGCCCAGACTTCCCTCTCCCCAGCCACTTCGTCCAGCTCCTCCCGGGGGATCCCGAGGCGTTCCCAGGCCAGCCGGGAGACATAGTCTTCCCAACGTGTCCTGGGTCTTCCCCTTGACCTCATGCCGGTCGGACGTGCCCCAAACACCTTCCTAGGGAGGCGTTCGGGTGGCGTCCTGAGCAGATGCCCGAACCACCTCATCTGGCTCCTCTCGATGTGGAGGAGCAGCGGCTTTACTTTAAGCTCCTCCCGGATGACAGAGCTTCTCACCCTATCTCTAAGGGAGAGACCCACCACCCGGCGGAGGAAACTCATTTCGGCCGCTTGTACCCGGGATCTTGTCCTTTCGGTCATAACCCAAAGCTCATGACCATAGGTGAGGATGGGAACGTAGATCGACCGGTAAATTGAAAACTTTGCCTTCCGGCTCAGCTCCTTCTTCACCACAATGGATCGATACAGCGTCCGCATTACTGAAGACGCCGCACCGATCCGCCTGTCGATATCACGATCTACTCTTCCCCCACTCGTGAGCAAGAGTCCTAGGTACTTGAACTCCTCCACCTGGGGCAAGATCTCCTCCCCAACTTGGAGATGGCACTCCACCCTTTCCTGGTCAAGAACCATGGACTCGGACTTGGAGGTGCTGATTCTCATCCCAGTCGCTTCACACTCGGCTGCGAACCGATCCAGTGAGAGCTGAAGATCCTGGCCAGTTGAAGCCATCAGGACCACATCATCTGCAAAAAGCAGAGACCTAATCCTGCAGCCACCAAACCGGATCCCCTCAATGCCCTGACTGCGCCTAGAAATTCTGTCCATAAAAGTTATGAACAGAACTGGTTACAAAGGGCAGCCTTGGCGGAGTCCGACCCTCACTGGAAACAGGTCCGACTTACTGCCGGCAATGCGGACCAAGCTCTGACACTGATCATACAGGGAGCGGACCACCACAATCAGACAGTCCGATATCCCATACTCTCTGAGCACTCCCCACAGGACTTCCCGGGGGACACGGTCGAATGCCTTCTCCAAGTCCACAAAGCACATGTAGACTGGTTGGGCAAACTCCCATGCATCCTCAAGAACCCTGCAGAGAGTATAGCTGGTCTACCGTTCCACGACCATGACGAAAACCACACTATTCTTCCTGGATCCGAGGTTCAACTATCCGGCGTAGCCTCTTCTCTGGTACACCTGAATAGACCTTACCAGGAAGGCTGAGGAGTGTGATCCCACGATAGTTGGAACACACACTCCGGTTCCCCTTCTTAAAGAGAGGAACCACCAGCCCGGTCTGCCAATCCAGAGGTACCGCCCCCGATGTCCACGCGATGTTGCAGAGTCTTGTCAACCAAGACAGCCCCACAGTGTCCAGAGCCTTAAGGAACTCCGGGCGGATCTCATCCACCCCCGGGGCCTTGCCACAGAGGAGCTTTTTAACTACCTCGGCAACCTCAGCCCCAGAAATAGGAGAGCCCACCACAGATTACCCAGGCACTGCTTCCTCATAGGAGGATGTGTTGGTGGGATTGAGGAGGTCTTCGAAGTATTCCCTCCACCGATCCACAACAGCCGCAGTAGAGGTCAGCAGCACACCATCCTCACCATACACGGTGTTGACAGTGCACTGCCCCCCCCCCCCCCCCCCCCCCGAGGTGGTGGATGGTGATTCAAACCATTCCATCAAAACATGCACCTAATTTCAATTATTATAATGAATTATTCTGTTTTCCTGGATTTTCACATATTCCAGCCAACAAATTCCAGTTGGAATCAATGGAACATTCCATCTAACAATTTCCCACTCTTACTATAATTTCACATTTTCCATACAGCTTTAGCTCTTCAGTATTCATACAATTGCTGCTTATATATTTGTTTATTGTTTTATTGATAATTTTACCGACCGATAAGTCTGTGAAATTGGTTGAAATATGAACCAACAAGAAATGATTGTTTATCTGATTGCTTGTTTGCAGCGGCCATTTATCTGAAGAACATGATAAGCCAGTACTGGCAGGACAGGGAGCCGTCTTTGGGAAAAGGCGTGTTCCCTTTCAACATTCATGAAAACGACCGTCAGCAGATCAGAGACCACATTGTGGAAGCTATCATCCGCTGTCCTGAGACCGTCCGGTACATATATTCTCACTCTTGTTGTATTTACTCCATTACTTTAACTGATATTGGGAATTCTGTGCAATTACTGTAAGCTGTATTATGAATACAACGTAGTTATGATGTTTAAGTTGTGTAAGTTCAGTATTGGTTTAATCAGTTTATCAATCACTGATGGATGCTATCAAATAAGGATGAGTGATACTTTTTTATTGTTCAGCCTTGGTCAAGCACATCATTGTGTAATTTATGGACTTATCACATCACTTCTCTTTCCAGATTGTAAAACAAATTTAACTTGATCCTATTTTATCTATATTCAGCTTAATTGGTTCTGTGACAGAGCTCTTAACTCAAAACACTTGTATCTAAAACTAACACCGGCCGTTGGAATGAATTAAAATCAATTTAATTGGTGCCGTGCCCCCTCAAAACAGCAGAATTTTAACACATGACATGCTTTCAAAAATAAAAACAAAGGTTTAGATAAGAAACATTGTCAATAGAATGTAGTTATAACAACTACAGTAGTTTTATGAAGCAAGGTCAGAGAACAAAGAGAGCACAGTCTACCAAGTCAAATTCCTTGTGTGTTAAACATACTTGGCCAATAAATTTGTTTCTCATTCTGATAATGTACAGCATTTACCCTGTAGAGAAGACATGTCTCCTTCAAGCTGTTTCTCCGTCACACACACCATTAGCAGCTTTTCCATATTTTCATGGATAAATGTCCACTTTATACAGTAGCTATTACTTAAAAATTCTGGCTGGTGTTAAACACATTCTGTTTCAGTTTGGTGCAGACTAGCAGTGAATCGCTCAAACTGCTTCACCAAGTTGGCGACATGCTCTGTCATGTTTTTGATGATTTTTTTTATTATTCATTGAATACCATCCACTTCTTCTGCCCACTTCACTTTCTTCACTTTTAGCCATGTTGTCGTTTTTAGGGCTTCCATAGCGAGTCTGGTGACAGATTAAGTTTGACCTATACGCTACTTTATATCAGAAATAACAACAGTGGCGGATCCATGTGAATGTACAAGCCAGTCTGCCCCACAACAAGAGGATAGAGAAAAATATGGAGCTTATTGACTTCAACGCGGACTACAATGGCAGACTCGCGCAAACCACTTTGTGTAAATTTATACCATATATGGAATAATCCGCTGAGGTCACCTGTGTGAAAAACGTCACAGGACAGAGCAAATTCCCAAACGGTTTGTTTAGACGAAGTATGAAGGTAGGCAATATTGTTTTATAAATAGCTCGGCAATGCTTCCACGGTCTGATTTCAAATTTTCGGGATTAATGCAGATCCTGAAAACTCACGATAGCAGGTACCAATAGGTAAGAAAAGTTGGTTTTGCATAATAGGGCCCCGTTAAGTTGAGGTACCACTGTAGTTGAGATCTTCACGTTGCAAAGATGGCAACTAATTAGCCTTGCGATCAATGATCATGTGAGTTTGAAAGAGGACAGTTTAAATATATATTACATTTGGGAAGCCCTCTTGATTCTGTCTTTGCAAGCCAAATTTGCACGGGCACCCCTTAGGCACCCCTGCACTCAAGCTTTTATTTTGACGATTTCTTATTGTTCGTGGAGCTACAGCTATTACTATTCAAGTAAATAACAAATATTATGTAATACTGCATTACTTGTTTTTGAGCTTTTGGAGCCAGCTCCAGCTCGGCACACCTGTGGTGCCTTGACACTAAAAAACAAAATATCTGCCAGAACCATGGGAACTTCCTCACAACCTGTTCTAAAACAGCCACAGTGGAAAGGGGTTCAGCTGTTACAGGCAATAAAGTTGGACCAATACTTTGATATTTAATTAAATGTATTGCTCATATTCCACTGGGCAGCCAGATTCTATCCTGCATTACATTATATGTCATTTCGGGGTTTTTTTGCCACAATTTGGGCACGCCTGCTTTAGAGCTGACAATTTCGCTAGTGTCTAGCATGATGGAATGCTTGGTGATTATGCCAGGTTTTGTATGACTTTTGCGTCATATATTTTTTTTTAAATGTGGTTGAACTGTTTTTTAAAAATGTTTAAAAATGTTTGTTTAATTTATTCATTTATCTCTTTTTAGGGTTGATTTCTAAACTGTGTATAACATTTATTTAGCCACAATTCGATACAAAACTTAACATCCAAAACAAACACCATCTTTCAAAACGGCAACAATACGAACATAAAAAATAAACAATATCTTCTATAAAATGTTCCAAAATATGTGCATGAAAATATCTTCTCTAGATTTTTCAAACAATATCGTGTATACCTTATGAGACATTTACTTTGGAGGTTGTGGCGACTTGTCCAGGGTGTACCCCGCCTTCCGCCCGAATGCAGCTGAGATAGGCTCCAGCACCCCCCGCGACCCCAAAAGGGACAAGCGGTAGAAAATGGATGGATGGATGGATGGATGAGTTCCATTGTGTTACAATCTAAAATCATCCTCAGTAACAACATCACATGGCTTTGCTCTGTTTGCAGCGCCCAGTTGACCATATGTCTTCGAACGATCATCAAACATGACTTCCCAGGACGTTGGACGGCCATAGTGGACAAGTTAAGTTTGTACTTGCAGTCCAACAACAGTGGCAGCTGGTACGGCAGCCTGTTGTCTCTCTATCAGCTGGTCAAAACCTATGAGTGAGTACTTTTGTTTGTATTTATATTTTTTGAATGGCTCCTTCAAGGGCCATAAACCCATTCATTCATCAACAGTCTCTTGTCAGGCTGACTAACCACATACTAGGGAAGTAACAATTAACGGTATCAATGATAAACTGCGGTAAAATGCCAGACAATTAGTATTAATGTTTTACATTTAAATGACCGTAAAACCGCTTATCACTAGCTAGCAACTACTGCAGCTTATCACGAGTTATCAGCTGGTGCTGTTAATCGCTAGCTAGTAGTTTGCGCCATTAATCACTTGCACCGCTAATTACTCGCGCCACTAATCGCTCACTAGTTTAAGTGCTAACATGAATACAAGACACATTAACATCTTTCCTCATCACATCATTATGAAAGACATGACGACGGGTGTATTTTTTTTATTGCATTCTAAATATTAAATAAACGTAAATAAAAGTCCGCTTACAGCACAGCCAATGGAAGGTCCTCTATTCTGCCCATAAAATCCAATAAATAACCATCCAAAAAGCACCAACAATACTCCATTTATATTTCATGGCTTGAATATTAACCAAGTATTAGTGATATTATTCTTAGAAACGCTAACACAGACAAACTATTAATGGCGGCGCCGTGATCACTTCCTGTGTGCCTATGTTTACATCATCAAATGTTCTGCTGCTTTCTTGTTTCCCTGCTACCTGTAAGTTTATTGTAGATTCATAAATCATGCATCTCACCTGAAAAGTAGATGGCTGGGAATATAATCCGACAAATTGGAACAGTCTGATAGCCATTTAGAACCTGGAACTGGCGAGAACGAAACGAAAAGCATTACTATTTTATCCATTTAGTTCCAATACTATACCCAAATGAACCGATTATGGTGTACAGTTACACTCCTACAACGCACATTTTGAGATGACTGCTTAGCGGGTGAATAAGCAAGTCTTTTTTGTGGAAAAATAGGTTGACATTATTGTAGTTATATTTATGCAGAATAGAGTTTTTCTTCATCTAACCGAAGATGATTCTTTCCAGTGGGATTTATCAGATAGTGTGTGTACTTCAGGTACAGGAAGGCAGATGAGAGGGAACCGTTGCTTGCAGCCATGCAAATCTTTTTGCCCAGGATTCAGCAACTCATCATACAGCTGCTGTCAGATGCCACAATCTTCTCTGTCCTCATCCAAAAACAGATTGTTAAAATCTTCCATTCTCTTGTACAGGTATGTTTGTTTGTTTACTAAATAAATTCACAGTTGTCATTCTAACTATTATGTTATCAGAATATCAATAAATTAATTAAGTCTTCAAATATGTACTTTTACGCAGTGGTTTTCAAACTTTTTTCACCAAGTACCACCTCAGAAAAAACTTGTCTCTTCAAGTACCACCATAATAACCAACATCAAAATACAGTAGCATAGTAGGCCTAAGTAGTCATTAAAAACAAAGCAGAGGTTTTATTTAACAAGTATATTTAATATTTTTTATCACTGCAATAGTACACACAGATTGAATAGTAACAATGTCTTTGAATATAGGGAAAAAACACTGCTTTAATCAAGTGATTATTTGGTGTACCACTTGATAGAGCCCTGTACCACAGTTTAAGAATCCATGTTTTAGAGCATCAAAATACCCACATGAGCACCAACTTTGCCTGGGCCAGGTCAGAGCCCTCGGGATTGGTAACTCCTTGTGTGTCCAGTAGGAAAAGATGATGAAAAGAGAACTGTAATAATGATAATAGTTATCTTATTCTGGGCTGTACTTGCAGTATTCACTGCCGCTCCAGTTGATCAACAACACTGTGATGACTCAGTGGATGGAAATACTACGAGCCATAATGGACAAAGATGTTCCTGCTGTAAGAACACATACACACTATCACACCTACACTCATAATTCTTGCTAAAGTCTTGTGTAAATCATTGTTTTCACCGATGTTGGCAACATCTTTGAATACCCCATACATACAACTTGGAATGACTGAAAAGTATTTTTTAAAATAAGTTAATGTTAACATACTACGGGCCTGATTTACTAAGCTCTAAGTAACATACGCTAAACAGTGTGTGTAATCTAAAAAATAGAGTGTACTATTAGTGGGCGTATTGCGTGCGATCTACTAACACTGCGTATGCAATTGAAAAGTGGTGCAGACCGCCTTATTCAAATGAGGATTTTGTGTGTATTATAAGAGGCTTTCGTCACAGAGACATTCAATCATTTACTGCACATTCATGTTGTCATGCTCTTACTTGTAGTGCTTTGCTATGTTTTCAAACCAGCAGGCATTTCAGTAGCAGTCGTGCAGTGCATCTACATTGACACCACTATTTTTTATATATTTTTTTGTATTTTTTTTTATAACCGCTGAAGGTGCATGGGAGGGAGGCTGCACGTAAACGTGTTCAAGATGAAAAAAATGCATACTTCAAGAAATTTTTATTATACAAAATATATGTTATTAATATATATTGTATGTGAAAAACAAACATCATCAAACTCATTCGTTTTAATCACCACCTTAAGTCCTTTAGCAGCTATAAAATTACAAACCCCGTTTCCATATGAGTTGGGAAATTGTGTTAGATGTAAATATAAACGGAATACAATGATTTGCAAATCATTTTCAACCCATATTCAGTTGAATATGCTACAAAGACAACATATTTGATGTTCAAACTGCTAAACTTTTTTTTGTGTGCAAATAATCATTAACTTTAGAATTTGATGCCAGCAACACGTGACAAAGAATTTGGGAAAGGTGGCAATAAATACTGATAAAGTTGAGGAATGCTCATCAAACACTTATTTGGAACATCCCACAGGTGAACAGGCAAATTGGGAACAGGTGAGTGCCATGATTGGGTATAAAAGTAGATTCCATGAAATGCTCAGTCATTCACAAACAAGGATGGAGCGAGGGTCACCACTTTGTCAACAAATGCGTGAGCAAATTGTTGAACAGTTTAAGAAAAACCTTTCTCTACCAGCTATTGCAAGGAATTTAGGGATTTCACCATCTACGGTCTGTAATATCATCAAAGGGTTCAGAGAATCTGGAGAAAGCAGCTAAGCCCGTGACCTTCGATCCCTCAGGCTGTACTGCATCAACAAGCGACATCAGTGTGTAAAGGATATCACCACATGGGCTCAGGAACACTTCAGAAACCCACTGTAAGTAACTACAGTTGGTCGCTACATCTGTAAGTGCAAGTTAAAACTCTCCTATGCAAGGCGAAAACCGTTTATCAACAACACCCAGAAACAGCGTAGGCTTTGCTGGGCCTGAGCTCATCTAAGATGGACTGATACAAAGTGGAAAAGTGTTCTGTGGTCTGACGAGTCCACATTTCAAATTGTTTTTGGAAACTGTGGACGTTGTGTACTCCGGACCAAAGAGGAAAAGAACCATCCGGATTGTTATAGGCGCAAAGTTGAAAAGCCAGCATCTGTGATGTTATGGGGTGTATTAGTTCCCAAGACATGGGTAACTTACACATCTGTGAAGGCGTCATTAATGCTGAAAGGTACATACAGGTTTTGGAGCAACATATGTTGCCATCCAAGCAACGTTACCATGGACGCCCCTGCTTATTTCAGCAAGACAATGCCAAGCCACGTGTTACATCAACGTGGCTTCATAGTAAAAGAGTGCGGGTACTAGACTGGCCTGCCTGTAGTCCAGACCTGTCTCCCATTGAAATTGTGTGGCGCATTATGAAGCCTAAAATACCGCAACGGAGACCCCCGGACTGTTGAACAACTGAAGCTGTACATCAAGCAAGAATGGGAAAGAATTCCACCTGAGAAGCTTAAAAAATGTATCTCCTCAGTTCCCAAACGTTTACTTAGTGTAAAGGCCATGTAACACAGTGGTGAACATGCCCTTTCCCAACTACTGTACTTTGGCACGTGTTGCAGCCATGAAATTCTAAGTTAATTATTATTTGCAAAAAAAAAAAAAAAAGTTTATGAGTTTGAACATCAAATATCTTGTCTTTGTAGTGCATTCAATTGAATATGGGTTGAAATGGATTTGCAAATCATTGTATTCCGTTTATACAGGTATTTACATCTAACACAATTTCCCAACTCATATGGAAACAGGGTTTGTACAAAATTGACTGACGATATGTCTATTTTTAATTTCTGACTATCCAAAATGTTCACACACACACACACACACACACACACACACACACACACACACACACACACACACACACACACACACACACACACACACACACACACACACACACACACACACACACACACACACACACACACACACACACACACACACACACACACACACACACACGTAGGACAGGGGATTATCATCTGTACATCGTCTGTCTGTGCAGCACGAGCACTGAACCTGCAGCCGTGTGTGGAACTATGTCAGTTTACACGTCCTTTTCAAACGTGCTAAATAAAACACAAAATAGTGCCCCCACAATAGTGATGAGTGTTGATAAGTCGCATTGCATGTGCTAAATAATTATAGCTGCATTTTCTCCTCCCAGTATTGTGGGTGTTTTTATGATCAGCATGTATTTTGCATATTAATGAAGACAGAGACGCAAAATGTATTGCATGCCTAATTCTGATTACTTTACAGATGCAATGCACTTTGCACACGTTTAGTAGATCAACTGTGCATGTGCCATCAGGTTTGCACGTGTTTTAGTACACGCAACCTTTAGTAAATCAGGCCCTATGAGTTTTTATTGATAGTCCGTGCAGTGTACCAGGGCACGTAGACACACATACAGTCCAAAAGTTTTGACGAGTGCAAGATCTTAATGCCATACTTAAGCAAGGTACACTTGCCAGGACAAGTCTGGTTTAATGACGCAATCTTTGCATTTGTTTGCAGACTTTGAACGTGGATGAAGATGACCGTCCTGTGTTACCATGGTGGAAGTGTAAGAAATGGGCATTGCGTGTCATCACACGACTGTTCAAGAGGTGAGACTTAGTATTTTTTTTTCAACACCGTGAACATTTTTAGCAGTTAGGTATTTGATTCCATACAAATATATGAACAGTCCAGAACGTTTATCATAAAGAGACTGGATGGTTATGGTTATGATTTATTTGTTACAAGTTTCATTAAGGGACTTCATGCGGTTACATTTGCACATTTCAACATATCTGAAAAGGAGTAGGAAGAAGCAAAGCTTATACCAATATTTAATCTGTCTTTTACTGATAGTTCATTCACACTCTAACTTTTGCATGTTTAAACTTGGTTCACTGTGTGTTAAAAAAACAAATTAAAAAAATTCAATTAGGATTATGAATTAATTTATATTTATTTTGATTGAGGATATAAGTATTTGAGCTGCCACATACCAGCAAGCATTATGTTGATTATCTGCAATATACTCAATATGACATATTGAGTATCAAACTTCAGAGGGCTGCTTGTAACTGCGAAACATATATAATACTGTAAAACCATACAAATGTAGAATGTAATCGCCTCATGACATTCAACACTTGCTCCTTCATTTGATTATTATCATTGTTTACCAACAAACCGATGGAAAACCTGTTTCGACAACACAAGTCAAGGTGACAAGCAGATATGAAGGTTTTTTCATTTTGTTAGTTTATTTCAACAGGGACCAGGCACATCAATCAACATTGTTGTAAATGTGCAAGTTTGAGCTACTAAGCTAGTTTCCAACCATAGTCCATAGGCAAGATGTAGATCACCAGCAGCAAACTATATACAATAAAAACAACAATCATTAACAGCCTACTTAAAATAGAAAAACAATATATTAATGTTTCACACACATTAAGCTGTCCTCAGAGACACAATTGTAAACCTGCACAAGACTGGACTGGAGGACAAGACCATTAACAAGCAATTGGGTGAGAATTTGTTAGCGCAACAGTGCTGTACGCTTAGCTTTTTCACTAGTAGCTACTAAACACAATTTCATTTTTAACACTTAAACAAGGTACACATGTGCACTCATAAATATAAACACAATGCCATCATAAGGCCTACTGTAATTAGACATATGATCTGTGCAGCAATTCCATCTTTGAGCTGATAAATGATTTAAGGGCTGATTTGGGGACAAAACACCAAAACAATGTCTGCTGGCGTTTTATATTTAAATATAGGAGATATTTTGTTAATACATATCCAGTATTACTAATATATCTCCCATATAAAAAAAACTTGCAATATCTGTTTTCTTGCTTTTAGATTATTCCAGTGCACCATCGCAGTTATTGCCAGTGTTGTGCCAAAATTTAGATTCTGTATTGCAAAAAGGGCGGTACAGATTATTTTTGTGTACTGCATGTTCAACAACATAGCAAAACACTACATGTTAAAAAGCTTGACATATGAGGAAAATGAGTGTCTCCGTGGTGACAGCTGGTAATACACGCAAAATCCTCATTCAAACAGGGCGGTCTACACCACTTTTGTACTTCCTAGTCTTAGTATTAGTAGATCACCCTCAACATGCCCATTAATAGTACACACACTTTTATAGTATGCACATGCTTTTTAGCAAGTGTTATTTGGATTTTAGTAGATTAGGTCTTCTGTGTTTCTGTTACAACAAAACTTCAATCAATTTCCTGGACTGTTAATATCTTTGTAAGGTGGTAACATTAAAAAATCATACATACGTGGTAATGCTTCTTGGTACATTCTCCTAGGTATGGAAGCCCTGGCAATGTCACAAAGGAGTATACTGAGTTTGCAGACTACTTCTTGAAGACTTATGCAGTGGGTATACAGCAAGTACGTATTTCCCTTGGTTTAAAATGTACTTACAGTATTTGTTGCTTTGACTAATGATTTTGTTTACATCCCGGTTGTTACCCCTTGTCCAGGTCTTGCTGAAGGTGGTCGACCAACACCGACAGAAGCAGTACGTTGCTCCTCGCGTTCTGCAGCAGTGTCTCAACTATCTCAACCAGGGCATCTCTCACTCACTGACGTGGAAACAAATGAAGCCGCACATGCAGGTACTCCAGGATGTGTGACGTTTAACATTGAACTGTATCCAATGCATTTATTCGCACATGTATACTCCATTTAGGACAATCAAGTATAGATTTCAGTAAGGGCATTTATTTGTTAGTTATTTCATGAAGTCTTTCATCTCTGACAGACTATTTGTCAGGAGGTGATCTTCCCTCTCATGTGTTACAAAGAAGAGGATGAGAGGCTGTGGCAGGAAGACCCATTTGAATACATCCACATGAAGTTTAGTAAGTACTTAAATCAAATAGTCCTCCTATATATGACGTGTACTGCACATACCAGTACTTTTCATTAGTGTTCGATGTCTACCGGTTCTCGTCATCAAGAAAACAGTTGAGATCATTGCTTGAATTATTCCCAAGCACAAAGGGGAAAAGTAAGGGCAATGTTTACAAAACTATTCAAATTTTACCTGACAGGATCTAAAGGTGCCATATGTAGTAATGTGGCTAGAAATGGTACCGCACTCACCGTCAAAATTTTGTAGTCCCCTCCCACTCTCCATGACTGAGGTTGCCAGATACGCAGCCGAATCCGAAGCCATCGAAATGAAAACAATAACAATATTTCGGACATGTAAATCTAATTTTGAAATGAGCATATCCCAGCTGAACTACCGTTATCAGTTATAAAGGTATTCGAAAAGAACATGATTTATTAATGCCTTTTGACACATCAGGGCCATTTAATGATGACTTGACATGAAATTATTACACATGGCACCTTTAAAGGGGAACTGCATTTTTTGGGGAATTCTGCCTATCATTCACAATATTTATGTAAAACAAGCACACATATGTTTGTTTTAGTTTAGTTTATTATTCTTCGGTCAATGGTCAACAAAATAAACAAACAGTTGTACATTCATAGATTGAAAATGAAAATGTTGCAGACTGAAAGGGTTTAGGCTGAAGTTGAACACTTATTGCGCCTAACCCTATAAACAATGTCAAGTACAAGATGAACTTCCGAAAATTATGAAATGTCCTTTGTACAACATATTATAAATACACATTATACACAACCTGAACACAGTTCAATTATATACACAGTAAAGGCATGTGAAATATCCTCGTACACATGTTAAACCTTTGCACCAATTATATACTACATACAAACAATTATACTTCCATTATTATTTATATCCTACATTTAGTTTTTAATTAATGTACGAAAGCCTATTGTGTGCCTTTAACCAGTTTTGTAATGTTCCTATGCCTTTAAGTTGATAGGTCAATCTGTGACGTCATTTCCCCTTTAAAGCACGTCTTTGTCAGAATAGCCGGTTTCAATCAGTGGTGGCAGCCGGCCTTGTGTGCGTTGACGACTAAATGTAAGTTTTGTCACATACTGTTACAGCATTTGAACTGAATGTCGTGCCTTGCTACTAGTGTTGGGTTGATGAGGCCTCATGAAGCATTTCGACACATTGCAAAACTGTATTGATACTGTGTCGATACTGTGTCACTAAATACTGACATCTGCTGGACATTAAAAATCCCTACAGGCAACCTATGGACCGACTCAACTGACACTGATTTTATGACTTAGTATATACAATAATATAAACCAAGTCATTGTATTTCATTTAGGATTATTTCATATCTTCATTTAAATAAAAATATATTTTTATCTTTTTTAGATACAGTCAAATAATGTGAACATGTATCGTGACTAGGATGGCAGAAGGTGGGGATTGAACCCCAGTAACCAGCAACCCTCCGATTGCTGGCACGGCCACTCTACCAACTTCGCCATGCCGTCATTCCTGTATCTTCTCTAGTAACAGTAGTGATGGGTCCTACAACACAGATGCATCGGCGCATGCGTCGAGCTCGTAGAGCGAAACCCTGTTTCGGTGCGCGTACCGCTTTTAGAAAGTCACGTGACCGATCATGAGCTGCTTTGGTCACGTGACCGATACGCGAACTGTATCGCACTGACGCCTCCTCTGTGCCCTGTGAGCAACGTTCCCTCTAAGGTGCGCGCCTGCGCAATTGCGCAGTGCTCAAGCGTCCTCCGCGCACACCGTGCGCGGCACAGCCAATATATGCCGCGCACCAAATCAAACCCATCTGAATTCTAAACAAAATAAACACATTTATTCTGTGTAATTTTGAAATGCAACTTTGAGTGACAGTGACAACAAGCGGCCCTAACGGTGTTCGTCAACAACACGCATTGCGCCGCTTCCTAATAAACACAGTTTGGTGCGCAGGCGTCAGTGCGATACAGTTCATGAGCGGTCACGTGACCAGAACAGCTCATGAGCGGTCACGTGACCAAAACAGCTCGTGTTCGGTCACGTGACTTTCTAAAAGCGATACGCGCACCGACACAGGGTATCGCTCTATGAGCTCGACGCATGCGCCGATGCATCGGTGTTGCCGGACCCATCACTACTTGCTACTTCTGCAAATGTTTGGTGCATTGTATGCTAAGATCAGTTGTTTTTGGGTCGATTGAGAGATAATTAGTCTCGTTGACGGCGTTTACATTCACGTGTAGTTTATTTAACGTCATTGCAACTGCGGTGGCGGAGTTTGGCCTTTAGATGGCGACAGAGACCACATAATCGCCATGTATGGCTCTGAAGCTTAGAAACTTGTTGGAAGTTCATACATAGTTAAATGCAGTATATATGTTGTTGTTATGCACACCTTTATATTATATTATATTATGTTATATTATGTATGCATATCCATGAGTATATAATTGGATTGTAATTTTTCCTCTTTTCTTTATTTGTTTAGACCACACACACACACACACACAAAACCACACACATTCACATCTACCTTTCAGCAATAAAGATGATTAAAGGATTCTCTGGCCGGAATCTGTCCATCGGGTCCCAACTCTAAAAGAACTACTATCCCTTCCTTACAATTAACATTAATCATAGTATTAACTACAGTATTGAGTCAAGAGTGATATATTAATATTTTTTCAAGACATTGGTCTTAAAGTGTTTTTTAAATGTGTGAATGGAACTGGAACATTTTAAGGAATCATCCAAGCTGTTCCACAGTTGAACCCCCCTGACAGAAACACATCTACTTTTTAAGCTGAAAGACAGCTGAACCTCTGAGGTCATAGGTACTCTCTCTGGGTTTGAACCTCTCCTGTAGACACAGAGGCAGCATGTGGTTATGAGCTTTGTACGTCACAATAGCAGTGTTGAGGTCAACAAGATCGTGCAGTTTTAATGTTTTTAATTTAATAAACAGAGCATTGGTATGGTCATGATAATCCGCATAATTTACAATTCTAATCGCTTTCTTTTGAAGCAAGAACATAGAGTTGATGTTTGATTTGTAATTGTTACCCCAGATTTCAACACAATAATTAAGATATGGGAGTACGAAATAATTATATAACATGTTAAGAGCCTTTTGATTTACAGAGTTTTTAATTTTATGTAACATAGCAATAATTTTTGCCATCATTGTCTTAAGTATATTTATGTACAGTTTCCAATTTAATGTATCATCTATATAGATTCCCAAAAATGTTGTTGAATACACCCTTTCTATCTCCATATCATCAATTCTTATATGACACTGTATTTTTCCTATTTCCAAAAATTATATATTTTGTTTTATTTAGGTTGGTTGACAGTTTATTGGCATCAAACCATTGCTTTAGTATGTGGAGTTCACTCCTTGCAGTCTCTAAGAGTTGGCCAAGGTCTTGCCCAGAACAGTACAGACTTGTATCATCAGCAAAGAGAATACAGTTGAGTTTTTTAAAGATTTTACAGATATCAGTAATATACAATAAAACAATTTTGGTCCCAGTACAGAACCTTGGGGTACTCCATGTGTTATAATCTTTTTATCTGAATCTACATTGTTCATATGCACATACTGTTCTCTGCCACCAAGATAACTTTTCAACCAATCATGAGCAAGACCTCTGACACCATACCTCTGCATTTTGTTTAAAAGTAATGTGTGATCGATGGTGTCAGAGGCCTTGCTCAGGTCAATAAAAACGCCAACAGCAAACTCCCTCTTATCAATTGCAGTGGTTACCTCCTCAACTAGTTCCATCACTGCCATGGAAGTGGACTTGTTTGATCGAAAACCGTATTGGTGTTCACTTAGCAAGTGATGCTTATCAATAAAACTGTCTAATCTTGACACAAATAATTTTTCAAGGACTTTTGAAAATTGCGAGAGTAGAGAAATAGGCCTATAGTTGGTGAACTGAACATATGTTTTTCATTTTAACTAGTAAATAAATGTGAGCATAACTCCGCTTACAAATGAGCCTATATGGTAGTAGCTCTATTCTGCCTATGAAGCCCTTAAAAAACATCCAAACACCTCCATTAAGATTTTATATAAATGCTGTAATTATATATGTAATGTAGTAACAGGCACATTCATATTTGGGGGCAACGTGGCTCGGTTGGTTGAGCGACTGTGCCAGCAAATTGAGGGTTCCAGGTTCGATCCCCGCTTTCCCCATCCTACTCACTGCCTTTGTGTCCTTGGGCAAGACACTTTACCCACCTGCTCCCAGTGCCACCCACACTGGTTTAAATGTAGTTTAAAGATGTAGATAATGGGTTTCACAATGTAAAGCGCTTTGAGTCTCGAGAAAAGCGCTATATGAATATAATTCACTCACACTCACTCATTACAAGATGTAATATTTACATAATTTACCAACAACATCTGCTGTCACTAGGATGCCGACTGTTAGGATATTACCGTTCAGTTAAAGAATGACTCATAATCCTCGTGGAGGGTTAAAAAAAAGGGATAGTGTAAACCCGCGTTAATTTCTCGGCATAGCAACTCACCAGCTCATGATGTCTACATAGCTGCATAAGGAAGTTGCCTCTCTCTGATCTATGTGCCGCTAATTATAGGTCCTTAACGTTAGCGCTTATAAGAACAATATTGCTAATATTTGGGTATTATTATATGTTGGCGCTTTTTAGATAGTTTTTTTAATTGGGTTTCATGCTGGGAATAAACGCAATAGACGCAGTGAGGTCATGGCTCCCATTGGCTCCAAAGGACATTTATTTACAAATTAGAATGCATAAAAAAAAGACATATGTGTTCTTGTCTCTCATAAGGATTTTGAATTATAGGCAACATTCCAGTTCCCCTTTCAGTATGTATGTCCAATGATCCAATTTTTCTTTGGTTGTTTTTATATGATTTTTTATTTTATCAAATTTAATTTAATTTTTTTACACATTTTGTTACAGACCTCTATGACGATCACGCCCTTCCAACCACCGCTGCCCAGAGCCTTTTGTGTAATGCTGCACGGAAGAGAAAGGGGGTGAGGAATCGATAAGTGCAATTAGTGTTTTTTTTTTTACATTACACTTTGCAGGAACTGTCTCATTATTTATAGTTTATTTTGTTTTGTTTTTTCTTTGTTTATTTTTGTGTAAAGTTCTAATCCAGCACCTGTTTATTTTGTAGAAAGTGTTGCGAGCCAATAAAAAATTAGCTGCGTGCCGCACTTTGAACGCCCTTGCTCTATTGTAGCTATGGCAGTTGCCTTGCCGATGCATTTAATATAAGCCTGTTTATTTGGATTATAAATGATACACAATGGATTGTTTGATAAAAACATATATAGTACGTAACCTTTAATAAGCTTTTCTCTCCCAAGGTTATGCCCCAAATGATGGAGTTCTGTCATCAAATACTGATGGATCCCACATGTGACTCTCACAGGAAGGATGGGGCATTGCATTGCATTGGTGCACTGGCTGAGCTACTGCTTAAGGTATATTACGGAGGCATAAGTGTATACACACCTGTAAAGTGTTGGCTTTTTGTGGACAAATGATTTTACAGCTTGCATTTAACATGTAAAAACAACGGTATTGAAAAAGAAACTGAAAATTAAATAAAATATTGCTAACTGGCAAGTTGTAGAAAAGATACTCAAATACTGTACTTATAGTTGGTGTAGACCAGTGGTCTTCAAAGATATTTTCAGGCCAAGGACCCTCAATGGAGAGAAGGAGCAGGGACCCCTTATCTATATATCTTGAATTAATTTATGGTTGTATTTTACATTAAACTGGTCCTAAAGGTATCTTCTTATTGTGCAATACTAACAATATTCAAATAGTAACCGTATTGTGCAGCTAATTGCCAGCTGGCAACTAGCGTCCTAATCTCTAGCTAGCGACTAGCATTCTAATTTTTAGCTGGCAACTAACAGTGCTAATCACTAGTTGACAGGTAACATGCTAATCTGTAGCTGGCAACTAGCACGTCAATCGCTAGCTGGCAACAAGAACGTTAATCGCTAGCTGACAACTAGTGCGCTAATTGCTAGCCGGCAACTAAAGCACTAATTGCTAGCTGGCAACTAAAGTGCAAATTGTTGGCTGACAACTAGAGCGCAAATTGCAAGATGACAACTAGAGTGCAAATTGCAAGATGACAGCTAAAGCGCTAATTGCAAGCTGGCAACTAAAGCGCAAGTTGCAAGCTGACAACTAGAGTGCTAATCGCAAGCTGACAGCTAAAGCGCTAATCGCAAGCTGACAGCTAAAGCGCTAATTGCAAGCTGGCAAATAAAGCGCAAATCGCAAGCTGACAACTAGAATGCAAGTTGAAAGCTGACAGCTAAAGCGCTATTTGCCAGCTGGCAACTAGAACTCTAATCGCAAGCTATCTTAAATGCTGACATGAATATAATAATATAGCCATTTATTCATGCAAAATTGTTTTATTCACATTCAACTACATTACAGTGTGTTGGCTCGTTGTTCATGTGTATTTAAATACATTTATATTCGTGGAAAAAAAGTGGGGGGAAATAGCAAGAAATATATTTTTAAAAAATCAACCAAGAATTTTGCGGACCCCGTTTGAAGACCGCTGGTGTAGACTTTGACAACGTGCATCAAAACTCATGTGTAGGTGTCATAGATAGACCAAGGACCGGCAACCTTAACTGCCAAAAGAAACATTAAAAAAGTGTCTGGAGCCACAAAACAACACAGTATATACACTTTTAAAAATTTGAATCTTCTCTCAATTTTACAGTTAAGGGAATCAGTCCATGCAGAATTCAACTCTCTATGTATTCATGGTTTGTTTATCGCTGAGTTCGCACACTTAAGAAGACTTCTCTCAGCCCACACAAAATCCTTCCTGGCGACAATCCAATTTGTTCATTTATTTATCTATTTAAAGGGACAATGCACGTGGCTGAACACAATAAGACATTGGATGTTGATTAAATATGCCGGATTATATTATTTCCATCCACAGACCCTCAACATGAAAACCGATTGACACAACAGCACAATACGATTTAAAAATAGATAAAAACACAAGCATTATAGCGACAGTTATAATAAAATAGTTATCATAAAATAGGTTTAAATGTCGGCTTGTCCAGTCAGGACACATTCATTACCTCACAGACAGTCGGAAATGATACAACTCTTCAAAAAATTGACATTTCCGCCACTCTAGAGTCTCTTGTTCAAAGGGAGCCACAGCAAGGAGGCACATGCTGGTTGCTGCCGTCTGTTCAAAACATTAAGTCACAAGAAACACTTGAATACTGAATAAACCAATAATTACATCATACTCCACTGGTTACTGGTGTAGCATACCTGATTTATATTGTGGAACTATGGAGGAAAGAATAACCGACTGGGTAATAAATAAGGCAGATAGGATGATACATAACGGAGGTTACAAAGAACATCTTTTAAAATCACAAATACCGTATATTCACAAATCTGATACACTTTGAACTGCTTTAATAAAAAACAGAGCAAACAACAACTTGTGACCCAACAATATAAAGTAATTTTTTCAATAAAGGAGGAAAAATAGGACTTGTGGGACAAAACGAACATCCGCAGAGGGAGTTGAAACTTCAAATTTCAAGTAAAGCAACTGCACTGCTTTAAAACCTTCAGAATTTCCAAAGTATCTAAAAAAAAAATCCGTCCTGAGATTTGTGCAAATCTGCACCAACCACAATAAACGTCTGCCAACAAGAGTTTCTCTACAATGTACTGATTCATTTTTGCATTGGAATCAAATGCTTATGAAGTTTTATCCATTTAAAAAAAATTATGACCTGTTCATGTTTTTGTAAGGAGGTAAACTTATAAGCAGGGGTTCAAACAATTGTTTCCCCACTGTATGCAAGAAGAAATAATGTCAACTGTACTATTATTAGTAGTATTCCTATTATATAGGCAATATGTTTGTACAGTAGTACTTCAGCTCTAGGCTTAACTGGTTCTGTGATGGAGCTCTTAACTCAAAACACTTGTATATCAAATCAATGTCTCCTATTGAATTTAATTGAAAACAGCAACATTTTAACATGCAACATGCACATTTAGACAGTACTAGTTGAAGCATGGGATAATGACCACACATTTCTTTGATAGTTCTGTTGGCCAAGTGGTCATATTGTTATGGTTGCTTGATGTTTTCTGTGTTTGCCTCAAACAATAAGCATTTAAATTTTAAGTAGCAATTTTTTTTTTTCAAGTTGCAAATGTCAGGAAAGTCCATGTCAACTTTTTTTTGGAGCCAAAGCGAGTCACTTTAGTTACTTAAGTTGTACTCCTTTTAGAGCCACTTTTCTGTAGCTTGACATAATATAATTAAGTTCTATGCAGTGAAAGTCAAATGGAAAGTTTTCAACAATGATGCTGTGTGTGTTTTACAGAAGCAGATTTACGTGGAGCAGATGGAGTTGCTGCTTCAAAACTTTGTCTTCCCTTTGCTCAACTCTCCGTTGGGTTACTTGCGAGCGAGGGTAAGAAGACGTTACAAACTCCACTGTACAAAACAAATATATCACTATGAAACATGGTCCCTTCCCACACCAAAGTTGTGATTCATGAATGCAATTATCAGCTTGGGCAGACCGCAATGAAGAATGTCAGATTTGAAGTTTTATTAGCGTAAGACTTCACAAGAATGCTTTACTGTATGTTCAGAGAAGAATGTGACGTGGTTAGACCTGGCCAAAATAGAGCTTTTTTGCATCAACTGGACAAATGCTGACTATGACCCCAGGATCACCACCCTCTCCATCTAATGGGGAGGTGGAAATATTTAGCTTTGAGGCAGTTTCTTTGTTCAAGGGTAACTGCACTTTTTGGGGGATTTTTGCCTATCATTCACAATCCCTATGTAAGATAAGCACTCATGTTTTTCTTTTTTTGTACATTCTAATTTGTAATATATGGCAAGTACAAGGTCGCTAACAATGCAGCTAATTGGAGTACTTTATTGCAACTATAAAGCCCTCTAAAAAAACATCCAAAAAACACCAACAATACTTTATTTACATCTCGGGACCTGACTTTTAACCAAGTAGTTGTGATATTGTTAGTATAAGCGCTAACGCAGACAAACTATTTTTAGTGGCGCCGTGATCACTAGCTTATGCAGCTATTGACATTCTGAGCTGCACCTGCATCGCCTCTGACTTAGTGAAAATTAATATTAGATCAAAAATCATGCCTCTCACCTAGATAGTAGAAGGTTGCGGCCATAAACTGACAATTTAGTCAACTATGACTTTCAACTTGAACCGGAAGATGGCGAGAAAGACACAAAAAGACACTCATTTGCGTGAACTTAAAAACTTTTTTTTTTTTAACCTGTGGTAGGATTATGAATAATTCTTCATCTCTTTTTTTATCCAAACACAACATTACAGCAATCATAAATGTCAACACTAAACACGAACACACACACACAAGTCTCGTTGGTGTGCTCAAAAACCAATATACAAAAAAATTGAAAATTATTTTACCTTGTGTCTGGGAATATGTGTGGCGTTGATGAATACTCTGGGAGTTTCCGAGTTATAAACGAGCAGTGGCTTTCTGTAGTCACCGCTAATGGTAGCACAAACTAGCACTGTGAGGCAATCTTTCATCGGCTTTTGTCCAGGCAGTGCCTTCTCCTTCGCTGTAACAAAGGTCTGCTTTGGAATCTTTTTTGTTCTCAATGCAATCAAAGACTTGCTAATGAACAAAACCCATTTCGCTGATAAAATCCTCAAAGTGAAGGGGTCGCAAGCCGCAGGCTAACTACGCAGCTAAAATGCTAGCTCAGTGGTTGTCCAGCAACCCGAACCAATACAGCAAGACTGTGAGAGTTTGGACACATTTGAAGCGTTTCTGATCACACAGCTCAATCAATCATAGTGGATCTAACATAATAGTGAGAGTCCAGTCCATAGGGGGGCCAGCAGGAAACCATCCCGAGCGGAGATGGGTCAGCAGCGCAGAGATGTCCTCAACCGATGCACAGGCGAGCGGTCCACCCCGGGTCCCGACTCTGGACAGTCAGCACTTCATCCATGGCCACCGGAAGTGCCGCTAGGTTCAAAGCACTTCAAAATTGGTCACGCCGGTGTGTATGGGATGTAAACCGGATGTGACGTAGGGGCCCCTGCCTCTTCAAAACGGCTGTGCCCGCGGTTAAAGGAAGTGATCTCATCAAAATGGCAGCCCTCAAAGGGCTTCCAGCAGCAACATAAAATTAATTTAAGAAAAAAAGAAATAGACGCACGCCGAGACATGGTCCGCACACAGAGGCAGGTTTGGCGCGTTCGTAAACTGAAAAGAACGCAAATAGAGGCGTTTGTGAATCGAGGTTCCACTGTCCTTTTAAGGAAAAGTGGACCAAAATCCCTTCTGAGATGCAACACGAGTGACCAACTACAAAAGGTCGTGCCAAGTACTTAGTTATATTTCACTTTACAGATGTGAAGGACCTGAATAATTGTACTCAGTTCACTGTAATAACAGGCCAATCAGTGTATTAATTTGTATTATTATTTTTGTCAGTCATGCTGGGTCCTGCACTGCTTCGGCCAGCTCACTTTCCGCAACGTGATGGCTCTGAGGAATGCGGTGGAATTGGTGAAAAAAGACCTGGTTGATGACAATGAGATGCCTGTCAAGGTGGAGGCAGCCATTGCATTACAAACCTTGGTCAGCAATCAAAAAGAAGGTATGTTGGGAAAAGTTAACACGTCTTCTTCAGGCACTTAACAAGAATGACTTCTAGGGATCTTGTAGCTCTGCAGTCAAATTGTGTGAATATTGACAAACATTCACACATATTATTACATTTTTTGCTGCTTTTCCCATAATTTTACATTTAGCGCATCAAAATCCACATGGAAAATGAATGGACAATTTTTGAAAGTTTCACATTTCACACATTTCTCAACCCATGAAAATAATCCAACATTGAAAACATTCAGCTCATTCTTTATAATTGTCAACATCACTAATACGCTCACTTTTCCTAGAATATTCCTTGGTTTGGAGTATTCTTACTACTAAATTTTCTAAACCGATTCAAACTATTACAAAGTCCAAACCTTTAACTTATTTGGGCTATTCATTTTCCACACTCACAAATTCCCACTTTTATGTAAATTCCACGTTTTGCAGACACAAATGTCCTTTGATCTTAAAGGACCCATAGCGTCCAGATGACCAAAGTTTCAGTAAGTTCTCATTATGTATTATTACTTTATTTACATCCTGAAAGTGAATCTGGTAGTCCTTTTCATATAATAGAAATTTGTTTTTGAGTGATGTGTAGATAACTAACTGTACTTGGAACTAGGGATGTCCGATAATATCGGACTGCCGATATTATCGGCCGATAAATGCTTTAAAATGTAATATCGGAAATTATCGGTATCGGTTTCATAATTATCGGTATCGGTTTCAAAAAGTAAAATGTACGACTTTCAAAACTCCGCTGTGCACACGGACGTAGGGAGAGGTACAGAGCGTTAATAAACCTTAAAGGCACTTCCTTTGTGTGCCGGCCCAGTCACATAATATCTACGGCTTTTCACATTCACAAGTTAATGCAAGGCATACTTGTTCAACAGCCATACAAGTCACACTGATGGTGACTGTATAAACAACTTTAACACTGTTACAAATATGCGCCACACTGTGAATCCACACCAAACAAGAATGACAAACACATTTCGGGAGAACATCCGCACCGTAACACAACATAAACACAACAGAACAAATACCCAGAACCCCTTGCAGCACTAACTCTTCCGGGACGCTACAATATACCCCCCGCCCCCAACCACGCCCACCTCAACCTCCACATAGTCTCTCTCAGGGAGAACATGTCCCAAATTCCAAGCTGCTGTTTTGAGGCATGTTAAAAAAAATAATGCACTTTGTGGCTTCAATAATAAATATGGCAGTGCCATGTTGGCATTTTTTTCCATAACTTAAGTTGATTTATTTTGGAAATCCTTTTTGCATTGTTTAATGCATCCAGCGGGGCATCACAACAAAATTAGGCATAATAATGTATTAATCCCACGACTGTATATATCGGTATCGGTTGATATCGGTATCTGCAATTAAGAGTTGGACAATATCGGAATATCGGATATCGGTAAAAAAGCCATTATCGGACATATCTACTTGGAACGCCCCCTTTCCATCTGCAGACTTGATATGCGCAGACATAATCTACATAAGTAGAGCACATTTGAAGGCATATTATTTTGATAACTTTTTGGTACCCTGATCCACGATTACTTCAAAACGGATGTAGTTAATATTATGAGCAAAAAAGTATAACATAAATGCCATTTCCAGACTTCCCTGCTCTTCCATCTCCTCTGCTTGTGTTTCCCCATGCTCTTTCAACATTTCCTCAAGCATTTTGAGGAAATCATCAGTAGAAGAGGATGCAAAATAGCTTATCTAATCCAATCTACTTAATTTATATGGCACATTTAAAAAAACAAAAGTTTCACAAAATGCTGCACAGGAGTTAACACACATTTAGAAGCAAGATGAAACTAAGGACAGAGAATAAATACATAAAAGAAACGAAAATAGACTAAAATCACACAACTCTCATCCTGGTTTAAAAGACAAGAAGTAAAAATACGTTTTAAAACGTGATTTAAATTTCATTAAAGAGGGAGCCGTCCGTACAGCAAGAGTTTTGGAGCCACAGCAGAAAATGCACGATCCCCTCTGGATTTTAACCAGGTTTTTGGGACAACAAGGAGAAATTGATCAGCTGACCTAAAAGACCTCGTGGGGGTGTAGATTTTTAAAACGTCTAACATATATTTTGGTGCGTTAAGGGATGTAAAAATTAACAATACCATTTTAAAATTAATTCTAAAATGAACTCGGAGCCAGTGAAGGGATGCTAAAATGGGGGGAATGTGCTCATGTTTTATTTGGGCCAGTTAAAAGGCAAGCAGCAGTATTTTGGACTAGCTGCAATTGAGTAACTGAGGCCTGGTTCATTCCAACATAGAGTAAGTTGCAGTAGTCCGAACCTGATGAAATAAAAGCAGGGGTTACGTGCTCAAAGTCATTAAAAGATAAAACTGATTTAATTTTTGCTAAAAGTCTCCGATGATTAAAACTGGATCAAACAACAGCGTTAATCTGCTGTTCCAATTTAAAATCAGTGTCAAACTTAAAACCGAGGTTTGAGACTATAGCTTTAAAAGTCAGACCGAAGACAGCACGTACGGCTGGGGAAGATTGTCTCGGACAGTCGAACCACAAACACTGGTACTCCTCAGGGCTGTTTACTCTCCCCTGGCTCTTCTCCCTGTATACAAACTGCTGCACCTCCAGTCACCAATCCGTAAAACTGCTCAAGTTTGCGGATGACACCACCTTTATCGGGCTCATTTCGAATGGCGATGAGTCCGCCTACAGGAGAGAGGTGGACCGGCTGACGTCCTGGTGCAGCCTCAACAACCTGGAGCTGAACGCCCAGAAAACAGTAGAGATGATCATGGACTTCAGGAAAGTCACAGCCCCACCATCCCCCCTCACCCTGATTGACTCTCCCACCCCCGTCCCCATTGTGGACTCCTTCCGTTTCTTGGGCACCACCATCACCCAAGACCTCAAGTGGGAGCTGACCATCAGCTCCCTCATCAAGAAGGCCCAGCAGAGGATGTACTTCCTGCGGCAGCTGAGGAAACTTAAGGTGCCGACCGAGATGCTGGTGCAGTTTTACTCAGCCATCATAGAGTCCATCCTGACCTCCTCCATCAGAGTGTGGTTCCCCGGCGCCACAGTCCGGCGCCACAGTCCAGGATAAGAATAGACTGCAGCGCATCGTACATGCTGCTGAGAAGGTGATTGGCTGCAAGCTCCCATCCCTCCAGGACTTGTTCTCCTCCAGGACCAGGAGGCGTGGGGGTCGGATCACAGCTGACTCTTCTCACCCTGGACACACACTATTCTCCCCTCTCCCCTCAGGCAGGAGACTACGCTCCATCCAGACCCACACCTCCCGCCACCTGAACAGTTTTTTCCCCTCGGCCATCAGGCAAATGAACAATAACTCCTAACAGCAGCTCCTTGAATTCCTTAAATTCCTTCTAAGTCTATCTGATAGCTCATAGGCTAGTGACTAACTGTCAAAAAGGGCTTTAGTTTTTGAGATACCCCTACCGGAGGTAGAACAAGATCTAACAATGTTTTTCCTCATCTCTAAGGTCTCCCATATATGAAATGGGTTCTTAGGTTAAAATATTTTACTGCAAACATTGTTAAATTGATACATATTGTCATACACCCCAAACTTAAAAAAGAACAAAAATACAGCCTGGCCGTATGGGAGTTAAGCCATATAAACTCATGTAGATTAATAACACAAGCTCTGACAGCTTTGAAACTTGACATAATTGTGTGGTCAGGAAGTTGCTTTACCTATTAGAAAAAACTGGATGTGAATATCTTGATGTGTGTAACATATAGAGACCTTTGAACACTTGCCTAAAATAAGCGGACATACAAAAAATGAATATCTATGCAGAATATTCTCATTTACTTTGTAGTTGCTTTGCCAGGGATTGTCATAAACACACACATCATGGCTTTTTGGAAAGATGGGGCTGTGCTGAATCCAGTGATACCAAATATATGAATATAGCATGTATAGTCAGTGTGTTACATCACTAAGTGTATGAGGTCTCCCAAATGAAAGAAAGTGAAACATTGACACATGGTTGTGATGAATCCAGCAATGCCAAATATGTAAATACTATGCATTATCATTTATCACTAAATATATAAACTGTCCCAAATAAAAGAATATGTTGCATTGCATAACAATGTATTGTACTGTACCGTTTGACATCACCGGGGGATGGGGCACACAGCTCATACTCAACATAATCAAGTCTCCACAGCCCATTATCAATGGTGACAAGAATGTTGACCGATTCAGTGTTACTGCAAAGTAAGTCACTAGAGGTAAGCGCTACTCTTTATTTATGATGCATTAAATAATAGTATATTTCACATGATACCATATACAGTTAATATGGAAAAAAATATCCAGTAGAATCAGTTTAAATTTAAATAGAACACCTTAAAAAAATATCTACAACCACTTGAATTTATTTTTGGTCAAGTCATTACTGCATAATGGAACATAATAGTGTTAGTTGTCCAAACCAGTAGAGGGCAGTATTGCCTGCACTGCTTACTTCACTCCCTTGGTGGTGTTCTACAGTGGTCTACAGTGAACTGGCTAGGCTACTCCTCCTGGGTGGATCCAGCTGTAGCTATCTACATCATTGTCTTCATGTATATTTTCCTAACCTGACAGGTTATTGCAAATACTATGTCATGTGAAAAGGACCTCTCTCTCAAACTCTCAAACTTCCTCCAAGATGGTGCAAAGCAGAATGCTGTCTTTATTGAACAACGTCTGACAAAATCAAAAAGAACAAAGAGAAAAAGAAAAGAAAAAGAAAAGAAAACCAATGTGCAACCTTCAAGGACATGAAAACATCAGCTGGAGTTAGTGTATCTAGACAGGTTCACATGGACTCAGATGTGCTCTTTCGAAGGTTACTTGCTGTTTCCAAACAAAGAGAGGTGTCCATGGAGACTGTGATGTCTCACGAACTTGCTGCTGTCCCACCATCTTTGTTTTATGATGATGGAAGCATGAGGAAGACCACAAAAGCTGACCTTGCTAAGAAACTGGAGTCTGTCGTTGAAGAGACACAGCAGCTGCCCAGTGTTAAAGAACCATCAGCATATCTCATCGATGGCATGGCTCTTCTGCAGAGTCTCCATGATCCAAGCTTCCAGACCTTCAACGATCTTGGTGAATGTATCTGGAATAAGATCAAAATGTTAATGGGAAAGGAAGGCATCAGCTGTGTTGTTTTAGTGTTTGACAGATATGATCATCAACACTCGGTCAAAGACCTTGAAAGACAAAGAAGAGGTACCATCCAAACCAGCAGGACACATATTATCACAGGACAAGCACGCGTTCCAAACTACAGGAAATTCCTGAGGATCAGTGGGAACAAGGCTGCTTTATGTAGCTTTGTCAGCAATTACATAATGAAGGCTGGGCCAGAGAGAATCTCGTCAGAGAACACAGTCATATTGGCAGGTGGCTTTGACAATGGTGAGGAGGTGAAGAGGGTTAGGAAGTGAGGTGTTGACTGTTTGAAAGATCTTTACAGTGACCAGGAGGAGGCTGACACAAGGCTGGTGTTACATGCAATACACCTTGTGGAGTCCTATTCTCGTCGCATTGTCAAATGTGACGATACAGATGTACTGGTTCTGCTTGTGTACTATGCAAGCAAAGGGATGTTTGGATCCTCACAAGTCTTCATGCATTCTGGACATGGCCTAAAGGAAAGATTTGTCCCAGTTTGTTCAATTGCTCAGAGTCTTGGAGCAGCTCTTTGTGAGTGTTTACCTGCATGCCACGCCCTCACGGGTTGCGATAGTACAAGCAGCTTGTACAGAATTGGAAAGACCACTGCTTTCACAAGACTGAAGACCCATCTGACTGACGTAAAGGAAATGGCCAAGTTTGGACTGTCTGGAAATCTAGACGAAGCTTTTGCCTATGGCAAGAAAATATGCCCTCCTCCTGTATGGCCAAAAGAAAAAGGAGAATGGCTGTCCTTGTACCAACCTAGATGAGCTGAGGTACACACTAGCATCTACCACAGATTCTTCAGCAGCAAATCTACCCCCAACAGAAGACGCCTTTGAGCAACATGTGTTCAAAGCCTTATACCAAACAGCAGTTTGGCGTCACAGCCATCAGGCCAAGCCTCATCTCTGGAACCCAGTTGGTAGAGGATGGAGGCTCAGACAGGATGGTCCATTGAACCTATCATGTTTCAGAAGGCACCAGCACCTAAAGAAGTTCGAGACATCACCCACCTGTACTGTAAAGATGGAAAATGCAATGAAACCAGCAAATGCCAGTGTCTTTCAGTGGGCTTGACTTGCACTGAGTTTTGCTCTTGCTCTTTCCCAGAGTGCCCAAATATGACCCACTTTGTCACTGATGATAATGTGGATGAGTGACAGGGATGGCTACCAAAAACAGCCCATGAAGAACACCAGCCAAAGAGCTGGGGAGTTTAACGTGAGGAGAGGGCTCATTCCTCCTCAGATTGTTTTGTTTGATGAACATTTGTTTGATTTAACGTGAGGAGAGGGCTCATTCCTCCTCAGAGTGTTTTGTTTGATGAACATTTGTTTGATTTGAAACAGTAATTTAATTTGTACTGTGTGAAGTTAAGTTATAGTTATAAAAAGATCATCCAAACTACAATCCTGTCACCTGTCTCCTTTGTGTGCTATTGCTGAGCTGTGTGCCTCATCCCCCGGTGATGTCAAACGGTACAGTACAATATATTGTTATGCAATGCAACATATTCTTTTATTTGGGACAGTTTATATATTTAGTGATGAATGGTTATGCATACTATTTACATATTTGGCATTGCTGGATTCATCACAACCATGTGTCAATGTTTCACTTTCTTTCATTTGGGAGACCTCATACACTCAGTGATGTAACACACTGACTATACATGCTATATTCATATATTTGGTATCACTGGATTCAGCACAGCCCCATCTTTCCAAAAAGCCATGATGTGTGTGTTTATGACAATCCCTGTCAAAGCAAATACAAAGTAAATGAGAATATTCTGCATACATATTCATTTTTTGTATGTCCGCTTATTTTAGGCAAGTGTTCATAGGTCTCTATATGTTACACACATCAAGATATTCACATCCAGTTTTTTCTAATAGGTAAAGCAACTTCCTGACCACAATTATGCCAAGTTTCAAAGCTGTCAGAGCTTGTGTTATTAATCTACATAAGTTTATATGGCTTAACTCCCATACGGCCAGGCTGTATTTTTGTTCTTTTTTAAGTTTGGGGTGTATGACAATATGTATCAATTTAACAATGTTTGCAGTAAAATATTTTAACCTAAGAACCTATTTCATATATGGGAGACCTTAGAGATGAGGAAAAACATTGTTAGATTTTGTTCTACCTCCGGTAGGGGTATCTCAAATTTTGAGGGGCATTGTCACTGGCCTATCAGTTACAGCTCTTTTTATTACCAAATATGTGTTATATGTGTTTTATGTCGCACGTTTGCACCAAGAAAAATTCCTAGTTTGTGAACCCGTTCTCAAACAATGGCAATAAAACTATTCTGATTCTGATTCTGAAAAGCACGCATCAGGGTGTCCAGGCCACTGGGGTCAGCATTCTGGTTTACTTTTGAGTCAAATAAAATAATTTCAGTCTTGGTCTTATTTAATTTAAATTTATGAAATTTACCACCAACCATGCTTTTATGTCCTCAAAACAATTTAAAAGTGATTGTAAACACGTATCACTTTTCCTTTTCAGAGGGACATAGATCTGTGTATCATCAACATAAAGACGATACAATATATTATATATTTTTTAAATGTCTCGCGTGTGCAGGATGTGCATTGAAAACGGATTACTAGTGGCTTACCTTGTTTTTGATCACTGAGTCTGCTCTTCTTTTCTTAGTTTTTCCACAGGTTCTGACTCATTTTTTGTCTCTTCTAGGGTGCTATTAATTTTTGGGCTTGAGTCATTAAATTTGTTTTCATCCAAACTCTGACCAAAATGATGGCTGCAAATTACTCACTTCTCGCTTGGTCAGTCCCATTTTGCGTGAGTCAATTTGACTGGAGAGGTCCATACTTTACTCATATTCCAATCATTTGGAAATGAATGCGGGCTTACCCTGTCTTTAATGCATCTGGCAGAATACTTGATCATTCCTGCAAATGATGTGTGAAAATAACATGATTCGGGATGAAGATGCTACCAAAACACATATTACTAGGGATGTCCGATAATGGCTTTTTTGCCGATATCCGATATTGTCCAACTCTTAATTACAGATACCGATATCAACCAATACCGATATATACAGTCGTGGAATTAACACATTATTATGCCTAATTTGGACAACCAGGTATGGTGAAGATGAGGTCCTTTTTAAAAAAAATTAATAAAATAAGATAAATAAATTAAAAACATTTTCTTGAACAAAAAAGAAAGTAAAACAATACAAAAACAGTTACATAGAAACTAGTAATTAATGAAAATGAGTAAAATTAACTGTTAAAGGTTAGTACTATTAGTGGACCAGCAGCATGCACAATCATGTGTGCTTACAGACTGTATCCCTTGCAGACTGTATTGATAAATATTGATAAATAATGTAGGAACCAGAATATTAATAACAGAAAGAAACAACCCTTTTGTGTGAATGAGTGTAAATGGGGGAGGGAGGTTTTTTGGGTTGGTGCACTAGTTGTAAGTGTATCTTGTGTTTTTTATGTTGATTTAATAAAAAAAAACAAAAAACGATACCGATAAAAAAAAAAAAGGATACCGATAATTTCTGATATTACATTTTAAATGTCCGATATTATCGGACATCTCTACATATTACCCAATATGAAATTGCCTCCAGTCTTCTGTAGTTGACGTCAGCATGCTGATGCAGGTGTTGTACCGAAATCTGATACCCATCGGAATTTGTAACTCCAGGGGGCGATGTTCCCATGGCGTTTGTTTGATGGTTAAACGGCAAGCCCAAAGAGGAGGAGAAGAAGAGCGCTTGCGTAAATGGCGTAAACTATCCTTTATGTGTAATTTATTAATGCTGAAATTCTGACAACTGACGTTTCAGCATCAAGGATAGTTTACGCCATTTACGCAAGCATTCTTCTTCTCCTCCTCCTTGGGCTTGCCGTTTAACCATCAAACAAACGCCATGGGAACATCGCTCCCTGGAGTTACAAATTCCGATGGTTAACAGATTTCGGTACAACACAGGCCTGCTTATATTTTGGAGATAAAAGTGGGCGTTCACGTTTCACATTTCACAACTGACTCAAACCGGTCTGCCGTCCGAACCCTAAGTTTATTTGCAACATTAAAAAAAATCCTGGTATTCCACTATTTCTTTCAAAAATTCCCTAATTGAATTAATATAATTTTTTCATATTTTAACCGATTTAAACCACTGTGCCATCAAAACATTCAAACTGACAATTTTCCACACTGCATGGACTCCCACTTCTCAACTCTTCAGCATTCACACACAATTCCTAGAGATTCCCTTTCGTTAATGAATGATTTTCTTCATTTGTGCTTGTGTGTGTAGCAAAGCTGTATATCCGGCCGTTCATCCGACCGGTTATGCAAGAGCTGCTGCATGTGGTCAAAGAGACTGAAAACGACGATTTGACAAATGTCATTCAAAAGATGATCTGCGAGTACAATGAAGAAGTTGCAGCAATTGCTGTTGACATGACACAGAGCCTGGTGAGCAATAAAGATATACGCTGTATGGACACAATATGAAAACATCCTCCTGACCACAGTGAACATTTTTGTTTAGCAAACCAAACAAATGTCTACTGCAGAGGACACTGGTCCTAAGGAGGATCTACATCCAGGTGTGTTTAACCTTGTAGTGTACTTCACAGGCAGAGATCTTTGCCAGAGTCCTTCAGAGTGAGGAATATGAGGAGAATGAAGACAAGACTGTCATGGCCCTTGGTGTCCTTAGCACCATCGACACCATTCTTACAGTAATGGAGGATCACAAAGAGGTAAGTCAAGAAATACTGTACTCACATAAGTCTATCGCTGAAGCCAAGTTAGTATGAAAAAAAATCTATATCGTTTTACTAAAACTACACTGTGATATCTTCCTCCTCAGGTCACTCAACAGCTGGAGGGGATCTGTTTGCAGGTGATCGGTCTGGTGTTGCAGAAGCCAATCATAGGTATGGCAGGTGTGTGTGTGCATAGGCAGCCTTTTGGTAAACCCCCAGTTTCTCTTATTCAGACCTTTCCGTTTTTAGTTATTTTCTGACTTTTGAATATCTAAATACAGAATGTAAAAAAAATGGGCTGCTTTTTGTACCAGAGGTTTTTGAAACAATGTGAAATATACTAAATGATTGATACATTTTCTACACTAAATATATCGAAATATGATTTTTATTTTATTTTATTTCTGGAAGCTGAAGAACTAGAGATTTGTTTTTCAACATCTAAACCAGGCGTTAGAAATCTTTAAGCATCTTACTATTCGATTCAGAATCGATACTCGATTCAATACGATTCTCGTGATATATTATTTAGTAAATAAATGATAAGAAAACCATTCAAAACCGGTTACATTTTACAAAAGCTCTTCTTGGCTGCTGACGTACGACTTACACAAAAAGTGTTTGCCTAAAACACTTATTTTCAAAAACTTGTTGTTTTTATTTACAAAAATCACATAATGTTAATCAATCTAATAAAAGAAAATAGAGCAACTCCAACCCACTCCCAGCTTTACAATATACTTATGATAGAAATTTGAATTGAGAAGACGTACAAATACCATACTAAAAAAAGGAAAACAATTTTTTTTAGAAGCTACAGTTGCAATTATAATAACAATAATTATTATATCAGTAATAGTTGTTTAATGTTTTTAATCAAAATATTTATTCTTAATAAAAAGTAAGAACAAATCCTAAAATGTATTCTAAATAATAAAAGAAATGGATTCCTTGAAAATTATGAATCGATTTATAATTGGAATAGATAGAAAGGGCGATATGGATGTGAATTGATATTTTTGAGCACCCACACATTTTTGACTAGTGGGCCATTAAAAGCTTAACAGGATGTATTTTGCCTGAGAGCAAATTAAGCATTTTTTCCCCACTGCATTTGGTTTTTGCTGGCGCTGGTGGTCCAATCATGTGTAAGATTGTCCACTAAAAGAAGTGCACACACTTGCAGTGACATTCCCTTCATATTAATAAATAACTCTCACAGGATTATTGACTCCTTTTAAAACAAATTGCTTTGTTGTTTTTGGATAAAACAACATGACTGCAGCTGTGAGCATTTTGGGAAATCCTGCAGTTATATTTATAAGTTTGCTGTCATCCGCAGAGTTCTATGAGGAGATCCTGTCTCTGGCATTCGGACTTACATGCCAAACCATCTCCCCCCAGATGTGGCAGCTCCTGAGTGTCTTGTATGAAGTCTTTCAGCATGACTGCTTTGACTACTTCACTGGTTGGTCTAACTTTACTGTGGGAAAAAAATTATATGATCCCGTGCCGATTTGTATTTGCTGTTTACCGGTACTTCCTTTCATAAACATAATGATTTTTGTCTCACCATTTCTGTCCGATAATATCACCCGCACATGTTACTATATACATTCATATACAGTGACTTACATTTGGATGTAAACAATAACAGAAAGAACAACATTCTCTGTGGATGTGAACAGTTACAGGGAGAGCGAGTAAGCGTAAGCCTGGTACATATTTAAGTAGGAAATACAATTCCGGCAGGAATTGTGTGTGAATGCCCAATGCTGGAGCTGAACTGAAATGCAGAAGGAATGAAGAGTATTGTAATAATTTGTTTGAATGTACAGTAAGAATGGTTTGAATATTGAAGAATACTTGTTTAAATGCGAGAGCAATGTATATGAAAAGGTGGAAACAGTTAAACTGTGATATGGTTTGAATGTAGAAATACTGTGATTGTAGTAAAAATTTTAATGTTGAAGATAGGAAACTGTACTGCAGCGTACTATGAATTTACAAATGAAAAATGTATGTCATAATAGTTGGAATTAAACTATGAGACATACTGCAAAATTAGGCAAGGAAGTATGCATCCCAGAATGAACTTACTAAATTAACCCTCGTGGGTCAGTCCATGCTTTCAGGAATTGGAACTAGGTCCTCCTGCTTGACAGTCGATCATATTAACCTCTGTACTAAACAGCAAGGCTTTCAAAACAGTTTGCCGCTTTAGTTAAAAAAAGACGTGTGCGACAGGACTGTCTTTTGGCTAATTACGGGTATAAATCAATATTTTTTCATTTATATGACTCATAGACGTAAACGTTTTTTAGAGAAAGATCTGTTTTTTTGGTCCCATCCGGGGTTTGAACGCACATCAGTGGGAGGAAAGGCAAGTGTGTTATCCTCTCAGCAAAACTGCCTTATCTGTCAAATTCATGTCCAACTTTAAATGTTAAAGGGAGAAATTCAGCAAAAGTATTGCTTTTTTGCTAATTTCAGACTAAATTAATGTTTTTATACTACAACAAATTTATTTTTTGATTGTGTGAAATATCTACTTGGAGTCAAGGTTATTTTTAGGCGGGGAAAAAATGGTAACCGTAAGTGAGAATGGTGGGATGAGTGCCAATTAAATTGTCCAATATTTCGGAAAAACATAAATACTGTAAAAATTGGGAATTTTTTAGGTTAAAATAAACGGCAAGTTGTATTGTCTTAGTCAAGACGATTTTTTAATGGTGTAATAGTAATTGGAAAAATGTGGGAGGAGTGGTCGAAAGAAAAAAGGGTAAAAAACATGAAAGTTATGACTTACTCTAAAACCGGTAATATTGGGGAATGTTTTTGAATAAGGACGCATGTCCTGAATGCGCTGAACGTTTTGACACTTGAACAGGATCAATCGGATGAATGGTTTGGGAGTTAGAGGTGGACGAAAAGCGCTAAAGAAGAACAATATGGATGAATTTTGGTGTAGATACTGTAGAATAACACAACAAGGACGTGCAATAAGCTTTGCCAAAAAGTTAGGTTGGCGGACACGGAAGCTGGACTTCTCTTCACTATTCTTATTTTATATTTTGCAAAGAACCAGCGTAGTTTACAGTAGATACTGTATCTGGTTTTGGTCTATGTATTTTGTCTGGGTTATAGGAGGGCTCTGCTGATTTTAAGGACCTTCTGCAAATATATAAGTCTGAGTCAAGTGTTTTTGACTGAACTGACGGGCCACCGGTTAAATAGCCCAAATGATGAAAAAGAGAGGACCTAAAACAGAACACTACTAGTACAACTGAAGAAGTTAAACAAATGACTACTGACTGCATCTGAAGGAAAACAAATGTGTAACTGCTAAAAAGGAGAGGACTTAAAGGGGTGTCGATGTAAATCACATCTCTGGACCTTAGTGTTCCATGTTTGTTAGCAAGGTTAAAATGTCACTGCAAGGATCTGCGAATGCGTTTACACTGGTCCAAGTTTCTCAATAAAATAGCACTCTAGTGTTTTTAGGAATTTGCTGCAAAAAATGTCTCCAAAGTTTAACCTAAACTCGGGGGCCGGTATGGCGTCATTCCTCGGCCGGATTTTCCCCTCAGTTAAATAGCTCTGGCAGAGGGTGTGAATCAGGAAAATGTTTCCACAGAGGGACTATAAGTAAAAAAAAATAAAATAAATAAAAGCAAAGAAAATCTGTGAATGTTGCCAAGTAACGACTTCGAAAAAGAAACCTCAGGATTTGGGGAATACATCTTATATACAGAGAGAGCGGATTAAAATTCCTCTTGAAGTGTGTGCAAAACTGGCTCTAAGATTTGATGGAAATATTCTTGTTGGCCAGAACAGATGTTCATGACATTTCTTGGCAACAGGCACTAGTTTTTCTAATCAGACGACATTTCAGTAAATAGATGGAATATTTTACATAAACATGTTTAGACTATTGTCTGACAACTGTGACGCGTCACCGATTAGCTGTTCTTATATGCAAGGCCAACCAGGTAGGCCATTTAGATCTACCTGGTTCCCACCTGCACATGAGAACATCCCACAGCACACAAACTATCAGTAGTGAGGACACTATGAATGTGCCAACATCATAACAGAGGGTGGAGAAACACATTAAGAAACTGACACTATCCAACCTGGAGCATCAAAAAAGGGGAACACCACCTGGTCCAAATCTCCCCAAACTTGTCCCCATCGTTTGTGCTACATTTTTGCTGTTAGTTTTTTAAAATTTATTTAGCATTTTCTGGTTTTTATCGTATTAACGTTTATTATTATATTTATTATTTATTATTCATAACCAGCCCTCCAACCATGTCAAAATCTCCCCAATCCAGTCCCAATTGTTTGTGGTGGTATTAACCTTTTATTATTCACATCCACAGTGATCATAATTTGTTAACTTAAAAACTACAATAGTTAGACCAAAACAATCTTGCAACACAAACGTAGCACAAACGATTGTGACATGTTTGGGGAGATTTTGACATGGTTGGAGGGATAGTTATGAATAATACCACATTTATAACAATGAAACCTTAATAACTTAAAAAACAAAATGGCACAAACAAAAATGTTTGCAGTACAAATGTTGCCCAAACGAAGGGGACAAGTTTGGGGAGAATTTGACATAGTTGAGGGTCTAGTTATGATTAATAATGATTAATGATTATGTTATTAACATAAAACGTTAACTTAAAAACTATAACAGACAAAACAATTTTTTAGCACAAAGATTTGGGGAGGTTTTGACAAGGTAGGGGGGCATTTAAACCTCACACAAAAAGGGGCTGGGGAGGTCTGACAGGTCTACCTGGTTGGCCAGGCCTATAAGAACAGCTGAGAGGCAACACGTCACAGTGGTCAGGTGACCCTTCTGAGGAAGACTGCAAACAACAGTCGAAAACATGCCGAGGTAAAATTACTCCATCAGTTTTATCGAAATCGTTTTGGACTAGAAGAAACTGAAAATGCTTTTTAGCATTCACACAATTAACAAGAAGACAAATAATCTTTTTGAGACAGACACTAAGGGTTACGACTCACAGGTTTCAGCTCCTTCTAAAGATTTGCTATGGGACTAATTAAGGCCACTGCATGATCTTGATGTTCTTGAGCCCCTTCTTTGTAGCCTTGGTGGTATGTTTTGTGTAATTAAACTTAACCATTTTGTGGGGGTTAGAATTCTCCCAAACACTAATCAAATAGATGAATTAGCCTTCTGTGATCTGTGATGTAAAATTTGTGTTACAGACATGTTGCCACTTTTGCACAACTATGTGACCGTGGACACTGATGTCTTCCTGTCCAACCCCAAGCACGTGGAGATCATCTACAGCATGTGCAAAAAGGTCATTATTCCTGTGGGAATTCAAGCTTTGCTGCTTAGTCCTGACTCATTGCCAACATTTTTTTCCAAATCTGTCCTATAGGTGCTGATTACAGATTCAGGTGAGGATGCAGAATGTCACGCTGCCAAACTATTGGAGGTCATCATCCTGCAGTGCAAAGGCAGGGGAATTGATCAGGTCAGAATCAGAGCCTGCTTTACAAATAATCATTTATACTTTATCGATAAACTGTGCTGAAAATGTCAGTTATCAAAATTTATTTTCTACTTTTTTACCGTTGTTTTATTGTTTAGGAAGGAGAGACAGGCTTATTGGGAGCCCACTACGCTGCTCAGTTATCATGGTGTATTTTATAGGAGCAAATCCTTAGATTACACAATTGCCTATCCATTTGATTATTATTTTTTTACATACAAATTGATGGATAACTAATACAGTGTAGATACATTTTGTTGCATGATTACATTAAAGTTTAAAACATGCAATTTCAAGCACCACATACATTTTTTTCAGTCAAAATGGAAAGAATGAATACATTTTATAAGAAAGATTAAGTACTTTATTGACGCATTTTATTTTTAAGGTTTTCGTAGGCCTTATAAAATAATGTGGTGAGCCAGATCTGGCCCCCGGGCCTTGAATTTGTCACCTATGTTTCAAACGTTCAAAGATATGATAAGCTGAAGATGAAGGCTGCAGAAACAAGGTAGCCGAAACTTTTCAGGTACAAAACTTTACCTTACTGGCCTATATAAATCAACCATTTATAAAAAAAAGTTCAAAGATACCATCTTGACCCTTGATGACGCTTGCAGCATTTTAGCGACTTGGCCATAATTTTTTAAATTTTTTGAACTAGGTCAACATTTCACTATCCTTTACTGTAATGCACTGCCATCATAAGAGTATGCCTCCCGATTCAGAGACTTAATGAAGTGAAAAAAGTTAACGAGTAAAAATGAACTTGTCCTTAGTGTAGCAATTGGTGACTATGCATTTTTCCGCCACTTGCGCTAGTGTTGCTAACTTGGCAACTTTTTTGTAAATCTAGCGACTTTCCAAACCCTCTTAGTGATTTTTCTTTTTCCTCAAAAGCAACTTTTTTGCATGATCTGGACTGATAAAAGCACGTATAACTATGCAGATAATGTCTTAACGAGCATTTGGTGCTTCCGTAAGTCAGGTTGATAGTAGCCTCACGCCGCTTTGACCTTTTCTCCAGGATGCACCGTTTTGTGGGTGGTCTTATTTATGTGATTTCACTTGGACTGTGGCTTCCCCCCGTCACCCATGTTAGTTTTTAGCGCTTCTATATGGAGTCCCCTGACCAATATAAGGTAGAACTACGCATTACTTTGTATTTGAAATGGCAACAGCATGTATGAGCCAGTCTGCCCCACAACAACAGGATAGAGATTTTATTGACTTCAGTGCGCAAAGCACTTTGGGCAATCCTCTACCATATATAGATAACCCGCTGATGTCACACCTGGTGCTATTTATTAACAGCTCGTCTGGAGGATGTACTGTTACACCCAATGTGACCCTGTGTCCTATATTGGGATTCACAGCTAAACTCCTAATTACATCACGTTGTCTAAGGAACGGGAATTGTTGGATGAGGAATTGAATGTAACAAAATGTGTAACTGTAAATACAAATAATACAATCAGTCGCCAATCAAAATCATATTTTGCTTAGCAGAGCAATGTATGACATACACACATCAACACTAATTCAAATTAGACCATCTTGTGTTATACTTTAAATTTAATGTACTTGTTTAAACTGTCATAATAATCACAAATACAGAATCTAACACTCATGTACAAAATAAACTTACTTATATTGCCACTCAAAGGGTTTGGAAACAATAGTTTGGATAGACAATCCTGCTCAACCAGCTCTTGACACAGCACAATGGAGCATTTCCCAATATGTCACTTCCTGTTGCTGCTTATTGACTGAACACTAACACATGTGAATACTATGACCCCAATTAGCATTTTCTTTCTCATCGATGTACACTCAGCACCCCATCTTGACAGAAAAAAACCGAAATGTAGAAATGTTTTTGCAAAATTATTGAAAAAATAAAAATGTAAACATCACATGGTCATAACTAGTATTTAGAGCACTAGAAGCAATAAAAGCACATTTTTAAGCAAGTACAGTCATGAGTCTTCTTGGGAATGATGCAACAAGTTTTACACACCTGGATTTGGGGATCATCTGCAATTCTTCCTTGCAGATCCTCTCCAGTTCTGTCAAGTTGGATGGTAAATGTTGGTGGACAGCCATTTTCAGGTCTTTCCAGAGATGCTTAATTGGGATTAGGTCAGGGCTCCTGCTGGGTCTGTCAGAAATGGTCACAGAGTTGTTCTGAAGCCACTCCTTTGTTATTTTAGCCGTGTGCTTAGGATCATTGTCTTGTTGGAAGGTGAACCTTCGGCCCAGTCTGAGGTCATGAGGTGTTTTGATTGGGTCATATAAGTGAATGTTGCGCTGTGTGCACGTCAAAGCAAACTGAAGGCGCTGACCTGGCCCGTGGGCCTTAGTTTAAACAGCCCTGTTTTAGATGATAAATCATGCCTCTCACCTGGATAGTAGAAGGATGTGGCCATAAACCGAGAAAATTGTCAACTTTGACATTCAACTTAGACCTAGAGATTGCGAGAAAGACACAAATTAAACGCTCGTTGGCGGCCAGCTTTTTTTTTGTTGATGAATTTTTCATCCAAACAGAAAAATATAAACATTCCATCAGTTGGCATCCTAGTGAGAGCAGATATTGTAAAGTAAGTCATTGTTTTATAATGTTTGTACTTTGTGGTTTGTATTTCTTGTTCAGCACTTAGCAATACTGCTACATGATGCTTGTTTCACTGAAGCTGGATCTGTTTAGCTCAGTCTCTATATATTCAGGCTCAAAAATATAAGGTTCATCATTTATCCCGAAGTATTCTTTGATGGCTCTCATAAGGATTGTGAATGTCAGGCAAAATTCCTAAAAACATGCAGTTCCCTTTTAAAATGGGGTTACACGTGCTATCATTTTTGTCCAAGCATTTTTTGATTGTTTTAGACTATGGTTTTTTACTTTTGTCACCGTCAAGCTATTTCTGCGACCAATACATTTGTCCACCTGTGTATTTAAAAAAAAAAAAAGTTTACACAGATGTTTCTCTCTCAATTATAGTGCATTCCTCTGTTTTTGGAGACAGTCCTGGAGCGTTTGATGCGAGGCGTCAAATCCAACGAGCTAAGGATCATGTGCTTGGAGGTAGCTATTGCTGCTCTTTACTACAACCCTGCGCTGCTCATGCACACTTTGGAGAACACACACTTCCCCCAAAACTCGCAGCCCATCACCGCCCACTTCATCAACCAGTGGATGAACGACACAGAATTCTTCATCGGGTGAGACATAGACAGTTTTTATCTGATTACCGTTATTAAACCACTTCTTTTCTTTTATGATACGACAAATATACAACATTTAAAAAAAAATTGCTTTGGTTTGAACAAATAAAATGCTTCAAGTAAAATAAATGCAAGTGGACCTTTAAAAACTATCTTAAATTACTACATCAGATCACCAGGCATTAATACATCAATACAATGAAGATGTTTAAGGCGTTGTTGGGTCCTTTGAAAGGCACTATATAAATGCATGTTATTATAACATGATATTCATTCATTTATTTTTTACTGTTTCTCCTGTTCAGGGTCACAGTGACACGGTGTCACAGGTGAGCTCTGCCAACAGACTATTCTCTGCTCCTATCACATGTGGAGCAATCGCATAAGTTAAACCACAAGCATAAGTTCTTAACCTTTTTGACCTTGGGGCCTAACTTTTTCACTACAGAGGGGTCCTGGGCCTATATTCAAATAATAACTCTGAATTTGTAAACTCTTGATTTTATTCATAGTCAATAATCAGTATTGACTATGAGTAGTATTTGTAATCACTGTATGTGGAACTCTCTATGTATTATTCTAACTGATCTTTCTTTTTTGTAACATGCTAAGTGAGTAAGTGTACTTTTGTAGTTATTTCCCCATATTTCTGTACAATAACTCAGATATGTTAACACTGGCGAGCAGTACAGAATATGGAGTGATTTTTGGTACAAAACAGCCATCCATTTTCTACCGCTTGTCCCTTTCGGGGTCACTGGAGCCTATCCCAGCTGCATTCGAGTGGTAGGTGGGGTACCCCCTGGACAAGTCGCCACCTCATCACAGGGCCAACACAGATAGACAACATTCACACTCACATTCACACACTGGGGACAATTTAGTGTTGCCAATGAACCTATCCCCACGTGCATGTCACATATTTTGCTTTATTCATTATTGACGTATTTCTTGCCACTTTATGTTGTATATTTTTATGAGATTTCTAATGAACATGTTCATCAATTATTACACCCAAATTGGTTTTCTTTTACTCTTTCACTGTCTTGTCTATTTGTATTTGTGTTTGACTTTCTCTTCTAGCGCTACTTTTTTGTATTATTTTAGTTCTACTGAGATTCAAAGATAGTCGTTTTTTGTCAAACCATCTCTTTAATTTATCAATTTATTCTGTTATTATTTGTAATAGCTTCCGTGTATTCTCTCCTGAACAAAACACAGGCGTTGTGTCACATGATTACCTCGCGCAAGAGGCTGTAATCAGTGGCCCTCCAGTGTTGATGGTGAACCTTAACTTACCATTCTTGTTTTCTTTCATGATTGTTAGGGAAAGTGATGTAAAAGCACAGCAGGGCATTTTCACACGTCGAAAAACTAAAGAAGAAGTATTTCTGATTCTGAAGAAGAGCCCCAAACACATTGCATCAGCTCAAAGTTGGTAGCAGTCATGGCACCCACGTGAGTGCCTTTTGACAAATCATTGAGATTGCCTGAAAGCGAGTTGGGCATACTCTGGTTTGAGGTTCTCATTACTGCCACAAGTGGTGGAAAAGTGTATTACAATTGAGTACCTCAGTACGTGATTCAGACATTGAGGCTTCACCAAATTTTTTTTTTAAAACTTTTTTTTAAAGCATATTCTGCATTCTTTGGTCCAAAATGAATCATTTTCAAGAATAAACATGGCTAAATGAACTAAACATATCAATACTACAGACCAAACCAATTAAACCACGCTGTTTAGTATTGTAGCTTCTGATTGGCTCAGCCTCTGCAAGCATTAGTATATTTGATTTAAAGAGTGTAAAGGTGACTAATTAATTACTGTTATTTAATGTCTAGAAGGCTCTCATAATGCTGAAAAATTTATTTAAAATATTGTTTACAGGTTTTTAAGCTTTAGCTATGGTATTATATTTGATTTATAATTAGTGATTCCTACTTCATGGAAGTTAATTTATCGCTGTCATGTCCGGAACCAATTAACAGTGATTAAAAAATGGGTGACTGTAAGTGAAACCGCGGCGGAGCAATTGCAATACATTCAAATTGTATGTTTTTTTTACAAGAGTGCATATACAACAAATATATATAAAACAAGGCACTTAAAAAAAGTTGTTAGGAGCTTTCTGTGTAAGTGGATGAGAAAGCCATTGTCTTGTACCAGGATGAGTTCACACAGGTCATTTTAGTTCAAACAAAAAAAAAGATTTTTGTTAAAAAGGTAAAAATCATTGATTGTAGTCAATATGCGCTGTGCATAAATCAGTTTCTGTATTATTGATACATTTTTATTTGCTTATCATTCCCTTGGGATGCACTCACCAGACTCCATGACCGTAAGATGTGCATCATCGGCCTGACTGTCCTGATGGAGCTTCCGAGCCGACCGGCGGTGCTGGAAGGAGTCGCCAACCAGATTATTCCTTCTATATTGCTGCTCTTCTTGGGCCTCAAACACCTTTACACCTCTCGTCACGTCAATAAACCAGACCAGCTGGCACACAACAGGACTTTGGCAGAAGAGAAAAATGGTGAGAAGAATGAAAACACAAATAATTCTGAGAATGGCAACATTGCATTAGTGAGTTTTAATGTTGTGTGTGTGTGTGTATAGAGGAGATCCCCAGTGATGAAGATGAGGCGAATGAGAACAGCAACACGATGCAGCAACAGTCCAGTACGCCAATGGGCCTGGAAGATGGGAATAATGACGAAGACTATTGGGACGATGACGATGACGATGATTCCTTTGAGGGAACACCTCTAGAAGAGTACAGCACGCCTATTGATTACGACAATGGAGAAGATGAATATCAGTTCTTTGCGTCTGCGCTGCTCAGTAAGTCAACATTTTTTCTGGTGAAACCTCAATGTGAGCTGAGAAAAACAGAATTGAACTGAAGTTCTGTCCAATGAGGATGTTCTCCAAGATACTACATTTTTACCCAGTACTAGTATATGAGAATACACATGTTGTGTAACATTGCACTATACTATTGACTGTTTCAGGGGTCCAGAGTAATGATGCCGCTTGGTACCAGTGTTTGACAGCCCCCCTTAGTGATGACCAGAAGGCACAGCTGCAGGAGATCTACAACATCTCACAACAGAGGAGGAGCAATGCCGCCAAAGGCCAGTGGTAAGGAGCAAGGCGAGGGTGTTAGTGATCATCAGTTACCAATGCTTTGATTACGGTAGTCATCGTGATGGACTGCAGCTTGTAGTTTCTGTTTAGCAGCAAATAAACAAAATGGATTGACCATTCTCACAAGTATACTAATGTTTTTTCTTAGCTTCTCTTATATTAGCATGCTAACGTTTTATGCTAGCTTTTTTGCAACTTTCTATGCATACTCCAACAAATACTGCATTTTGGTATTTCATTTACCCAGTCAGGTGCTAGCTTTATAACGTTAGCATGCTAGTATGCTCACATTAGCATGCTAACTTTTTCTACTAATTTTACACTTTTTTCTCTAATTCCGCAGCCGTACATTTTAGAGTCATATGACTTGGTATGTGACACATGCTAACTGTTAGCATGTTAATGTTAGCATGCTAACATTAAAGGGCAAATTTTTTTTTTGCTAATTTGACACTTTTTTCCTCTAATTCCACAACCATTCACCTAAGGGTCATATAACTTGGAATGTGACACATGCTAACTGCTAGCATGCCAACATTAACATGCTAAGTTTTTTATATGTTCACTTAGTTTACACTAGAGAAGCTCCTGGTGTATTTAGTTAGTTTAACCATTTTGTTTTCCAATGTGAAAGAGCAGTGAATTAATTAATATACTTAAAATTCATTCTGGACCTCTTGATTTTACTTTGTTGTATTTTTTGTCCGTATGGATGTGAAATTGTCTTAAATTATTTTGTAGATGGTCTTAAAAAAATATATTGAATTTGACATGTTGAAACCTGCAGAGACCCTATCAATGGTTAAGACTGCTGCCTCTCACGCAGTACTACTAGGTTCAAATCCATAACTTGGAAGATCTAGTTTTTTTTGTTTCACCTCTATCATAGTTTAATGATTGCATTTGTATATGAGCAAAAATCACGTCTTGCTTGGACCCAGGATAGCTAATTTGTTAAAACTGCTGCCATTCACTCTGTATTACTGGGTTCAAATCCATAACTTGGAAGATCTAGTTTTTTGTTTCACCTATCATAGTTTAATGATTGCATTTGTATATGAGCGAATATCATGTGATGATGGGACTCAAGATAGCTAAATCAGGAACGTCGAAGGAGGACCGCCACTGCAAAAGGAGAACGTCGACCATGAGATACACCAGAGCAAAGAGGAGAGGTGTCTATCCTCCTCTACCGCCCCTCCCTCCATTCTGAATGCATGTGAAGATCCCTCCCCCACATCCCCCAAGCCATCCACGTCTCCATCTTTCTCCCTCCCTCAAGTAGACCTTTCTCCCCCCTTCTCCCCCTTGGAGTTCCGGGAGCTACCCCCACTCACGCCCCACCCTACTCAGATTTTTACCCCCCTAGATCATCGCTCACCTCCACCACCCCCTCCACGAAGGCGTGCTCCACAACCCCCCAGCCATACTTCACCTTTCTCACGCCAACCCCTTACACGCCCTCAACGTCCACCTTCAGTAGTTCGTCCCAGCTCTGACGCTGCTCACTCCCCCTCCCCCTTACGGCAAACCCCGCCTCGCCCTGACAGCAGTCCTGAATATTTCTGATACAGAAAAGGGTTCAGCAGTAGACCACATTATCAGCTGGGCCCAAGGTTGCCTACATCAAATCATGGCACCTTCTACATCCCTGTTGTGACTACCAAGAGAGTAAACATTGGGAAACTTAGCCACCCTGCTAACCTAAACAATCTCATTCCTATTATCTCCAAATCAAAGCCAACATCGAAGCCTGTCAATAACACCATCAGGATGGGTCTGCTCAATGTCAGGTCTCTGAATAGCAAATCATTTTTAGTCAATGATTTTATTAGCACTTCTAAACTTGACTTTATGTTTTTAACTGAAACATGGCTGGAACAAAATAACAGTGCAAGCATTCTGATCGAGACAGCACCCCCCAACTATAACTTCATTGATATATGTAGATCGGGGAAAAGAGGTGGAGGGGTTGCTGCTATATTTAAAAACATGTTTCAGGGGAAACAGATGTCACTCGGTGAGTTTACATCATTTGAATACCTGTGTGCTGTGTTGAAATGCTCTCCCAAAATTCTCTTGTTAATTATCTACAGGCCACCTAAATATTCTGCAAATTTTTTTGATGATTTTACTGAACTATTGTCTAGCATCTCCACTGACTTTGACTGCCTGGTTATAACTGGTGATTTTAATTTTCATATTGACGATTTAAATGACAAGGGCGCAAAAGAACTTTTTACTATTTTAGACACATTTGAACTGTCTCAACATGTGAAAGAGGCTACACATTATAAGGGACACACCCTGGACCTGATTATCACAAAAGGTCTCAATGTTTCTGATGTTCTTGTGATTGATCCTTCATTGTCTGATCATTTCTGTGTTTTCTTTAATATTTCTGTAATTCCGGACACACAAACAGAATCAAAGAATGTCAAAAAGCGGTACATAAATGAACATGCTAATGTCCTCTTTAAAAACGCCATCTCCTCACTACCACCTCTAAACCCATGTCATGCTGATGATCTTGTAAGCAACTTTAATTCCAAAATTGTGAATATCATAGATATCATTGCACCTGTTACAGTTAAAACGATTTCTGGCAAGCAAAAGGCACCCTGGAGAAAATCTGCTGCTGTAACAGCCCAGAGAAGAGAGTGCAGGAAGGCTGAACGAATCTGGCGGAATACAAAACTTCATATTCACCATGACATCTATAAAGAGAGCCTCCAGGCCTACAATTTAGTCTTAAAAAGTGCTAGAGAAACATTCTTCTCCAATATCATAAACAGCAACACAAATAAGGCCAAAACCCTATTCACAATCGTTGACAGACTGACTAAACCCCCAACACAAATACCAGCCGAACTCCATTCCACGCAGAAATGCAATGACTTTGCATTCTTTTATACTGATAAAATTGAAGGCATCAGACGCACCATCAATATCTCAAGTAAAAAAGTTGGATCACCACCCCATTTAGGCAAAAGTAACACAGCAATGATGGCAAGCTTTAATGCCATAGACTCTAAAACTCTAGTGGAAACGGTGACAGCTCTAAAGTCATCCACCTGCTGCCTTGATGTTTTACCTACCAACTTCTTTAAGAATGTTTTTGACTGCCTATCAACAGACATCTTGCAAATAGTTAATAATTCTATTAAATCGGGCAATTTCCCGAAGGCTTTCAAAACTGCAGTCATTAAACCTCTTCTAAAAAAGCAGAGCCTAGATGCCTCTGTTATCAACAACTACAGACCAATTTCAAATCTACCATTCATAAGTAAAATAATTGAGAAAGTTGTCCTCCAACAACTAAATCACTTCTTGGCTTCTACTGGCTGCCACAACAACTTCCAGTCAGGATTTCGACCTCTTCATAGCACAGAGACGGCCCTTCTTAAAGTTATAAATGACATCCGTCTAAACACAGACTCTGGCAAAACTTCAGTATTAATGCTTTTGGACCTCAGTGCTGCATTTGACACTGTCGACCACTCAATACTTTTGGACAGGTTGGAAAACTGGGTGGGGATCTCAGGCACAGTTTTAAGCTGGTTCAAGTCATATCTACAAGATAGGAACTATTTTGTTTCCATTGGTGACTTTGTATCAGAACCAACCAACGTAACGTGTGGAGTCCCCCAAGGTTCAATCTTGGGGCCGACTTTATTTAACATCTATATGCTCCCACTAGAACAAATCATGCAAAATAATAACATTGACCATCATTGCTATGCCGATGACACCCAAATCTATGTAGCGCTATCACCAAATGACTATCGCCCCATAGATCTTCTGTGCCAGTGCATTGAGCAAGTCAAACACTGGATGTGCCAAAACTTCCTACAACTAAATGAAGATAAAACTGAGATAATTGTTTTTGGTGCTAAAAAAGAAAGGTTTAAAGTCATCCAACACCTTCAATCACTGTCCCTGAAAACCTCAAATAAAGCCAGAAATCTTGGGGTTATTTTAGATTCTGATTTACATTTCGACAGTCACATCAAATCAGTAACAAAATCGGCCTACTATCACCTCAAAAATGTAAAAAGACTTAGAGGGCTCATGTCAGCTCAAGACTTAGAAAAACTTGTACATGCCTTTATTACCAGTAGGCTAGACTATTGTAATGGTCTCCTTGCAGGTCTTCCCAAAAAAACTGTCAGGCAGCTACAGCTTGTTCAGAACGCTGCTGCTAGAGTTCTAACAAAGACCAAAAAATGTGAGCACATTACACCAATTCTTAAATCCTTACATTGGCTCCCTGTACATCAGAGAATAGATTTCAAAATCCTCCTGCTCACATATAAATCACTACATGGTCTAGGGCCCAAGTATATCACTGATATGCTCCCACTATATACGCCCTCTAGATCACTAAGATCTTCTGAGACCAATCTGTTAGCGGTTCCAAGAGTAAACTCAAATCAAGGGAGATCATCATTCAGTCACTATGCAACAAATAGCTGGAATAAACTTCCTGAAGATGTCAGACTCTCCCCAACTCTCACTACTTTTAAAACTAGACTGAAGACTTTTATGTTCACCTTAGCTTTCAGCTAAATCTTTTAATCTTTTAACTTTTAACGTCTGCACTGTTTTTATTTTTATTGTCTGCATTTTAATTTTGCTTTTATTTTCTTTCATTTCACTTTGTTGTCTGTGAAGCACTTTGAGTCTGCCTTGTGTATGAAAAGCGCTATACAAATAAAGTTGCCTTGCCTTGCCTTGCCTAAATTGTTAAGACTGCTGCCTCTCACTCTCTATTACTGGGTTCAAATCCGTAACTTGGAAGATGTAGTTTTTTGTTTCATCCATCATAGTTTAATGATTGCATTTGTATATGAGCGAAAATCAGGTCTTGATGGCCCTCAGGGTAGCTCAATTGTTAAGACTGCTGCCTCTCAGCCTGTATTACAGGGTTCAAATCCATAACTTGGAAGATCTTGTTTTTGTTTCACTTCTATCATTGTTTAATGATTGCATTTGTATATGAGCGAAAATCATGTCTTGAAGGGACCCGGGATAGCTCAATGGTCAACACTGTGGGCTCCCAATACAGGAGTACTGGGTTTGAATCCCAATTGGTTTGATTAGTAACTTATGTTCTAAATTTTGTACCACCTCAATCGTAGTTTACTGTGACAGATGTCACGATTACATTAGTGAATGAGCCAGAATACACACACAAGAATACTCAGGATAGCTCAATGGTTAAGACTGCTGCCTCTCAGTCAGTAAAACTGGGTTCAAATCCATAACTTGGAATAACCTATCATAGTTTAATGATTGTATTTGTATATGAGCGAAAATCATGTGCTGATGGAACTCGGGATAACTCAATTGTTAAGACTGCTGCCTTTCACTCTGTATTAGTGGGTTCAAATCCATAACTTGGAAGATTTTGTTTTTTGTTTCGCCTCGATCATAGATCACTGATAACATTGGTATATGTGCAAAAACCAAGCCTTAACGGGACCCAGGATAGCTCAATGGTCAACACTGTGGCTACTAGTACAGGGGTGCTGAGTTCAAACCCCATACAGGGAATCAGTCATTTGGTTGTATGGCGTCAAAACGACATACATTGTGGGGTGTTTTTTCTCCCCCACACAGAGTAATGTTATGTGCTAGTTGTTTGAGTAACATAGTTGAAAAATTAAGTAAACACTAAAGATAATAATAATCAAAAATAAATTGTCAAATAGTCAATGATGACACCTCAGGGGTTACCTGTGAGTGTGAGTGTGTGAGTGTAATTCCTGAGGTGGGTGGGAATAGGAGTATAAAGTTAATAATAAAGAGCGTTGACCAATGAGCTCTTCTGGGTACAATTAAAATAAAATAGGTTAATTGTAATTGGATAAAAAAAAGTTTATTAAATAATTGTTTTAACACTACATGGGAGAGGTGACACAGTCACAATATATGTCACCTTGAAGCCTTCAGCCAGTTTTGTAAATTACATGTCAACCTGACCGGGATTCAAACCCAGCACCCTTCAATCTGAGTCAACAGTCTTAACCACTGGGTCTTGTGGAGAGAAGATTTTTTTTCATACACAAATGTAATCGAGGTAAATGTAACCTATAAAAAGTACCAAATTTGGTACCATCCCTAAATGCAACATAGAATGTTGTTCAAAATAAACTATACCTTCACTGTGCTGTGCTGAGAAAAAAAATGTTTTTTAAAATTAAATCAACATAAAAAAACACAATATATACATTATATATCAATATAGATCAATACAGTCTGCAGGGATACAGTCCGTAAGCACACATGATTGTATTTCTTAATGACCAAAAAAAAATAAAAATAAAAATACCATACCCCCCCAGCCCCCCGGTCCGTGGGACAAATTTTAAAGCGTTGACCGGTCCGCAGCTACAAAAAGGTTGGGGACCACTGTTTTAGAGAATGTAAGGAAAATGTTTACTGTCGATTAGAGAAAATTAAAAATAATTACAAAATTTCTTGACTCTTACAATCAACAATTGAAGATGTGTTGTTATCTAATACTGGGAAAAGAACAGTTCTAAAACATCATGAACATGGAACCAATATGAATAACATCCATGTGTATGTGTGTGCTTTTTTGAAAATGTTTTAGAGCTGCAGCACTGTAAGTTCCTCAGAATTAGGAAGCTGGTCTGACTGATCAATCTGATTGCATCCGAATTTCACCTTCGACCCATGGGATGTCATCTGGGATGTGGTGCGATCACTGCTGGAACATCCACAAGGACAGACTGTGCGTGGCTGCGTATTCATTTTTGTTGTAATATACTGTATGTTATTCAAACATTTCAAAAAATGTAATTTTACAGTGCAGTTCATTAACTGTGTGAGTGTTCTTCAAGAATTTAACTTGTGCAATGAATAACGTGTTTGCATGATCTGTATTATAATAATCTGTCATTGTTGCTGTAGCAAAGCATTTCTTGTTATCTCATGAAGTTTGTAAACGACACACTGGCATACTGTACTCAAATCAAAGCAGTGTTTTGACTTTGTAGCTGTGCCTGGAATATTTTCTTTTGTTTACTGAAAATGATAAAAGTTGCTCTAAGATTTCACAGCTGTTGTTCTTGCTTCTTTTTCTGTTGTTGGTATGGTCAGTCTATGACATCATGTGGGAATCCTTGCAAGAATGTCCGCAAACACAGATTACTGATTCCAAATACACTTAATGACTATTTCGGTACTTTTGATAGAGAAGATCCTGTTGAAGACAACCCTGTGCCGACATAAAACAGTTGTTTACATATGTGCTCTGGCTGGGCCCCTCAAGAACATTTACAGAGTTGTCCTGAAGCCATTCCTTAGATATCTTGGCTGTGTGATTTGAGTCCTTTCTTGCTAAAAGATGAACCGTGGCCCCAGTCTGAGCTCAAGACTGCTCTTGAACAGGTTTTAATCCAGGATGTCTCTGTACATTGCTACTTTTGTCTTTCTCTCTATCCTGACTAGTCTCCCAGTTCCTGCCGCTGATTCCAAATACACTTAATGACTATTTCGGTACTTTTGATAGAGAAGATCCTGTTGAAGACAACCCTGTGCCGACATAAAACAGTTGTTTACATATGTGCTCTGGCTGGGCCCCTCAAGAACATTTACAGAGTTGTCCTGAAGCCATTCCTTAGATATCTTGGCTGTGTGATTTGAGTCCTTTCTTGCTAAAAGATGAACCGTGGCCCCAGTCTGAGCTCAAGACTGCTCTTGAACAGGTTTTAATCCAGGATGTCTCTGTACATTGCTACTTTTGTCTTTCTCTCTATCCTGACTAGTCTCCCAGTTCCTGCCGCTGAAAACCATCCCCACGGCATGATGCTGCCACCACCATGATTCGCTGTAGGGATGGTATTGGCCTGGTGTTGAGCGGTGGCTGGTTTCCTCCAAACATGATGCCTGTAATTCACACCAAAGAATTCAAACTTTGTCTCATCAGAACATAGAACTTTGTTTCTCATGGTCTGAAAGTACAAAGGAATGGCTACCGTCTGGCCACTCTACCATTCAGGCCTGATTGGTGGATTGCTGCAGGGATGGTTGTCCTTCTGTAAGGTTCTCCTCTCTCCACAGAGGAATGCTGTAGCGCTGAAAGATTGACCATCGGGTTCTTGGTTACCTCTCTGGCAAGGGCCCTTCTCTCCCGATTGATCAGTTTAGACGGTCGTAAAGCTCTGGGAAGAGTCCTGGTGGTTACAAACTTCTTCCATTTACGCTGTGCTCATTGGAACCTTTAAAGCAGCAGATATTTTTCTGTACCCTTCGTGTTTTGATACAATTCCTTCGACTTCAAGCTTGGTTTGCGTTCTCCCATGCACTGTAAAGTGTGGGACATTATATGTAGACAGGTGTGTGTATTTCTAAATCATGTCCAACCAACTGAATTTACCACAGGTGGACTCAAATTAAGCTGTAGGAACATCTCAAGGATGATCAGTTGAAACAGGATGCACCTGACCTCACTTTTGAGCTTCACGGTAAAGGCTGTAAATACTTATGTACATGTGATTTTTTATTTTTAACAAATTTGCAAAGATTTCAAAAAAAACTTTTTTTACATTGTCATTTTGGGGTATTGTGTGTAGAATTTTAAAGACAAAAATGAATGTATTTAATTTTGAAATAAGGCTGTAAAATTACAAAATGTGGAAAGCGCTGTGAATACTTTCCCGATATACTGTAGTTTTAGTTTGGTTTAGCAGCATCGTGGCCATGTCCATTCAAAAGCCCATAGGGTTCATGTCTAACTTTGCATTGTTCCAAAGGCTGACGTTGTGACAGATTTACTACTTAATTTTTAAAATGATAGTAATATTCAAGTTTATATTGTCGCCAAACATTTTCCCCAAAGATAGTGTCTAAAGATCTTTTTTTTTTTTTTTGGTCACTTTTTCAATTAATGCCGAAGCGTCATAGCAGTTTTGAATTGGTTTCACTGCGGTAAGTAGGCGATATCCACTGGACTGGAGTGTGCTGCTTTTCTCGTCGTTTCGTAAAATCTTTCACTCTTCCTCCCTTTTTAATGGCCTCTTGAGAACGATTTGTATAGCTGAAAACAACACAAGGATAGGGCATGTTTTCTTCGAGAAAGGCTATATGGCACCTAGTACCCATTGAGAACAGAGCTAGCTTGACTACCACACGTATTCATTGGGCGAGACGTGAGCTGGATGGGATGTCAGTAACATCCCAGTAATAAGCGCTACTGCAGACGAAAGATGATCGACTGATGAGCTGCTTCCTTAATTCCTTGCTCGTCAAACTTTTTTGTAGATCATTAATCATGCCTCTTACCTGGATAGCAGAAGGACAAGGACGTAGTCCGACAAGTTGGTACACTTTGACAGCCAATTTAGACCCGGAACGACACAAAAAGATGCTCGGCTCCACCTCCCTTTGCTTCGCGAGGATAATGAGTCATTCTTCATCTAAATGGGAATATATGGTGGTTTAAAAAAAAAAAAAAGCGAACGTTTTTTAGCTGCATATGCTTAATGATCAAAATACGTAAATATTATAAATGTGCTCGTTACTACATTACATATATACCTACGTCATGTACATAACTTGATCGCATTTATATAACTTTTGATTGCATTTATTTAATATTTAGAATGCATAAAAAAACCCCACATCTGTCTTGTCTTTCGTAATGATTGTGAATGATAAGCAAAATTCTCCAAAAAGTGCAGTTCCCCTATATCTTGTAAAATATGAATAATATACTATTAATATCTAATGATGGACATACTTGTACTGCATTTTTGTTGGCTGTGTCTTTTTTGAACACCTCAGACTCCCCTGGTCAAATCTACTTCAGGGCTCCAAAGTAATATAGTAAACCCTTGTTTATCACTGTTAATTAGTTCTGCAAAATATTTATTATTCATTATAAATTAAATATTTTACTAGCTAGAGCATAAACAACCTGTTTCCAACTTTTAAATGTTTTTTAACAAAAGCAAGCCATCTAGACATGAAATAACAGCCACAATAGTCGCGATGTACGACAGTGTTACAATACTCACTAGGCTACATGCAGTACACAAGTAATATTAAAGAGCAAAATGGGGCCAGAAACAAAATCTTCTTTGACCCTTTGGCGAGCTACTCACAACCAGCCGTCTTATCTTTAGGCTTTGTGCGTATGCCCAAACCAGGGCTGACAAGTTGCATACAGTGTTTTCCAAGCAAAGTATGATACAAAAAACCCCCATTGATTTGTATGAAGACTAATAGTCAGAGTTCCAGGTGACCTCAGGTGATGAGCTATAAGGCAAGGTAACGTAAGGGTGCTATTTGAGAAAGCAAAACGAGAAACAAAAGTGCCTTTTGAATAAAAATGATGGCGAGAGAATGAACACTGCCTTGTTTTTAGTCTTTGTTAAATCCACTGGCAAACCACACAAGTGCATGTGTTGGTGCAGGTGTTGCTGTCCGGCCAACACACCTGATTTAATGAGGCTGCGTAATGAACCATACAGCAGAAATGTTAATATAGTGGAGCTAATTTCTGCATATTAAAAAATAAATAAATCCAGGCTTCCTTACGCACACACTATTACGTGAGTGACAGGTGATCATTTATTCATTTCTAAATATGAACACCACAGCCAACATTCCTGCTCTTCCGCATCAGCGTTTTCCGAGAAACACCTTGTGATCCAACCTACAATCTGAGGTTGTGGAGGTATAGATCTACAGATGCAGAACTTCTACTTGACTTTTCTTGACCCCTGAATGATAATGAATCCATAAAGATGCAGATCAGCATGTTTTGGTAAAGCTGATAACACAGTAGAATGAATGTACAGTTTACTTACTGTATATACTTCCTGTTATAGCATTCAAAAGCAATTCCTTACTTCAACCTGGAAATGCTGTGCCTCAACTAATCCTCATTATTCCGGAACGTTCCATTTCCCTTAGTGTCATTGACCCAGCGTGGGACTAAACGGCGTCCATCCAGCATTTCAACTGCTGTCCAGGTTATCCAAGGTCCACTTGCGGTGACTCCTGTGAGGTTTCCAGGAAAAGAGTACAGTAGGAGTGACTACGACACTCCTGTCAACCTCTTCTCCAGTCGCTCCAACTTCTCCAAATTCTCTTTCAACAGTTTTGAACCAGGATTCAGACTCAAGGCTTTCTGGTAGTACATCCTGGCTGCTGCATAGTCGCCCTGTGCACAAACACAAAGTTAGAGCACACTAACACTTGGCCTTTGCAAGCGTGTTGGATTTCATCCTTCCTATATGACACGCACAGATGGGCAAATTATAAGAATTTGATCCCTAGCTGCTTAATTTTTTCAAAGATATGAACAATCTTTCAAATAATGAAATTGAATTAAAGTTAGGCTTGAGTTAAAAAAAACATTTTTTTAAATAAACTCCAAGCAAAACATGACTATCACATTTTAATTTTTTTGTATGAGGCTTGGAGGTTCTCATTTGAAATGTTACAATATCGGTCCTGTTCATCTCCATACGTAGTTATTTTTTTTGAACAAATGTAATTTTTTGACACACAGTTAACAGAAGTTCAATGTTAATCATCTCCAATTTAAGGAAATAAAGAATATCTCACTAAGAGAATTTGGTTCGATCTTCTCGCCAATTACCAAAGACAAAGTATTACAAATTTCTGTCCAATAACCGCACAGGGATGGGCAGAGCCAAAACCTTTGTGTTAAGTTAGCTGGAGACTGTTGACACTGATCACACAATTCAGTCCGTCATACATCTTAGCTAGTCAAACCTAGGTATAATGAGTACGATGTATTAGCTTGCATTGAATGACGCTGTCTTGCACAAACAGAAGATTTATGAACTCTACTTAAAATCTCTGTCCAGCTATCCTCAGATATGGTCACTCCTAAATCCTCCTCCCATAGTGACCTAATTGAATTTAGAGACGCGTAAAATAAAACATTTAATTTAAAAAGTTATAAATACATGTAACTGATCTTTTTAAAAATGGAAGCAGTGTCAGAAACACATCTAAAACTGTGTCAGTCAGAAAATCTGGAAACCTAGGATAAGTATTACGAACAAAACTGCGGATCTGTAGATATCTACAAAAGTGTTGATTAGGGAGTGAACATTTATCACAAAGGAACTTTAGTTATTAGAGATGTCCAGTCGGACAACTTTTCACGGGACACATTTCCGGCATTGTTGTTGTTTTCCGGATGAGGAGATGCTGCTCCGTTATTGATTTAACTAAACAGTTAGCTCCATCTTTTGACACTTCTTCCACTCCCGGCCTTGCGCGCTACACCGCTACAACAAAGATGACGGGGAGAAGATGATGTCGAAGGTGACGTAAATAAGACAGCCCACAAAACGGCGCATCCTGAAGCGGCTGTCAGAAAGCGGCTTGAAGATGGTCTGTAAAACATAATCTATGCAACATTTTGACCAAAGAACCACATTACATGTTATGTAGACCACAAGGAAGTGTTTTCAATTTAGAAAATAATAATAAAATATGACTCCTTTAATGCGCCCTATAATCCGGTGTGCCTTATATATATGAAAAAAGATCGAAAATAGACCATTCATCGGCAGTGCGCCTTATAATCCGGTGCGCCCTATGGTCCGGAAAATACGGTAATAGTTCATTTCCATTCGTAGTCCCTCATAACAGTGTGAGTGACACTGGGATCAAGGTGGATTAAGTGTCTTGCCCAAGGACACAACGGCAGTGATGAGGATGGCGGAAGCCAGATACATACCAGGAACCTTTAAGGTTCTGAATGATCGCTCTATCCTCTGAGCCATGCCGCACAATGAAATAGATGATGGATGTTTTTTAAATGTATTTTTATTACAGTATTGCACTAAGCGTACAATAAAAAAAAACGTTTTACCTTAATATGCTGAATGCCTCCCATGTTCATCCATGCTTGGGACTGATCAGGTTTGAGTTCCACAGCCAATTGATAGCTCTAGTAAGAAAAGAAGACATTGAATGTTGTGATTTAAACCATCTCAGGCACATATAAGAAATAGCATTTAAATTGGCTGTCAGATATTTAGTTAGATATAGATTTAGTTAGATATCTGGGTTATTTTTGGGGTCACTTTTAGAGGAGTGTGCATTGTCCTGTGTGGCTTTGTGAATAACTGACTTTGATTCTGAATCACTCTGAAACTAAGACTCATAGATAAGTTATTTTGTAAACACAGCTGTTTGGTATCACTCTTGTATATATTTGGGCTCAGGTTGTAGTAATAAAATGTAACGTACTTGAAGCTAATCTTGTTATTCTGTGTATTTATGTTATGCAAGTGGCACTTGTCGTTATTAATTGTCAGGAGGAACAATGACAATGTTCAGATAACACATCCAGACCACCAACATGAAAAAAACTACTCTGCAGAAAACTCGTAAGGGTCCCTGCAGGCGACAACGGGGTCTCCACAAAGAACAGTACCTCAAAAGCTAGGTCCAACTGGTTCATTTCTCGTAGCTGGTTTCCTTTGGAGAAATGCAACTCTGCTCTCACTGTGACATCATCGGGATTCTGCTGTAGAGCCTTGTTTAGAGCTTCCAAAGCCTGGCACAAACACAAATTAAAATGACACAAATTATTGACATCCATCTATCCATTCATTTAGAGTTGCACTCTAAATTATTCAAACATTTGTGGTTAAGCTAAACAAATCAAATGTGATTGATTGAAATACCTATACAGTAGAGCCTCACTTTTTGGCAGTGTTGGGTTAGTTACTGAAAACCAGTAACTAGTTACAGTTACTAGTTACTTTATTTCAAAAGTAACTCAGTTACTAACTCAGTTACTTACACCAAAAAGTAATGTGTTACTGTGAAAAGTAACTATTTAGTTACTTCTTCTTTTTTTTTTTAAGGCTCCCATTAATGCCCTTTTAGCCTTCATTTCAGTACTGTTATTGCACTGGAGAACAATACAATCTGTTGATCAACTTGACATGCATTTGCATCACTGAACTCAGAAAGCAATGTGGTCTACATACAACACACAAAGACAAAGATATGTTTCAAAGGGCCAATTTATTTCAGGCCAGAACAAATTGACAAAACTATTTTAAATAGCTGCAACATAACATACATAAGTAACAAACAGCATAATAACAGCATAGCTGTAAACCTGGCTTCACCCAAGGAAGGCACACATGACATACACAAAGACTAACCAGGCATTTTTTCTCTCTCAAGGAATTCGGAAATAAAATCATGTATTCAGGAGATCAACACTGTACTGAAGCCCAGAACACTCTACACATTTCCCCAGTTTTAGTTTAGAGACAAGGAAAGATTTCCCTGGCCCACTAGGATCCCTCTTTATGTTTGTGAACTTTATAGTCTATACATTTAGAGTGATGTGATAATCAAACACTCTAGAAGTCTATAATGAAAGAGTATATAAGACAATTGACATAGTGTGTGTACCTTCAGTGCTGAATGATGAGCAGAGGCAAGAGTTTGAAGTGTTTTCTTTAGCTCGCTTTCCATGTTTATGGACTCACTGTCCAGGTACTTGGAACATGTTTTCCGTACCATTTGCTGTTTGACGCCGGTATCATGCTAATTAGCTGCCTGAAAGCGGGTGACTCCACTGTAGAAATAGCCTGCATGTCTTCTAGCACATACACTGCAATGGCTCTATCAATGTTGTCCTGGCTAGCAGTCCCTCCGTTAAAATCCTTAAGTGGAGCTGAAGTAGCATCGGAGTCTGTGTCTGTCTTTACTAGCTTCGTCGAAGCATGTTGCTTATGTAGCTGTTTCAGCAGATTTGAATTGCTGTTTTGGGCAGTATTCCCGGGCGCGGTCACTGCTGCTGCTCACTTCTCCCCTCACCTCCCAGGGGGTGATCAAGGGTGATGGGTCAAATGCAGAGAATAATTTCGCCACAACTAGTGTGTGTGTGACAATCATTGGCACTTTAACTTTAAGTAGATGGGATCTCTGATCCAAGACACAACTTACATTTAACTAAAATGTTCTTTTCTTTGTGCTCGACAAAAGAAAAGCATTGAGAATGTCTCCATGTTAAGAAACTCGACTTCTGGCTTCGCCATGATGTCTTGTTAGTTGTTATGAGAGTCATACTTGCCAACCTTGAGACCTCCGATACCGGGAGGTGGGGGGCGTGATCGGGGTGGGGCGGGGGGCGTGGTTAAAATATATATATATATATATATATATATATATATGTATGAAATACTTGACTTTCAGTGAATTCTAGCTATATATATATATATATTTATTTTATTATACATATAAATAAAATAAATACTTGAATTTCAGTGCTCCGGGGGCTATCCAGTAGATGGCAGCATTGTCCTGTTTAACTTCTCCTCCGTTCATGACTCGGCCACCATTTTCAATGGAGAAGTCTGTTCTACTAAATGTACAGGCAACATAATTACATACCCCTTCCCCTTCGAACTGTCCTGGATGAACTGAAATTCTTGTTTCCATTCGTTTTGGAACTTGCAAGCGTATTTCTTCATCTTGCTCGTCGACGACGTCGCCATGTCTGTAACTTCCTCGTTCTTCTGCTTCGTCTCCTTGTTGTGTGCGCAGTTGTGCACTCTACTCTCTAAAAGCCGTAGATGTTATGACGTCATTGGGCAGGCAAGCTGTTTATATTGTGGGAAAGCGGACGTGAGAACAGGCTGTCCCCACTCAGGTTCGCATTGAGCTGGAGGCCACGCCCCCTCCAGTTCAATGCGGACCTGAGTGGGGACCAGCTCCGGCTGAATACCGGGAGTTTGTCGGGAGAAAATTTCTGCCGGGAGGTTATCGGGAGAGGCGCTGAATACAGGGAGTCTCCCGCTAAAAACGGGAGGGTTGGCAAGTATGTGAGAGTAGCGTATGTGTGTGTGTGTGTGTGTGTGGCCCTTTAAGATATGACAGCATGTGAGGTGAGTGACGTCAGTGAGTGAGTAGGCGAGAGAGGTGAGGGAGCGTGCAAGACACCAATAAAGTCACAAAGTTGCAACAAACCACCGGCCTCGTCATTCACCCTCGAGTCTGGAGCTATAACGACCCACTGTCGGGTAAAGTGAAGGTTGTTAGCCCCGAAGTACATACAGTAGGCCCTGGAGGAACGTCTCCCCTGCGCTCCTCAACTACGGTCTGTGCGCCCCCACCCACACAAAGCACACCTTTTTTATTTTCCTTGTGACACAGAAGGACGACACCGCAGCACTCCAATAAAACACACTCAGATCTTCTGTTTCTAGCCGATACTACATAAAAAATAACGTAAAATAACGCAGTAACGCATCATATAGTAACAGTAACTGAGTTACTGAATATAAAAAATACCGCGTTAGACTACTAGTTACCGCCCAAAATAACGGCGTTACAGTCCCAACACTGCTTATTGGCGACTTTTAAAAATGTTTTCTCAAAACATAGGCCTAAAACATAGGCCATTTTTTCCAGCAGAAAATATATTATAATCATCCCTAAGTCAGGGATATTTAACTAAATTGTTTCCAGAAAGTTACGCACAGTGGGGCCAAACTTTTTACTTTGCTATTCTTCTTCTTTTGAAATCCAGCATACTATGTAGTGGCCACTTGTCTTTGGTCTATTTATTTTGTCAGCATTACAAATTTTAGAAAGAAAATAGCCCTGTTATGCAAAATAAAAGCTTCCACTGTAGTGGACGCTGGCCTTTAAGAGGGTAAAATGTCAATGCAAGGCGGTAAAAATGGATGGAAGGATGTGCCACTGAGTTAACACTGGTCCAAGTTCCTTATATACAAAAGAAGCGTGCTAGGAATTTTTTGCAAAAATATTCATTTCTACTAAGGACTGGTCTAGTCTAATTATCAGGCTGGATTCGGCCCCTGGGTCACCAGTTGAATAGCCCTGCCCTATGTTGTTAATTATATAAAAACAGTACAAAATAAATCATTAAATGCTTTTATTACACCATAAGATCACAATTACATAGACTGTAATGATGTGTTGTCGGAGTAACCCTTATGTGCTACAGCAACAGTCAGTCAGTCTTAAAATTTTGGTTTTAAAACTTGCAGCTAGGTGAAAATAATACATATACAGTATGATTGGAAGACATTACTGTAATTACAACACAGGCAAGCAGTGTACATTGTTCTCTTACAACTCGCCATGGAGCTAGAATCAATCCCATTTGAGCAGGGGACTTAAACGTGGCTGAAAGACTGGACTGTGGCTGTTAGCTTCAGTTACAAGTAAACTAGAGAGAGAGAGTCTAATAATTACAACTTTTTTGCAAATGTTGATCCGACATTAGAAATGGCCAACGTCAAGCTAACAGGGAGGTTTGAAGGGGTATGAGCAAGCAAAGTGTGAAAAATAATATATTTTCATCGCCGTATTATTTGCTCTTTGATTTTTGCGGATAGACAGAGAAGGTAACCGCTGCAAATGATGGGTTTTTTACTGTATTTGCAAAATGTACAACCTTTCAATGGATGTCCACTTTTACTAAATAGCAGACACTTGTAATACTGTTTGAGTTGACCTATCTAAATTGTTTTGTTTTGTTGGTTCATCATTTTCAAGTAAATATAATTTTGAGTGGAATTTTATCTACCGGTATTCTTCTCTAACCAAAATTACAAGACTACTAATTATTATACAAGTATAGCAATACAAATCATATTCATCTCATCACTGGTAATTCAGTTACTTTTTCTAAAAATTAAATATATGCATGTATTTTATTGCATTGTACTGTATGAAAAATACATTCTGATTCAGTTTCAATGGCAACTGCCTAAATGTAAGCCATCTTCAAGTAAGAGACAGATTCTAGACAAACAAAAGATTTACAACGTTACAACAGTGGACTCACCTCTGTGTGGTTGCCATGCTTGCTGTACATGGAAGACAGCAGGCGGTAACATTCGATGCAACTGTCCTCTCTGGAAATTATGTTGCGGGTCATTTTCTCTGCCTCTTTGGTGTGACCAGCAGTGGCTAAAACCTGGGCCTGGTTGGACACACAGGAAATTAGTATGCGTTTGGTTGTCAGTATACCATGCAGCCTTAAATTCATTCAAGTGGATATATTTAGATTGGCAAATATCTAAATTATTAGTTTCTCACTTCCTCCTCTTAAACTTTCCTTGAACAAGAGATGATTGTGTATGTGTGTATGCTAACCAGCGCCAGCCAAATGTCGGTGTTCTCTGGCTGTAAGCGAATAGCCTCTCTGTAAACCCGCAGGGCTTCATCATAGCGACCGGTGTTGTAGTACAGTGCTCCAAGTGGTGCCAGGATCTCCACTTTCGTTGATACTTCAAGTGCCCTGCAAGCGGAGGTCAAGGATTATGGTTACTGGTTTGCTGAACTTTTGTTACTATGCTCCATACACTGAGGTGGGTAGAGTAGCCAAAAATTGCACTCAAGTAAGAATACCGTGCCTTTATTGTAATGTGACTCAAATGTCAGTAGTTATCCAAATAATTACCTTACTTAAGTAAGAGTATTGTATTAAAATATTTATTTCCCACATGTTAAAATTAAAATAAAAAGAAACCCAAAGCAAAACAAAACAACAACTACAATGGTAAATAAAAGAAAATAATAATAGAACAAATACCAACACGTGCGATTTTTGAACATGTTTACAGATTCACAATTTAACATGTTGGAAAAGGAGTAGGAAGTAGCAAAGTCACAAAGTATTCAGTGAAAGAACTTCTCAAGTACTAGTGAGTACATTCAGATTTATTTAGTCTATGGTTTTTTTTAAAGCAATTGCACAACTGTAGTTTCTGCATTTATGTGCTTGTCAGAGACAGATAGTGATAGATAGATAGATAGATAGATAGATAGATAGATAGATACATAGATAGATAGATAGATAGATTGGTGAAACGTGACACTGCCTGCTGGAGGAAGTCTCTTTAACAAATTAAAATATGTACTTTTGGTTTAATACTAAAAATAATAATGATGATATAAATAAAGGCCACAGTACAATATTATTGCAGTACATGTCCAAAAAACTAAAATACTTAAAATGAAGTGGCAAGAATGTTTAGTATAAACACACTTACTGTAATTAAACACAGACCAAATGCTCATATGTTCTTATCATATTTATTTCTAAAAACATGTATTTTTAAGTGCAAAATAAGTGCAGGAACATCCACTGTTACAAGCAAATATAAAAAAAAACAAAAAAAAACTCATAGTTGAGTATCTTTAAATTGACAATGTAAACCAGGGGTCACCAACCTTTTTGAAACCAAGAGCTACTTCTTGGGTACTGATTAATGCGAAGGGCTACCAGTTTGATACACACTTAAATAAATTGCCAGAAATAGCCAATTTGCTCAATTTACCTTTAACTCTGTAATTATTAATAATTAATGATATTTATCTTTGTGGAAACACTGATCATCTTAATGATTTCTCACAATAAATATATATAGAAACAGATAAATATCAATATGCAACACTTTATTTTTATATTTTCTCTAAGTGCACATTTTTCAAATTGAACATTTTCAAATGGTCACTTCTAAGACAGTCTTGTGAAATCACAATATCCCATTTTAACTAGCTAGCCACTAACATTTTTTAACAAATCATGAATTACTTTGCACCATGTTTGTACAAATAATAACTCATGTAAAATACAAAAGTAAACTCTCAAATTTTTAAATCATGTCACACTTTGAACTGGACACCAAATCTGTTATCTGTTTCTTTGTCAGTTAGTGAGAAGCCTGGCATTGCATGCTGTTAACTAGTGTGTTGTACTCTGGTGTGTAACTTGACACTGCAACTCTGAGTGAGTCTTGCAGATGTGCATCAGTGAGGCGTGTTCTGTGTTTGTTCTTGATGAAGTTCATGTTAGAAAAGGCTGATTCACAAAGATAAGATTTTTCCTCATTGTTTGCGGAACCTTCTTAATCTTTTGGACATATTTTCACAGCAATCTGGCCTTAAGCTTAATTATGATGAATGTAAAATGTTAAGGATCGGAAACCTAAAGGGAACGTCCTTTCGAATGGAATGCAAAGTGCCTGTTTTGTGGACAGATGGACCAGTTAACATACTTGGTGTTGTTGTCCCAGAAAATCTGGAAGATCTAGGCTCAGTAAATTATGATAATCGACTAAGAAAGCTGGACAAAATTATGCAATTATGGAAAGGGAAATCCCTAACCTTGTATGGTAAAATGTCTATTGCCAACTCGTTAATTATTCCTCAATTTATTTATTTGTTTTTGTCATTACCAGCTCCATCACAAAACTTTTTTAAGATTTATGAGCGGAGGGTCTTCGATTTTGTCTGGAACGGCAAACCAGAAAAGATTAAAAGAAAGGTTTTGTACAAAGAGTATGAATATGGGGGCCTGAAACTTCTCAACCTTGAAGCTATGTGTCTGTCTTTAAAAGCATCAATTGTTCCAAAGATGTAATTAAATATTGAGTGGTACACAAATGTCCTTTTGGACAAAAAACATGTACTGTATCAAAAGAAATTGTATCCTTTTTTACAAGTGATCCCCTCCCATTTTTCTTATGTAGAGAGTCTGCTGGGAAACATGGCGGGGTTCATAAAGGAAACAATCCACTCATAGTGGTGTTTTCAATTTTATGTGCCAGAAAAAAGAGACAATATTTTGCAGCAGATAATATGGATGAACTCTAATATTGTAATAGATGGAAAGCCTTTCTTTTGGAAAAATATGTTTGAAAGAGGAATCATTTTTGTCAATGATATTATCAATGAGAATGGTAAAATGCTGAAGTATGATGAATTTAGAACTATGTATGGTGATGCTTGCTCAAGCTTTTCATTTTATCAACTAACTGGAGTAATTGGGAAAAGATGGAAACAAATAATTAATTATGGAACTACTAAATTATTAGTTTGTAAACCTCTAATAAGAAATTCTAGTTGGCAAAAAGGAACTAAAATAAATAGAAAAATATATAATTTGTATTTAATAAAGAAATCTTTGAAGGCTGCCCCATACAACACATATGGAAAATGGGAGGACTTTTTTTGACTGCCCGTTGCCATGGGATGCCATATTCAAACTAATCTATAAAATTACTATCGATGTGCAAAATCATTATTTTCAAATTCAAACTTCTTGCCCACAGGGAAAATGTTAAAATGATGGAATATGACAGAGTCAGATGATTGCCGATTTTGTTGTCAGGAGTCTGAATCCACCCTGCATTTGTTTTGGTATTGTCATATTGTGTCTTTGTTTTGGGTGGAAGTTGAAAAAATGTGTTTAAGGATTGGTTTGTTTATGAAGCTTAATGTGGTTTCTGTTATTTTAGGAGAGTTCATTGACAATCATGATTTAGTCAATTTAATTAAAATGTTTATTTCTAAGGCCAAAAACAGATATTCACTTAGTATTACTCTCTTTAAAACATTTATTCAGTATTTTCTAACTTTAGAAAGTTACATGGTTGAAAACGATAATGATGCCAAAAAACATTAAAAAAAAGATGAGAAGTCCTCAAAGGCTTATTTTGAAAGTATAATTATGTTTATAGATTATATGATATCTGTTGTTGTGTTCCCTAATTTGAGTGACCTGGACATAATCTGGACTGTACATAAATGCTTATTTTGAAAATGTAATTTTGTTTATAAATTATATGCAATCTGTTGTGTTCCCTAATTGTTTTCTGTGTACATGAATGAAGGTGTGTGTTGCTGAGTCCGACTTGGACATTATCTGGACTGGACCTGGTTTTAAAAACCCTTTAAACAAATCTAATTTCATTGACAACCTGGTCTGTTGAAGATAAGGCCCTTTTTTAAAAAATAAAATAAAATAAGATAAATAATAAATATAAAACATTTTCTTGGATAAAAAAGAAAGCAAAACAATATAAAAATAATTACATAAAAAATAGTAATTAATGAAAATGTTAGTGGACCAGCAGCCTATACAATTATGTGTGCTTCAGGGACTCTGTCCCTTGCAGATGTGTTGTCTATGTTGTGGGAACCAGAATATTGGTAGCAGAAAGAAATAACCCCTTTTGTGTGAGTGGGTGTGGATGAGTGTGCATGGAGGGAGGTTGTTTGGGTTGATGCACTGATTTAAAGTTTATCTTGTGTTTTTTCTATGTAGATTTAATTTAAAAAAAAAAAAATTTAAAAAAAAAAAATTTTTTTTTTTTTTTTTTAGAACAGGCCCGCGGGCAACTCATCTGGTCCTTACGGGCGACCTGGTGCCCGCGGGCACAGCGTTGGTGACCCCTGATGTAGACATTAAGTGTAAAACCATAGTGTTTGTTCAGTTTAATGTCTTTCAACTTTTACTTTCTGAGAAGCAGTGTCCTCTGCAGTGCACATGTTTTTATATCAGTTTGGAAATGCAGTTTCTCAGAAAAAGTTAACTCACGATTTAACTTTTAATAATGTAAATACCTCACAAATTGATGTTTAGCCTTGCTGGGTTCAAATATCTTTTCCCTTGGCGCCGTGCGGCTTGACAAAGTCTGTTTTGGCTTGGAACACTCGAGATGAACATCAAAGAGGTTATGTTTTCGCCAGGGTTTGTTTGTGTGTTTGTTAGGGTAACAGTCCCGGTGTCGTGGTCTGGTCTAAAAGGGACGTTTTAATTAAAAGACGGACACTTTGGACTAACTTGTTCTCTTTGAACAGTTTATTTGAAAAATAATTTTTAATACAAATTATTTTGTCGCTAATACAGGAGTCGTGGCAACATACACTGGTGAGTGGCGATCAGCTGGGCTGGCAATCCGAGAGAGAATCTTCCAAAATTTTGGAAGACTGTAGTTATTTTTCAGATCAGCCAAAGCAAAAGTGCCAGAAAAAAATCTACACCCACTAAGTTTTCGTTTCATACCGTTACACGTCACGGCATTATTGTGAACATATTGAAACCGCAATACCTATCAATACAGCTCTATAAATAAATGTAGCGATCAGAGTGAAACACACAATATTACTAAAGTAAATGAAAAAAGTATGTTGCATTAAAAGTACTTTGAGAAGTAAAATGTATCCAAAGAGTTACGTAATGGAGTAAATGTAGTGTGTTACTACCGAGTTATACAGTAAACCACCATCTTTTTAATCAGTTGCTGTAGCAATCAGAGTGAAACACACAATATTACTGAAATAAATGAAAAAAGTATGTTGCATTGAAAGTACTTTGAGAAGTAAAATGTATCCAAAGAGTTACATAATGGAGTAAATGTAGTGTGTTACTACTGAGTTATACAGTATACCACCATCTTTTTAATCAGTTGCTGTATCTCACATTTGTGCAACTATTTAAATATATCGTTTCATTGGACAACACTGATGAAATACCACTTTGACACAAAGTAGTCAGTGTACAGCTCATATAACAGTGCACATTTACTGTCCCCTGAAAATAATTAAACACAAAGCCATCAGGGGTCAGCTAATACGCTGCACATTGTCTTTATGGCTGTCCTTCCAGAATGAAAATTATTCTAAAATAGTTGCAAAAGAAAGCCTACTAACAGTTTACTGAAGACAAGCAGACTAAGTGGGTTAAGGTCCCCAAACCTTTTGAGGCCAACAATCGGCTCTTGATACTGTAGAGACCCTCTGGAGACCCGCCGAAGTATGTGTGTGTCATATGAATAAAGGGGCAAAAAAACATAATCCATTTGGTACAGATTGCAGGTTGAGCACCACTGGGTTTGTGGAACCATGAGACCAAGATAAATTAATTTGGTTCAGATAGTGTCAAGCTTTTCCAAATGAGGAGAACAAAGGGGTCCTGTGGTTGCCTACAGTCAAGCATGGTGGTCCTATTCTGGGGCTGTACGAGTGACACTGGGGAGCTACAGCCAATTAAGGTAAACATGAATGCCAACATGTAATGTGACATATTGAAGCACACAGCATGATCTCAGGGCAGTATTCCAACATGATAAGAAGTCACACAAACCTCCAAGACAACCACTGCTTTTGCTTTGCAATAAACTGGCCAAGCATCTCCCCAGACCTAAACCTTATTGAGCATTTGTGGGGCATGCTCACATGGTAGGTCTCCAACATACACTAGCTCTGTGATGTCATTATAGAGTAGTGGAAGAGGATTGTAGATACATTATGATAAGTTCTAGTCAGTGTTGGGACTAACGCGTTACTAAGTAACGCGTTACTAAGTAACGCGTTACTGTAACGCGTTACTGTAACGCCGTTAGTTTCGGCGGTAACTAGTAATCTAACGCGTTATTTTTTATATGCAGTAACTCAGTTACCGTTACTGCATGATGCGTTACTGCGTTATTTTACGTTATTTTTATGTAGTATCGGCTAGAAACAGAAGATCTGAGTGTGTTTTATTGGAGCGCTCCGGTGGAAAATAAGAGGCATGCTTTCTGTGGGTGGGGGAAAGCACGCCTCCCCGCAGAGCCGTACTTCGGGGCTAACAACATTCACTTAACCCGGAAGAGGGTCTTTACAGCTGAGGGTGAATGACGAGACCGGCGGTTTGTTGCAACTTTGTGACTTTATTGGACGCAGCCATCCACCAAGCTAGAACACCTGCACGCACTCACTGTCGCCGCTCTCTCACCTCTCTCGCCCACTCACTCACTGACGTCACTCACCTCACATGTTGTCATAACTTAAAGGGCCACACATACACACACACACACACATACGCTACTCTCATAACAACTAACAAGACATCATGGTGAAGCCAGAAGTCGAGTTTTTTAACATGGAGACATTCTCAATACTTTTCTTTTGTCGAGCACAATGAAAAGAACATTTTAGTTAAATGTAAGTTGTGTCTTGGATCAAAGATCCTATCTACTTAGAGTTAAAGTTAAAGTGCCATTATATTTATTCATATTTAAAATAGTTTTGTCAATTTTTTCTGGCCTGAAATAAAGTGGCCCTTTGAAACATATCTTTGTCTTTGTGTGCTGTATGTAGACCACATTGTTTGTGTGTTGCATGTAGACCACATTGCTTTCTGAGTTCAGTGATGCAAATGCATGTCAAGTTGATCAACAGATGGTATTATTCTCCAGTGCAATAACAGTACTGAAATGAAGGCTAAAAGGGCATTAATGGTAGCCTTAAAAAAAAGGGGAAAAAAAGAAGTAACTAAATAGTTACTTTTCACAGTTACGCATTACTTTTTGGTGTAAGTAACTGAGTTAGTAACTGAGTTACTTACTGGTTTTCAGTAACTAACCCAACACTGGTTCCAGTACACTCTATGCCCAAAAGAGTTAAGGAAATGTTAAAAAATATAAAAGGGTAGCCCGACAAAATGGTGGCACGTCAGGCCAAATTTGGACATTTCCCTGAGTTGTATACACACTTTTGTTGCCAACAACTTAGAAATTAATGGCTGTTTGTTGAGGAAAAAATACATTTTCACTGTTATACAAGCTGTACACTGACTACTTTACATTGTATCAAAGTATAATTTCTTCAATGGTGTCCCATGAGAAGATATAACACAATAATTACAGATTTGTGAGAGGTGTAACCATTTTTGTGAGTCACTGTATATAAACTTCTGACTAATACTTCAATACAGCAGACACCGAAATCTACAATGTTACTACCTCTTATACCAAGACTCTGCTTCTTTGTTCTTATTGGAGGAGCGGAGAAGGCGGCCAAGGTTCACCATGGCAACATAATGAACTGGTTTGAGTTGAATGGCTTGTTGATAATGAGCAACTGCCAGTTCCTCTTTTCCTGTGGAAAATACAATATCAAAATAATATCAAATATTTTTTTAAGTATTACAGCATGCCAAAAAAAATACTTTCATGTCTAGATAAAACAATACTAGTCAACTTACCAGTATCCACCAGAAACACTCCATAGTTATTATGGAGATCGGAGCTGTCCGGACAATTCTCTGTACCTTTCAAATACATTTCATTGGCTTCAGCAAAGCGCTTCTGCGGGAGAATGCAAATATGAATTAAGAATAAAACTGAAAGCTGTCAAAAGTAAGGCATTTAAAGAGGAACTGGACTTTTTTTTGGAATTTTGCCCATCATTCACAATACTTATGTTCTTTTTTTTATGCGTTCTAAATCAAAAAATGAATGCGAGCAAAAGGCCGCTTACAATGAAGCCAATGGGAGTAGCTCTATTCTGCCTATAAAACATCCAAACACCTCCATTAAGGTTGTATATACACACTGTAAGTATACATACAGTATATGTAATGTAGTAACAGGCTCATAAACACTTTTAATATTTATGTATTTTGATCATTTTAAGTATACGGCAGTGCATTAATTTAAAAAACGCATCACGACGTTTGCTTTTTCCTTTGACAACATTACTGATTACTCACTGCAGACTTCATTAGAGCCAAAAAACATAATTTACTGTACAATGTCTGCTGTTACTGGGATGCCGACTGATAGGATGTTGATATCTTCCCATTTAGATTTAATCCTTGCGAAGAAAAAAGCGGGGTGGAACCAAGCGTCTACCGGTAATTGTGTCATTCTCGCAATTCTGGGTCTGAATTGGATGCCAATGTCGACCAACTCCTTGGATTATGTCTTCATCATTCTACTATTCAGGTGAGAGGCATTATTTATTATCTAAAATAAACTTTCACGAACTCCGAGATATGAAAGCAGTTCACCAGCCGTTGACGTCAATACAGCAGCACAAGCTGTTAGCTTTCTCTGATCACTGCGGCGCTAAAAATAGTTCATCTGCATTAGCGCTTATTATAAAAATATTTGGTTAATATCCAAGTCCCAAAATGTGAATGGCGTATTGATGGCGCTATTTAGATGTTGTTGTTTTTTTGAAAGGGATTTATGGGCAGATCAGAGGACCTCTATTATAAGCGGACTTTTATTTACAAGTTAAAAGGCATCAAATAAAATAATACATCTGTCGTCTTGTCTCTCATATGATTGAACGATTGGAAAAATTCCAGAAAAAAGTGCAGTTCCACTAACAGAAACTTGAGTGTCCAGCTTTAAAGAACTAAAAGTGGGAAGATTGTGAGAAATGCTTTTTTTCCTGTGCTTTTTCAGACAAACCTAAAAGTGTCTCATCTAAAAAGAATTAGGAGAAATGCTCTAACTATGAAACTATTTTTGCCCTATTTGCTTTTTATTTCCTGACAGTTTTTATTAAGAAAGGGCCTTGCGAAGGCAACCAACCACTGCAGAAAAGTGGAGACTAAGGCGCTGCAACAGGGTAAGCTAACATAGCATGTTTGTCTATGTTTGGCATTTCAATCTGTGCATCATCAAATGTTACGATTAGACTTTCCATCAATGTATGCATTGATTGATTGGCTTGGCCAACTATTGGCATAAATACGCATCTGGTGACATCCGATATCATGTCCAATGTACCTATTTGATCAATTACACCAAAAATGAGCCATTAAAAGCAATGTACATTGTGTAGTGCAAAAGGGAAAGTTGCTTTCAGCTAATAGGTAGAGTCCATGTTATGTGTTAAGTCTGTAACATCCCGAAAGAGACGCTGTTTTTTGAAGGTTTACTGGCAAACTATAACAGGTTACCGTCAGCCTTAACCTACGCTTACAATAACACTAAAGTTCAGCAGCGTAAAGTCTGGATTATGCTCCTGTGTCAAGGCGCCAAAGTCTGCTGGCTCCTCCACCTCCAAACCCTCCTGCGTAACTTGACGCACACCTTAAAAAATATTTACCCTGGGTCGCAGCAACGCGTACCATAAAGGCTGTTATTGGTCGGCTTTTAGTACATTATTCCCTGTGTGTATACGACTTATTTAGAGTGTAAAGTCCAATTTTCAAACATTTTCTCCGTAAGTTTAGTACAGTAGAATGTTTACCAAAATTTGATGCAGTTACAAAAATGTTATGTTTTAAATTTTTTCTCATTGAAAATATTGTTTCCAAATCCGAAATAAAATGAAAGTCCACCTTAACCCAAATTTAAAGGTTTTTTACCTGGTCAGCATAGAGTGACGCAAGACTGGAATAAGCATCGGCAAAATGTGGACCGAAGCTAATTGAGTCCTTCAGAAGTGTCTCTGCCTCCTTCTCCTTCCCTTGTGACCTGGATCAGAAAATCCTCACAGTTATGTTCATTAACACCTTAAAGCCTGATGGATGATGGTTTACCTCTTCAGATGTTAAGGACATGCTTTGTTTGTGCTGTCAAGCATTAAAAAAACAACTAATAAATTATGATCTGTAACTAATTAATTTATCTCTTTCTTAATCTTACCTAAAAATGCTGAGAAAAACCCTCAACTTGAGATATTTTGTATTTACCGGTAAATTAATTACATTGTTATAAAGATAAATAACCAAATATCTGAAAAAGTGGTTTAAAATGTTATCTATTGTTTTTAAAGACTTAAAGACGTTTTCTAACATGAAGTAATATTTTTGCAAGCTTTGTTTTGGTTAATTTTACACTACCTGTTGAATAAAATTCATCCTATTCCCACTATTTAAAAGTCGCTAACATCATCGGCCAAGTGTCTTGACACCTCGAATGACGAACCCCTCTATTTGCGAACTTTTCGATTTATAAACTTTTAGATAGAACCAAGGATGCATTTGTGTGCCAACCATGTCTCTTTATAGGAACGCTTCATTTAGTCATTTATTCATTTTGTGTCCCGCCTGCAGGCACAAAGCAGGGCGCAGTATTTTTGGAAAGGCAGAGCCCTCCACCTCACTTGCTGCGCAGTACAGTACACTACTAGTCACTTCTTAGCGCTTCAGTGTGTGTGCCTTTTCTGTGCTTTTTCGCCTTTTGACAAGATTTTTCCATTTTGCTAACTCAATGTAAATCCCAAAAAGATAAAAGACCAGTGTGGAAAGAAGGAGGGAAAAGACTATTTGCGAGGAGTACATTCATGACGCTCACAAGTATAGAAGACTCGACAAAGCGGGCTGGAGAAAATGCCAAAGCAGACCTATTTCACAGCGGAGGAGAAGAGCTGCCTCTCGTTCAGTGGCGCCTCTTCCAAAGGACACGCACACAAACACACAGCCCCTCACCCCCGATCCCTCCTTTCTCTACCTCGGTCTGTCTGCTCCTTTCTCATCAGCTTCTCTTTTGCCAATGTTAATGTAATTGGATTTTACTTTTTTAAATGCTTATTATTGTAGCAACATGGTTATTTAGGTTAAGGATTTTTGTGATTTCTCATCCTTTGTTGAGGGCACCAAAGGGACTTATTTTTTTGTGCGCATGTTGACAGAGCAGCGCATACAGAAGACCGCAACATGCTTCAACATACAAACTTTTCGATTTACAAACCCAGCTCACGAACCAATTACGTTCATAAATTGAGGTTGCACTGTATCTTTTTGCCATGTGGCAGTAGTATTGTTGCTCTCAGTTAAGCACAAGAGGAGCGCAAGGCAACTCGCAGGCATACAGACAGTAACGTTACAGAGATTAAAAATTACATTAACAAAATTCAAAAACAAAGCATTATATATGACTGTAATTAATTATTTGCAATTATTGCGATAATTGCACACCACTTGTTATAATGCAGTGTTCTTTAAGAGGTAAATACAAATAATTTACCTTTTAATTTATTCATGTACCAGATATAAAAATCATTATTATAATATATTTACTCTATATGTTTTGTTAGGTATAAAAATAACAATAGAAAAGAGCGGAACCTCTTTAAGAATGTAAAAGGGTCCCTAAAATTTGGAGTCGGACCAACATGAGAAGAAGTATACCCTTCAGATACATTCCCACTCGATGCAGTAAGACTTCAGCCTTGTTCGAATACTTTTGTCCTGCTCTTTAGTGCAACTGACACTGCCAGACTGCCACGTCGCTAGTGTTACTGATCAGGTGTCAAATCATTATTTTTGCTAAAAGGCTTTTATTGTTTGTACATTAACATTTTACATTACATAAGGGGATAATTTCCTTTTTATACTTGTAAGACTTCTACCACGTCCGGCACGACACACATATACAGTATATATAACGTAAAATATGCGCCTAGGCTCAATGAAGATTGGGAAACACTGTTCAGATGTGTGTGTCTTGTGTTTGATTTACTTGAGGAGGTTTCCCAGATTAAAGAGTGCTCGATTATGCTGTGGGTTGGTGTCCAATGCTTTCCTGTAGTAGCGCTCTGCTTCCTCTGGAGTGTGTGTCAGAGTGCCAAGATTGTTCATCGCACTGGCATGTCGGGGGTACAACCTGAAAATGAAGATACAAATAATTGAAGCTATTGGGGGATGGAATAGGGAAATCCTTTTAGGGATCACATAAAATACATTGTATATCTATTAAAAATAGCCTATGAGAAAATGTTCTGAGCCTGTATATAAATGAAGAATCTATGACGTGGAATACTGTCCAAAAGTCTTACAGAACCAATACATTTATTGTTTAGGCAAACCTTTCCTTACTTTGACACACTCAGGAGAACAGACACAAATTAGAAGATTTACAATAAAAACACACATATCAATTACCACGATGGGTATCAGTAAATGTTGATAAGGATCTACAAATTCTAAATAAAGGGGCTCAGACAATAAATCATAGTTTGGGTCTTGCTGGCTTCAAAGACCAGTCCACGCCTCAGAATCATAAGGGTACCATAATGTTTGGGTTTGTCATTCTCCGAGAACCATGAGGTAGCCTGCAATAATTATATGGACAAACCAACAAACCCTCCAACATTGTTTTTTCTTCTTAATATTGTTGGTAGGTCTTTAGGTATGTTGTTGAGTGTGTGTATTATGTTGCAATCACTCAATGCAATTTCAATCATGCCGAATGTGGGAATTATGCCCACCACCCCAGGACTTCAGAGCCCTCATACGAGTTAACAAATCAGAGTCAGTGTGTGGGCAAAGCACGGCCTGCCGAGTGTGAGCACAACCTTTAAATTGTGAATGGACCTTTTTGAATGTGTACATAAATATACAACCAGTTAGACCTAATAAGTTTCACCTTACTGCGTTTCGTGGTTTTAGCGCACTCCCATAAATTATTGAACCTCCACAACACAGGACAAAAACTCTACAACACAGGAAAAAAAATCTACTCTAGTTACGTACAAACAACCAAAGAATACCTAGTAGCGCGTTATCTACACTGAGGAACAGTCTCAATCGCTCAATGTTTTGCTATATCAGTCTCTCTTTGTTCTTTTTATTTAATTGTTTGCCCCTCATTATGTCCCCAAAGGATAAGGCATACTCTTCTGATGGCGAAGTGTTTAGTACAGGGAAAGCCAAAAATGTTTAGAAAGTAGATAAATGCAGGCCAATATTGACCCACATAGGTCTAAGCTAACTGTTTGACTGTCATCTTCAAGGATAAACACTGTATACGTAAACATTTGAAAGGAACTGTTCGCATGAAATCTACAGTGATAACTAAGCAGTGTAGTGGTTTCAGTTTTTAGCCTGTCTCTCCCTCGCTTGCCCCTCCCAATGTGCAAGCCAGTGGCGGCTGCTGGTCTTTCAAGTATGAAAAGCTAATTTTCAGCTACTCTCTAAACACAAGTACAGTCTCCAATAATAGATAAAGGATATAAAGATGGATTGTAAAATTCTCGATATCAACGCGGAACATCCATGCATCCATCCATTTTCCTTCGCTTATCCGAGGTCGGGTCGCAGGGGTAGCAGTCTAAGCAGAGAAGCTCAGACTTCCCTCTCCCCAGCCACTTCATCCAGCTCTTCCCGGGGGAACCCGAGGCGTTCCCAGGCCAGCCGTGAGACAGTCTTCCCAACGTGTCCTGGTTCTTCCCCGTGCCCTCCTATCGGTCGGATGTGCCCTTAACACCTCCCTAGGGAGGCGTTAGGGTAGCATCCTGACCAGATGCCCGAACCACCTCATCTGGCTCCTCTCGATGTGGAGGAGCAGCGGCTTTACTTTGAGCTCCTCCGGATGACATAACTTTTTACCCCATCTCTAAGGGAGAGCCCCGCCACCTGGCAGAGGAAACTCATTTCGGCCGCTTGTACCCGTGATCTTGTCCTTTCGGTCATAACCCAAAGCTCATGACCATAGGTGAGGATGGGAACGTAGATCGACCGGTAAATTGAGAACTTTGCCTTCCGGCTCAGCTCCTTCTTCACCACAACGCGGAACAACGATATTAAAATTGAATAAAACTATGGCAGTTGTTTATATTTCAAGATCGCTGATTCGATCATTTTATTCTCAATTAAAAAGGGATTCAGCGTCATACAGGTCATCCAATCATCGCGCGGAAGCTCAGCTCAGTGTCCAGGCCAGCTGAGACTGAGTCCACTTCTCATTCACTTCCAGAGACGCTCTGCGTCAGTGGACGGACAAAGTTGAGCATTTAGCCAAATATTGTCTACTTTGGCTGCAGTAGAACAACTCACTCTAGGCTCAGACATTGAAGTCAATGGATGCTCGGCTTCAACGCAGTTTAATGCAGTGATGAGAATGAATGAGAAGAAAGTCGCGTCAGCTGTCATGAAAGTAGCGAATTCTGAACAAATGTTGAATATATTCTGGCACACATTTAATCAATGAAAAGTAAACACAAAAGTACATATTTGACCACTTTTATATTTACATTTTAGGGGAAGCTGAGCTTCCCTTGGTGTCTTACAGCAATTGCCTCTGGTGCAAGCCAACCACAGGACAAAAGTAAGGATATAGCTCTTATCTTTATATAATTTTTGCAATACTGACTAAACATTGTTGGTCATAGAGTGAAAAAGGGACAGACTCTGACCTGAGTGCAATGGTGTAGTGGTAAATGGCTTCTTGGTACTGACTGTTGTCCTTCAGGAAGTTAGCGTAGTTATAATGAACTTTGGCATTGTGAGGAAGAGTGCGGATGCCAGAACTGAAACAAGAAAGATGAAAAAAACAATTACAAAATGGTACAAAAAAAGTTTATTAAACTTTTTATTTAACTTTATTAGCCAAGTTTGTGACACTAAAGTCACAGTAGAGCACAAACATAGCCATAAAAGAAACATTGCAAGGTTAGATTTAAAACCTGTTTTCTTGTAAACAACTTGTTTAGAGGACGCACAGCCTACCTCCACCCTCTCCCACATTGGATCAAGATGGCATTTAAAATGACTTTTGGTATTAGTTGGTTCCAACAACAATGACACGCCCCTTATCTTTGTAATTACCATAATGTTCTCGCAAGAAAGGAAGCTAACAATCTAAATAGTAGAAAAGAGTTGTGTTTGCTCGCTGAGGATGTCACGTCACGCACTCAACCCTGATGAAGAGTGCTAATAGCAGGAGAGTCCAAAGTGCAGCCCAAGGGTCCTTGTGGCATGTTTTTTTTTTATTAGACCACAACATATAATAACAAGAACATGCAGAAATGTACATACTAATACAAACTAATAATAAAACAACAATGAACACACTTTATCTTTAGGTTCTGGTACTGTTTTTAGCCTTTTTTACGAAATTTAAAACAGTAATCCAAAGTGCACCCCCACCTCTGATTTTTGTCCCAGTCCACCATAGCTTACAAGTAAAAAATAATGTTAAACTATTGTCTCCTCTCATGGGCGTATTATCACACCCCTAATTACGATGATTTGTGGTTGCGACATAAGGCTAGGATGCCTTAGCCTGACAAAACCAGAAAAAGTCTGCATTGATCAGAAAATTATCCCTTTTATGGGCCCCTGTCCCATCAGACAATTTGTCCCAGGCAATCCATACCCTACAAGCTTAACAATATTTGTCCTTGCTTCTCCAAATAGTCTGATGGTGGACTTTGAAATATATCAGGGGAAGGATATATTTTCTGATCAAAAGTAGGAAATTGGCTGAAACTGGCTGGTACTCAGACAGCGACTTCACATCATTTAAGCTCATGGATAAACCGCCAGCCAAGGGCCCTTCTAGAAACAAAAAAACGTGTCCCAAGCCATGTCAGTTGCCTAATGACAAAGACAAACAACTAAAAAAAGAAGGGAGAGAGCGTCATTGATTGTAGTCAAGAGAAGACCCTAGTTGGCGATCACAAAGAGGTATAACAACAAGCCAGTGATGATGGCTCCTACTGCATATAAGAAATATCCGAAAGATGTCTGCACCAGATGGTCGAAGAAAGACAAACTCTAGGTCTAGGGGATAAGCCAATGATAAAATGTGTAGAGTGGACCTCTAATCCCATGATTAGTGCATACTTTTAACTGACTAACAAAGAACGGTTCCTTGACTTTAAACCGCATTTGAGAACCTGATCACATTGGCAACTCAGTTGATGACAGTGAGGAGAGTAAAGAAGATTAAAAATCAAATTCTACAACCGGAAGCATCATTAAGAAAATAGGGAGCCAGGCACCTTCCAGAGATTGTAGACTACAGCCATGCAGAGAGATACCAAAATCAAGCTTGTAACAGAAAAACATACATGCGACGCATCAGTTGCAAGATGTTCCTTTGCATTAGAAAAAAGAGAAACTGCTTCCCGGACTCCAACAGCTAAGAATTTACTCTCCAGTGGACATGGCTGCAAAATGCAAAATGGAAATTGAAAATGAAAAGACAAGACTTATACACACCAACCTGAAGAGAGCCTCCCGGGAGAGCCAGACTTGGTTCTGCTGAAAAGTCTTCCAGGAGAAGAGCAGGAGCAGCAGCAGCATTGAGGCGCTAACGAAAGCTGTGCCCGAACGACCTACCAATGAACTAAGACGACTGAGGCCATGAACCACCAGGATACAGTAACCCATACTGTAGGTGGATATTCAAAGGAGGAAATGTATGGCAGAAGAGGAGAAAAGTGTCAGTGAATTCATAGAATCATTCTGTTATGTAATTTCTATTAAATGTTTCTGTTCATCTTTAAGATCATACTTTTTGCTCAAGACTCTTCAACTGACAATTTCAACATGGTTTAACCTACTTTTATTATTAAAGGATTCCAAGAACTTTATTGCCATACCAGCACATGACACACAAAATGTAAAAAAATGTAGTACCCAAAGTCCCAGATTTAGGCCAATAAGTAACACCAGAATGATAGCATGGCCAGAGTGACAATTCTTAAAGGTCTGCTATCAAGTGACTGCTGTAGTAGTTAGCACTTTACTTAACCCTTGTCCACCCCTAAGGCCCAAAACGGGCATTACGTGTTTTCTTTCTGTGATATGATTTTTCAGTTTGAAGGTTAGCGGTCTGAAAATTTGCCAGGAAATTCTCACCTGGGCATGTAAAGAACTCTCTCGGCCACAACAAATCCCACTCTGAAGAAAAGGTTAGTCGCAGGAATGAAAGGAAACACCAAAAACAATATCCCCACCAACACCTCTTTGCTCTTTTGTCTCTGGAAAATGTGGCGAGAGAGAATATAGAGGTGAGAGACAACAGGGAAAAATTCAGATGAAAAATAAACATAGAAAATCCAGATACGATTTTATTAAATTAGTACGATTTGCTGTCCACCAAACTGTTTTAATTAGCTATGCTAGGATGGTCAGTTCGATATGGTTTGTATTGACTAAACAAATATAATAGTAAGTAGTGAGACACAAGTCAGTGAGCGTTAAATTCCTTGAAGGGAGTTTTTCCTTGTCTCCATCACTAGAAGTTATTTCTTTTGTCTGCTTTACTTGGTTTTAATGTACTGTTTGGGGAACGTTTTTCTAGACCTGCTAAATGGCTAAAGCTGTGAAATATTTTCAGCTCATGATTGGCACAATAAAACTGACTTGACCTGTTCATGCACAAACATGCCCACACAACTTAGAAAAAACATATGTTTAAAAAAAGGTTTTAAAATGTTTTAAAGTGCATTTACCTGCAGTGACCTGATACAGTTCAGGCAGAGGGCAAACATCACCACAGCCAGTAGAACAGAGGCCACGTTGCGAATGTCACACAGCGATTCAACAAGAGGGATGCTACCCACTTGCCAATCATAGCACAGCACAATGGGAGCCAGCAATAGCCAGGTGTTGAAGTACAACAGGTAAGAGTATGTCAGAATTCTGAGGAGAAATTTACATAGAAAACAAGGGAATTGTTAAGCAAAAATATAACAAAAGGCAAGAAGAGAAGAAAATAACATTATACAGGAACAGACACACTCAATGCTAACTGGGCATCAGCATTGTTATCCATCCATCCATATATTTTCTTCCGCTTAACCGAAGTCGGGTTGCGGGGGCAGCAGCCTAAGCAGAGAAGCCCAGATTTCCCTCTCCCCAGCCACTTCGTCCAGCTCCTCCCGGGGGATCCCGAGGCGTTCCCAGGCCAGCTGGTAGACATAGTCTTCCCAACGTGTCCTGGGTCTTACCCGTGGCCTCCTACAGGTCAGAGCTGGGCGGCATTGTTATCATTTCCTTCAGTAGTAATGTGATGTTTAGTCTTGCTAAAATAAACACACAGTCTCTACATGCCAACTAGTTATGAACACAGTGATAATTTACATATACTGATCACACTTATTGATTAAGGTTTAAATATCCCACTGATATACTGTATGGTCTTCATTGCATTCTTTCATGCAACGTTTACATGTGCACCTCACACACAAACAATGAACATCTAAATTATTTTGCATTACAAAAAAATACATGCAACCATGCACATGCGATTGTACAGTTAGGGTATGCATTGCATGCATGTGCACACTGCACATGTTGCAAATGTGTTCTTTTTGCGTATGAGACAACGGAGGTCATGTTGTTACATCATGTGCTGCAGCCATCAGACTGTTTTATCGTCAAGTGCTGTGAGATCCACGCGTCCATCCCGAGGTCCATGGACGGAACGGTGATATATTATTTGGTCTGCAGTTTGAGGTTCTGGTCCGCAGACATGTTGGTGTTTTGGCAAGGCCCCATCGAAACATATTGCTGTTAAACTAGTCCACCCCAGTACGGAGGCTGTTAAGCTTCATCCAGTCCTTCCAAGGAAGTTCAGAGCTAGGTGGGGCTAAGGTGTTTGGGAGGACCGTGAACTGACTTGGTCTTGTAGTTTCTTCCCAGCTGCTACTCCACGCTCCTAAGATGTTAAAATTAGAGTAGTGAAGGGACTCTGGGCCCCGAGGAGTTGTGACTCGGCAACTAGCTGGTTTAGGGGGTGTCTTTCATTCATTGCAGCTTGCTGGGTAAGGCGGTAGGCCATGTTTTCTCTGCGCAGACTGGCTGTAAGGGTAATTTAAGGCTATTTCACTGCTGTGCGTCCCATATAAGATCCTCGAACGGCTCCTTCTGGCCAGACTCGACCCTGTGGTTGACCGCCAGCTGCCTGAAAAACAAGCTGGCTTTCGACGCGGATATTGCACCACCTATCATTGAGGACAGCTTTGAGAAGGGGAACAATCCTGGAGTGATCCTGGTTGACCTCACTCCAGCCTACGACACCGTCTGACATCAAAGCCTGGCATTAAAGTCCAACATTAAAGCTGCTACAGAAGATCCGTGCCCAAGAAATGGTAAGTTTCTTGACAAACATATTGGCAAATCGGACCTTTGTGCTGAAGACCAGCGACGGACAATGTAGCCGTCCTCGACGTCTAAGAAATGGCGTGCCACAGGTAACATGCCTCTCGCCTCTGCTATTTAACATCTACATTAGTGACATCCCTAAAACCGAGTTCCACCAGTTTGCTTATGCTGAGGACCGTGTATTGCTCTCTACTCACACAAAAGCTGTCAAAAAGTGGAGGAAACACTCATGGCCCTATTGGCGGAATACCTACGAATGTGGAGACTCAATCTGTGTCTGGCCAAGACCATGGTCACCATCTTTCCATTTGAACAACAGGGAAACTGGTTGACAACTATTCGTTACCACTTGATGTGACCCTACTTCCACATAATCCATCCCCCACATACCTAGAAGGAGTGAAGCTCGACCAACAGCTTATGTACAAACATCACATAGATGCTTTACGTGCCAAACTCTCGCGAAACAACCTGTTGGGAAGCTTAGTCGGATCGTCCTAGGGTACTAGCACTCCAACACTCCAAACAAGTACCTGTGCACTTGTGTACAGCACCGTCAAATATGCAACACCAGTGTAGTGCCGCAGTGTACATGCCACTAAAGTTGACGTCATTCTCAATGATATCATAAAGGCAATCACCGAATGTCTGCGCCTCACTGACCATGTGAATGTGTTGGGGGGGCCTGGTAACCAGGTTAACCATTCTGTTCCAAGAATTCAGAATTGCAGTATTTCTCTTCATGCATGTGTTTTGGTGTTTTCTGGCATTTAGAATATTTTTTCTTGTGCATTTGTTTTTGATTCTGAAGCGTTTATGTGGTTTTCCTCTAGCGTGTTTTTCATTAAGTTTTTTTTCTTCTCACCACACCTAGTGTGTGTGTGTGTGACAATCATTGGTACTTTTAACTTTTTTTTTATGTTTGCGCGTTTGCCTTTGTCGGACACTGTACGGTTAACTGTCGCAACCATCATCAAGGATTAAGATGGTATCATTGACCATGTGTAAGGATCCGCTTGTATGAAATCAACACCAATAATTGTGGTCTCACATCCCCTTCTAAGCCGATTTCACTCTCTTTTGCAACTCTCCGCCCATCACTTACTCCCTCACTCAGTCATTGAAACTAGGCAGCATAGTAGTCTCTCTCTCTATTGCCTTCACACACGCTTTCATTTATATGATGGCTGAAATAAGAGTAAATAACTTATTTGGGGAATTGGCTCAGATGAGTCAGACTGCATTCAGGTTCATGCAAATGAGATACATTTCAAAGATTTACATTTTGTACGACACCTTGAGCTGAACTTGTCTGTCAAAGGCCAAGCAAGTTCAGAGGTTAAAGGACATGGTCTTTAAAAAATACATTTTTGAGGAATGTTTGTGGCATTTGTGGCACCCCCATTGCTTGACTTGAATGACGCCAAGACACTGGGTTTGAAGACATCCATAAAAGTTTTAGTTATCCGAGTCCACCCTCATTTGACAGTCGCCATGCTTACTCACTGAACTCATTCAAACTTTAGAGAGTTGTGAAAATCCATCCCCCTAAGCTACACAATGAGCTGAAACTGTTAAAAGTTGAACAACAACTCAACTTAATACGGCAAACACACAACTTAGATAGTACACATAACATCAGTAATACAAAGTGCTTTGTCAGATAATATTATTATACAAACAGACCATTTGTATGAACAAAGTATAATGAGTAAGGAAGACAATGTTCACTGCAATTACATGTGGAGCTATACAATAATCAATGTAACTGCAGTGTGCATTAACAAGTGTGTAATACCTCTGAATAGGTACTGTATGTGCATGTATTGCTGACCTGGTTAGCAAGTGAGGAGCAACGGAGGCAGGATTGTCCTGTTCAGAGAAAAAAGGCATGGAACTTCCCATTAACCACAGACGGACTGATATAACAGCCACCACCTGAAAGAGGATAACAAACATTTGTGCAGTCTGGAAGAATGATACGCCTGTGAATGAAAGAGATTAAAAATAAAAACCTTTTTAGCTCACTAACCAGTAGCTTGTAATTTCTAGCAAACGATTTATAGAACAAGGAAGTGTGTTTCACATTTGGTTGATGGATAAAATATTAAGTACCAATGGTGTCTAATGTGCTTCACAACAGTAGTTGTTTTAATTTTAGTTTAAACACTGCAAAAGCTCAAAGTCTTAAAAATATTATTTGTCTTATTTCTACCTTATTTAAACCTCTAAACAACATGTTATTTAAATTAAATAAAAATAAAAAAAGACACCAATAAGTCGTATTAATTGAATTGTCTTAATTTCTATATTTTCTATTATTATTATAATTGATCTTTAACCAAGCAAAAATATGTTTTATCCCAATACTTGATTAATCAATTTTCAGTAGAATACTCGATTCATTCGCTCCTCATTTACACATGATGGTGGTAAGCTACATTTGTAACCATAGCTGCCCTGAGGTAGACTGAAACATGGCTGACAATTTGCGCCTACGGTCTCTCCGACCACTACTAAACATTCATTCACATTCATACAGCAGTGTGAGCAGCACTGGGAAGAAGGTGGGTGAAGTGTCTTGCCCAAGGACACAATGGCCATGACTAGGATGGTGGAAGTTGGATTCGAACCAGAAACCCACAAGTTGCTGGACATCCACTCTACCATCTGAGCCAGGGGCGTCACTATGTTTGAAAAACAGGGGGGGGGGCTCAGCCCCCAGGAGGTTCCTGTGATGCGAGCAAAAAATGTTTGCACTTGCAAAATCTTTTTGCTCACAACTTTTTGGGCACTGTATTAGGATTAGACAACACTGAATACATCTAAATGGTTGAAAGTGTAAATGTAAGAATATTTAGTCATCTTTAGTAAGCATGAGATGGCCCAAACACATAAGGACAGTGTTGTTACAAGGAAAAGCTAGCAGGCAACTTGGAAAAAGGGAAATGTTGCAGTGTAAACGAACTTGCACAGCCCTACAGAGTTGACCTGAAAACACAAGAGGTTCTGGTGAAAAGAAGGTTTGTTGCCTGGAAAACAGGGGCTGGATGTCCACTCAAAGATATGTTGTCTATGCACAACTTCTTTGATTCAGAATGTTTGCCCTGGCAACATTTTTTTGCTTTCAACTTTTTGTTACTGTATTAGAATTACACAGCAAATACTGAAGAAATCAAAATGGTTGAAAAGCAATATTGTTAATTTCCTGTTACTACTGTAAGGGTAGTTTAAGGCATTTAGACCACAGGTGTCAAATTCAAGGCCCATAGGCCACATCTGGCCAGTAGGGACCTGCCATTTATGGTGAAAACGATAAAAGTGATGATAAAAATAAAAAAAACACATTTAAATTCCTCCTTTTAGACTATGAGTCTTTCACTGAATCCAGTCTTCAGAGCCCCCCAAACACTACTCTAAAATAACACTAAGGCTATTAAACATCAGTTAAGTTTAAATAGCACACCTATACTACAAAGCTGTAATAGTGTGATTTGCGTACCATACAGGTATGGAAGTTATTTTTCTACATTGACTACATTGTTAGCTGACTTTTTATGTATTTATTTATTTATGACTTTGAATGCATAAAAAAAGAAAAACATGTGTTCATGTCTTATTTAGAGATTGTGAATAATAGACATCACATCTCTGTCTAAATTTTGCGTATTTCCATTATGACAGATCTGATACTATGATCAGAATGCAGAAGCATTCCCACTGGGACGTCAATCTGCGGAAATAGTCGAAGGTATTTGGAGCGGAATATTCAAAATGGCAGACTGAATTTGTGGCATTTTGTGATGTTTAAACTGTGTTTTTACATACTTTGCGGATTGTAAACACAATTGGATATGGTTTAATGGATACAATGAAACACAATTAAGCATATAAAGTCAACTTGTTTTTACACTCTACTGGTACATCAGGAAATTTTAAGGGGGCTTAAGCCCCCCCCTAAAATAGGCCTAACGACGCCAATGATCTGAACTGTGCCGCACCAGATAAACAAACTAAAATATTCCATAGCTGCAGCCCCAAACTACTATAATGAATAATTATTTTTAATATGTATTATCAGTTTATTACCTAATTCTGTTCCCCACCAATAGTTTGTGCCAGCCTTCCGTTAGCCCCCAGCAAACCCCAATTCAATGGTGCAGGAAAGCGGTAACAGTGGGTTATACTTGTAACAGACCAATCTATATTGCTTTTACATTGTATAATACAGTGAGATTATATCAAATAATTTCAAAAACAATAAATGTATACTCACATAACTAGAAACAACACAGGCTCTTTTGATAAAGGGAGTCCATTTATGGAAAAGCTGTTTGAAGGTGGATCCAGACAGGTGACTATGGAACAGAGAGAAAGATTGAGGCTCAAGATAAAATACTACAGGCCTGATCTACTGAGATCTAAATATCACACACTAAAGTGCATGCGCAAACTATAAAATTGTGTGTACTAATAATGGCCGTGTTGCATGTAATCTACTAAGACTACGTGTAAAACTAATAGCAAGTACAAAAGTGATGCAGACAGCTCTATTTAAATAAAGTTTCCGTGTATACTATGCAGTGTTGGAACTAACGCGTTACTTTGTAACTAGTAGTCTAACGCGTAATTTTTTATATTCAGTAACTCAGTTACCGTTACTACATGATGCGTTACTGCGTTATTTTACGTAATTTTTTATGTAGTATCCGCTAGAAACAGAAGATCTGAGTTGGTTTTATTGGAGAGCTGCAGTGTCGTCCTTCTGAATCTTACTGTGTCACACGGGAGAGAAGAGGTGCGCTGTGTGTGTGCGTGTGTGTGTGTGTGGGGTGGGGGGTGTCTGTGTTTACTAACAAGACATCATCGTGGAGCTGAAGTCGAGTTTCTTAAGATGGAGATATTCTCACTACTTTTCTTTTGTCGAGCACAAAGAAAATAACATTTTAGTTAAATGTAAGTTGTGTATTGGATCAAAGATCCTATCAACTTCCCAAAACAGCAATTCAAATCTGCTGAAACACCTACAAAAGCAACATGCTTCGCCAAAGCTAGTAAAGAGAGGCACAGACTCTGATGCCACATCACCTCCACCACCACCTAAGGATTTTGATGGAGGGACTGCTAGCCAAGACAATATTGAGAGAGCCATTGCAGCGTATGCGGTAAAAGACATGCAGGCTATTTCTACAGTGGAGTTACCCGATTTCAGGCAGCTAATTAGCATGAACTCCCTCGTCCCAGGAAGAATGCTTTGCGGAAATCTTTTATTTATAGATCTTTATCGCTCTGGAATAACCTGCCTCGAATTCTCACCAGCATTGTAAGTAAACAGGTTTTTAAAAAGAGAGTAATATTTTATCTGAGTTTTTAAATTAGTTTGCTCATTGATGATTTGTTTGGTTTTATATTGTGTAGTTATATTTATATGGTAATTATTATTCTGTGACTGTAAATTGTTTGCTTGTTTTTTATTGATGCTTTTATTTTTTTCTGTATTGTGTAGTTATAATTATATGCTTTTACTTGTAATTGTATTGAATTGTGGACCCCAGGAAGACTAGTGGGTTGTTGAGGCAACCAGCTAATGGGGATCCTTAATAAAAATCAAATCAAATACCGGCGTCAAACAGCAAATGGCATGGAAAACATTTTCCACGTACCTGGACAGTGAGTACATAAAAATGGAAAGCAAGCTAAAGAAGACACTCCAAACTCTGCCTCTGCTCATAATTCAGCACTGAAGGCACACACACTCTGTCAATTCTCTTATATACTGTTGCTTTTTCATTCTAGACTTCTAGAGTGTTTGATTATGACATCACTCTAAATGTATAGACTACAAAGTTCACAAACAAAGAGGGATCCCAGTGGGCCAGGCCAATCTTTCCTTTTCTCTAAACTAAAACTGGGGAAATGCGTAGTGTTCTGGGCTTCAGTATAGTGTTGATCTCCAGAAGACATGATTTTATTTCCGAATTCCTTGAGAGAAAAAAATGCCTGATTAGGCTTTGTGTATGTCATGTGTGCCTTCCTTGGGTGAAGCCAGGTTTACAGCTATGTTGTTATTATGCTGTTTGTTACTTATGTATGTTATGTTGCAGCTATTTAAAATAGTTTTGTAAATTTGTTCTGGCCCTTTGAAACATATCTTTGTCTTTGTGTGTTGTATGTAGACCACATTGCTTTCTGAGTTCAGTGATGCAAATGCATGTCAAGTTGATCAACAGATTGTATTATTCTCTAGTGCAATAACAGTACTGAAATGAAGGCTAAAAGGGCATTAATAGGAGCCTTAAAAAAAGAAGAAGAAAAAAAGAAGTAACTAAATAGTTACTTTTCACAGTAACGCATTACTTTTTGGTGTAAGTAACTGAGTTCCTTTTAAAATAAAGTAACTAGTAACTGTAACTAGTTACTGGTTTTCAGTAAGTAACCCAACACTGGTACTATGTGGTTTTCACCATGGAGACACTCATTTAATGCACATTCATGTTATCATGTGTGGCGTTTTGGGGGCATTTTAGAGGCGTGTGGTAAATAGAATAATTATATATGCATTTTCTTCTTCCAGTATTGTGGCCATTCTAATGATCAGCATATATTCTGCATATTCATGAAGACAGACACTAAATAGATTATGCTCCTTATTTTGCTCACTTAAAGGGGAACTGCACTTTTTTGGGGAATTTTGCCTATCATTTACATCCCTTTGTAAGACAAAACCACATATGTTTTTCTTTTTTATTGCATTCTAAATTGTAAATAAACATAAAAAAAGGCAAGCATACAGCGGCACATTAATTTCATAGACACATCACAATGTTTGCTTTTTCCTTCAACAACAACGCTGACTACCGTACTACTCATGCAGACTTCATGAGAGACAAAAAACATAACAAAACAATCACTTATAATCAGGGGCGCCGCTAGGGATTTTGGGCCCCATGAAAATAATCTTTACAGGGCCCCCTGTATTATAATTTCATCATCATTAGGGGCCTCTCTGGGACCCCCTCCATCATGGGCCCCTAGAATCCGTCTCCTTTACCCCCCCTTTTCGGCGCCCCTGCTTATAATATAAAACAATGTCTGCTGTCACTGGGATGATGACTGATGGAATGTTCATATCTTCCTGTTTAGATGACGAATAATAATAATAATTCTCGAAAAAGTTTAAAAAAAAAAAAGGTGGATGCAAACGAGCGTCTTTTCATGTCTTTCTTTCCATCTCCCAGTCAAAGTTGGATGTTACAGTTGACTAACTTCCTATTTTATGGCAACAACCTTCTACTATCCAAGTGAGAGGCATGATTTATAATCTAGAATTAACTTTCAACAGCTCAGAGGCGAGAGAGCTTCTCCCCAGTTTAAGTGAATATAGCAGCATAAGCTAATTACCTCTCTTTGATCAATGCAATCAATCACGAAATGTAAATTAGGTATTGTTGGCAGATTTGGATGGTTATTTAGATGGCTTTGTGGGCAAAATGGAAGAGCTCCCATTGACTCCATTGTTATCTGATTTATTTCCAGTTTAGAATGCATAAAAACATATATGTTCTTGTCTTACATAGGCAACATTCCAAAAAAGTGCAACTCAATCCTCTGCGCACCAGTTTAGTAGATCATCTTTGCAAGGGCTATCAAGTTTGCATGTGCTTCATACACGCAAACCTTTAGTAGATCAGGCCCCATAAGTATGAGGTATTAAAATTAGATAGAAATCCAACCATTTGTGTTAAATCACATACCTTCGTCAAGTAAATTAAGAAAATAAATAACCATACTACTAAATCAAAAAGCAATGGCTTTGTGCTTACCCAAAGAAGGGCTTGTCGCACAGCACTATGGCATCATAAAATATGCACACACCAAATACAGTGATGCCCGTCTCCTTCACCAGCATGGCACAAGTACCGAGCAGTAAACTGGTGAGCAGAGACCCCGCTGAGACTGTCGAGGGCACAGAGTCCTCAGAGGCAGTCACATCAACACTCCTGGTAGAAAAAAAGCATAAATGAACCTCACAAACATTATATGGCACTGTCATTAGTCTGAATATGAAATAGACACTGATAATGTTCAATGTAAGTACTGTATATAGTGAAATCTATTAAACTTAATACATAAAACGTAAAAAGGTGTGAAGTCCATTTACCTTTTATAGTAAAGGAAAGTCATCAAGAACAGCAGACAGGCCAAGACGTCAGCCCGGCCCACAATTCCAGAGACCTGCAAAACAAGAATTTAATAACTTTCATGTGATGCACACATCAAAAATAACAAAATTGCATATATTTATTTGTATCCCTTAATGATTGAACCTTTGCTGGAAAAGTGAAAATTGTTGTCTATATTCTAGAAGAATAAGTTCCTAAATTAAATATAACTTGTTTCCAGTGTGATCACGTCTTAGTGTGACCGCTTGTTGCTAAGCAGAACCCAAGTGGCACAGTAATTGATGCCCCAAAGCCCAGTGAAAAAAACACATCTTAAAAGGGGAAGTGCACTTTTTTGGGAATTTTGCCTATCCTTCACAATCATTATGAAAAACATGACGAAGGATGTAATTGTTTTTTTTAATGCATTCTAACTCGTAAATAAACGTAAATATAAGTCAACTTACAGCGTAGCCAATAGAAGATCCTCTATTCCGCCAATACTCCATTTACATTTCCTGGCTTGAATATTAGCCAAGTATTAGTGATATTGTTATTATAAGCGCTAACGCAGACAAACTATTTATGGCGACGCCGTGATCACACGTTTGCATGCAAATGTTGACATGATCAACTGATCAGCTTCTTCCTCGTTTCCTTGCTTGTCAAACATTATTGTAGATCATAAATCATCCCTCTCAACTGGATAATAGAAGGACTAAGACGTATTCCAATAATTTGGTACACTTTAACGGGTTTAAATTGTCGGTCAATGGCGAGAACAACACAGAAAGACGCTTGATTCCACCCCCCTTTTCTTCACGACGTTTATGAGTCATTCTTCATATAAATGGAAATATATAAACATCCTAGCAGTGGGCATCCTAATGGCAGCAGACATTGTACAGTAAGTGTTTTTTTATTATGCTTATTGACTCTCATAAAGTCTGCAGTGAGCAGTAATAAGTTATGTTAAAAAAGATGCGTTTTTGAAATTAATGGGCCGCATATGCGTAAAATGAGCTAAATACGTATATATTAAATGTTATAAATGTGCCTGTTGCTACATTACATATATACTTAAGTCATGTATATAAAACCTTAATGGAGGTGTTTGGATGTTTTTTTAAAGGGCTTCAAAGGCAGAATAGAGCAAATCCTATAGGCTCCATTGTAAGCTGACTTTTGATCGCCTTTATTTAAAGTTTAGAATGCATAAAAAAATACATTCATCGTCATGACTTTCATAATGATTGTGAACGATTCCAAAAAACATGCAGTTCACCTTTAAGTCTCTCCAATGCACCTTTTAAGGTAAATGTGTTGTTCACCTTTGTCTAGTTTGATCGTATCTCATCTGTTGAATTCAAGAAGTTCAATAACTGCTGAATTGTTCACACCAGTGAGAATTACAACTATTGTCCAGATGGTCTTAAGCAGGGTTCTTGTTACGAGTAGTTGGTGTATATTTTATAAAGAAGTATATATTTATTATCCACAGTCATTATTGTCCAAATAGCTGTCAGCAGAATAATTGATCAAATATAATAGTCAGTAAAATGTGAGAGGTGTACTTGGAGAGAGGTTTCTTAATATTGTTGCTCACATTTCTCTCCTTGTAATTACAGAAGACAATGACTATGCATGTGAAGAACTCACAGCCTCTGTGTGGACAGGGTGCACAGCAAACAGGACAGATGTGATGAAAGCCAGGTGAGATTCTTTAAACGCACACTGTTCACACGTGTGCATGAGGAGGCAGGTTACAGCACAGTGCAAACACACGTTGACAATGTGGAAGTACAGAGGCGTCATCCCACCCAGCAGGATGTTCAACCTAAGACAGGACGGAAAAGATACAGTAAAACCTAATATTATCACAAATGTTTGGGCATTTGCATGATCTTGTTGTGTTCACAAATGTACTGTATATATACTTACTACAGGCATGAATGTCATATGGATGAGGCTTTCAGTAATTTGTTTGGAAAAAGAGAGGAAAACCTGAATATGTTAACTATCTTGGGGTCAAAATTCTTTAAAATCTGTCCAGAACTTTTTAAATTATGTTGCTAACAAACACACAAACAAACCCTGGCAAAAACAAAACCTATTTGGCAGAGGTAAGAAAGTCTGCATTCTACAAAGCGCTCCATTTTCGTATCTAGCGTTTCCAAGGCGACACAGCCAGCCACAGAGCATGTAGGAAAATCACCTAAAAAACCTGTACATCACGGAAAATACAAGTAAACTGAAAAACTACCTAATGAATCCTCAACCCATCCATCCATTTTCCACCACTTGTGTCTCTCAATGTCGGTGGGGGGCTGAAGCCAGCTGCACTCATGCGGAAGGCAGGATACACCCTGGACAAGTCGCCACTTTATAAACTGTCACCCAAAAAAAGATATTTGAAGCCAAACATCCATTTGTGAGGTATTTACATTATTGAAAGTTTAATTATTAGTTAACTTTTCTGAGCATATTCCAAACTGGTATAAACAGGTCCACTTTCGAGGACACTGCTTCTCAGAAAGTAAAAGTTGAAAGTTACTAAAGTGAACATTATTGTTTTACACTGGATGTTTGAATTGTCACATTAAAGATACTGAACTGTAAGTTTATTTTAATATTTGCTCAAAGCAGTGGATGTTCCTGCACAATTTTTGCATTTAAAAAAATCTGTTTGTAGTAGGATCAGAACATTTTAGCATTGTTTTTGTGTTCAATTTCAGTAAGTGTATTTTACAGACTATAACAAGTAAAGGACATACAGTATACCACAATAATATTGTACCGTGGCCTTAATACCTTGATAATATTGAACTGTGAGATGTTGATACCGCTACATCCCTACTGTATTAGAATTGATAATATTGACATCTGGATTGATCACCACTACTTTACGTTGAAGCTTCAGCAGTTAACTTCTTGTATCGTCCTGCTCGGTGTGTTTGTCTGTAGCATGCTTAGCCATTCCTCTTCTTCTAACCCTCCAGTGATAATGCTATTTGGAAGAAACTTGGTTTATTTTTCACCACGGTGGTGAGGATTAGTAGTATTTTGTTAGGCCTTGTTCACACTGCAGGTCAATTCCGATTTCTTTTCCCATACGTGACCCGTATCTGATTTTTTATTGTCAATGTGAACAGTCCAATTCCAATTTTTTTAAAATCCGAACCCAGGCCTCTTTCGATTGTGGGTATAAATCAGACATGTTTCCGATGTGACTGTAGTCTGAAAGATTGAGTCGCGTTTATCCGATAAATAAGTCATCAAAAAGCGATAAGCGTCATAATTATTTGCCAAATTAGATAGATAGTTGCAAAATAAATAGTTGACAAATGAGCAGAAAACAGGGGAAAACAATATTTTAGGAACTCAGGTCAATGTCCCATCACTGACACTCCACTCATTATGCATGCAGGTCACAATAGGCATCAGATTTTTTTGTAATGTGAACGACTACATAAAAACATCGGATTTGACAAAAAAAATCAGAATTGGACATCCTATCCTGCAGTGTAAACGTAGCTTTAGAAGTGTCTTGGCACTGTGAATAGACAGATGTGTTCTTTGCAGCTTCTGGCAAGACACCCACCCTCCTGAAATTCATTCAACTCCTGCATGTGTGTACCAAGCAAATAGGAATATGTGATTGTGTCTGGCTGAGCCTGCATCCATTTGAAGGAATATTTTACATGAGTTACAATCCTTAGCCATGTAAACACTGGGACAAAGCTGCAGAAAAGATCGGCTCAGGTCGGCAGCATCAGCCAATCATTTAAAAAAGGCAAGTATCGGCCCCTGATCTGATGCCATGATCGAAATCGGAATATCTCTAGCCGTAAATTTTAAAGGCATTTTAACTGAATGAGTGCCTATCCAGTCTTCATTGGCTTCCAGTTAAATTCCGCATTGAGTTTAAAATTTTAGTCCTGACATTCCGTGCGTTGCATGGTGGGGCCCCTCAGTACATCCCTCATTTGCTATGCTCTTACTCCTCAGGGCGCAGCCTCCGGTTTTCAGGCCAGGGTCTTCTAAAGATCCCAAAAACTTGTTTTAAAACCCATGGGGACCTGGCATTCCAGGCTATAGCTCCCAGACTCTGGAACAATTTTCACCAGTCCCTCCGTGATCTTGACTGTGTTGAAATTTTTAAGAAACATTTGAAAACTTCTCTTTTAGTAAAGCTTTTAGTTAATGCACCGTTTAACTATAATTTTTTAATACACTTTGTATCCTTTTTATGATGTTGCCCCTGTTGTTTTAATTGTATTGTTCTTTTACTTCACCTATGTTTTGTACAGCGCCTTGTGATTTTATCTGTGAAAAGCGCTTTATAAATAAAAGGTACTTACTTACTTGCTTTTTAAGCAGTTTTGTTGCGTTTATAAATTGCTGAAATGTCCCCCAAGTTTGTAGATAAAATACGTATCACTGATTATAATCATGATCACAGCAAAATAAAATTACTTAATCACTGATTATGTATTATCAAATATTACACTCATTGGTAGCACCCGCCGCAACCCCGAAAGGGATAAGCGGTAGAAATGGATTGATGGATGGATAGTTTTGCACCCTAAAACACATAAGCTAAAATGTTTTATACTGGACCACCATTATAGATCTGTTTTAGTTTAGTTAGCATCTTTAATGTACAATATGTATCAAATTGTGCTAAGATAGGGATAGCAACATAGCCAGGCGTGTATCATATGGTAGGGACTATAACATCCACTGTACTTTTATCCCATCTACTGTATTTTGGATGGATTGATGTATTCAAAACTGCGTGGGCGTTAGCTTAACCCGAATGACATGAACTAGCAGTTCCAGCGTCAATCATGCGAACATTGTAACAATACTAATATATGGCTGTTTAACCTGTTTGTGTTGCTTAAAATTAAGAACATAACAACTTACTTAAAGGTGAGAATGCATAGAGGTCTGTAGGACTTGTGGCTCGAATTGTCTGACATCTTCTTGCCCCAGAAATCGTTACTGAAGATGTTTTTGACACATGAACTCGGCAGGACGTCCGGGTTGTTGACGATAGCCCAAACATCGTCGTGCACTAACTCCCCATGGAGAGAGTTGCTGTAGCATAAGATGCACAGTGCGGCTAAAGCCACATACCGACTCACAGCCCAGACAGTCTGTGGTCGGCTGGTGTTCGGTGGATGTTGTGTGGTTATTTTCTCTCGACCCGGAGTAGTCATGACGGCCCTGGCTTCTTCAAGGGCTCCTGTGAGATGTAAGTCAACGTTGTGAGACAAGAAGTTCCGTCCATTCCGCTGGGGAGGGAGTGTCCATGAAGGAGGTGAATTGGACCGTTCGTTCTCCGCCTTGTGTTACCTTCAAGTGCCGGCAGGAAAAAAATTAACTACGGTGGCCGACAAGGACAAACGCGAAGCAACGGCCAACACACACACACACACACACACACACACACACACACACACACACACACACACACACACACACACACACACACACACACACACACACACACACACACACACACACACACACACACAGGTTATCATTTGGAATGGGGACCAAGTTTTTGATCACCACTTGTGTGGACCACCCTTTCTACAGGTTGTGGAGCCATTAAAAAAATTAGGTAAAATGGCCACTTCCCAGTTATCTAATACACGTCTTTAAATCTCTGGATTTATGAAGTAATGTGCTGATCATTCTTACTGGGGACCCTGGGGAAAAATAGTTAATATGGTTCATGGGTACCAAATTTAAATAATTTTGCATAATTCACACAAATTTGTACGTGTTAGGGTTAGGATTAGCGCTAACCCTAACCCTACATGTTTTATGGGCCAAAGCTTAAAAATCACTTAGGCATCTTCAGAATGGATCTGACTATCATTTAAAAAGGTTTCCCTTTAGGGGACCTGTTTTTTTTGTCCCCATACCGTCAGAGGTCCCCTAAAGGTGACTGTGTAAACAGAGCGATGTCCCCATTGAGTAAGCATTGCCAGAACACACACACACACACACACACACACACATCACAAATGCTGCAAATTAATTGCAAAATAATGCTACAATTACAAAAACAATACTGGATAAAAACAAATATGACCCTCTTTTATGTTTGCTTCAAATTTACCCCTTTTCTTTATTGGCTCATGATAATCTGGTAGCCTACTCAGGTAAATGTTTAGCGTTTTTCAACCACTGTGCCGCGGCACACTTATGTGCCATGAGATACAATCTGGTGTGCCGTGGGAAATTATGTAATTTCACCTAATTGAGTTAAAAATATTTTTTGCAAACCAGTAAATATAATCCGCAAATAATGTGCCGTTGTTGAGTGTCTGTGCTGTCTAGAGCACGGCAGAGTAACCGTGTAATAGTCTTCCATATCAGTAGGTGGCAGCAGGTAGCTAAATGCTTTGTAGAAGTCGGGAACATGGTTTGTCGTGATCACAATATGCAGACGACAGCATGAGAAAGAGTGCAGGTAAAAAGGTATCTAATGCTTAAACCAATAATGAACAAAAAGCTAGTGCCGCTAAGAAAAGGTATTGAAGCTTAGGGAAGGCTATGCAAAACGAAACTAAAACTGAACTGGCTGTAAAGTAAAGAAAAACAGAATGGTGGACGACAGCAAAGACTTACGCATGTGGAGCAGAGACGGCGTCCACAATGTACATCCGCACATGACATGACAATCAACAATGTCCCCACAATGAAGGATTGCGTCCTCACAATTTAAATAGCTTTGATTGCTAAAACACAGCAGGTGCGGGGAATAGCGCTCAAGGAAGACAGGAAACTGCTACAGGAAAAGCCACCAAAATAGGAGCGCAAGACAAGAACTAAAACACTACACACAGGAAGACACCAAAAAACTCAAAATAAGTCATGGCGTGATGTGACAGGTCATGACAGTACACCTACTTTGAGACAAGAGCTATAGTCATGCATGGTTGGTTATGGTTTAAAGTCATTTCAAACAGTTGCGAGAACGACTTTTTACTGTCAACATTGGCTGCTGAGTTTCATTTTTTAAATGTTTTCTGCTGGTGGTGGGCCTCCGGATTTTTTCAATGAAAAAAATGTGCCTTGGCTCAAAAAATGTTGAAAAGCACTGGTTTAGTGGGTATTAAACCTTGATGTCCTAAATGGACTTTGTAAAATGTTCCTATTGACTTGAGCTTAATTACCCCCTATATGACATATTGGTAACTTTCATATGGTTATGCGACAGTCATGGGACTAGCCCGGGATAGTGTCACTCTGTCAGGGAAACACGAGCAGAATTCCAAAACCTGATTTTTTTGTTGTAGCTATTTTTTAAGCCATTACACAATGCAGATACTTTTATAGGATGTCCAATATTAGATTTAAACTGTTATGACTATTTTCTTCAGTTAACTCATGAAAAAGGGTTTGGAAAATATTGGTAAGGGCTTTTAGCTTTCAAATTTCTCTGAAAAGCCTGACGTCTTAATAGCAAACATTCATCTTTCTTACTCAATGTAGAATGCCCCCCATTTTGACAGAAAATATTGAGGTACACATGAAATTGCATATCTTTTAAACTAACACTATCTGATCCTGCAACAAATATTTACTATATTACAATTTTTTGCTGCAAAAATAAAAAACTATCTGCTTGGCCCCTTGACTAAATGACAATCAAATGCATAGGCAACAAGCAGCCCCTCTAAAGGCATCCATAACTGCGATGTGGCCCTCAATGAGAGCAAGTTTAACACCACTGGTTTAAAACATTGACTCTTTTTACTGATTGTCCTTAATGACAGTCTTTTTGAAATCATTAGTTTGCGTTTATTTTTTATTTCCACAACTGCAGTTTTCTATGTATATTCATTTGTATGCCACCTGTTCTAGACAGGTTGGCATGACAAACTACAAAATTTAGAATAACATTCAGATGCATAGAACATTTTTAGTTGAATTTTGAATTAAACTAACATGCTTGTTTTTGGAATGTGAGGAAGCAAGAGTCCCCGGAGAAAACCCATTCACGCACAGCGGCAAAATGCGGACTTCAGATGCCAAACCGGAAATTCAAAACCTTGATCTCCGGACTTGACTGCTGCTGTTGCTACTACTTACTACTACTGTTTATGTGGTGCTGTTGTCTGGTATGTAGCGGTTGCTTTAACGCTCGATTTATCGCCAGTGTTTCTCATAACTTGGAACTTTGTATGACCTTCAAGACTTGAATGTTTTCCTTTCTCTACCCTATGGCTTGGTCCTCCACTTTCCAAAGTTGTGGCCAACAATTCTGTGACATTCTGTAATACTGCCTTCACTATTGAACATTTAATAAAAGTCTGCTAGTAAGAGTGATTTATCAATGTCTAAACAGCCAAGCATGCAGAATATCTCCTACCATGATTTTAGTGGAGTACCCCCGAAAACAATCAAAATGTTCCATTTCTCCCCAAAGCTGTAAACTTAAGCAAAATGCTGGCATGCCATCAGCATTTTGTTGGCCCATGTTCCAATAAAATACTGCACATACAAAATGGTTTTGACTATTTACTTAGTCAAAAATATCCCACTCCCCACCAATGGGGTATGAAAATAAGCAACATGATTAAAAATGTGTAAATGCAAGCACACAAATATCACTGCTCATATTTTATTGAGGAACATCAAAAGACCAGTTGGACAATATTAAGTTTTTTTTTTTTTTTTTTAAATTCAACAAACTGGCCTTGTGTTCAACACCATACCCACCACCAAACACAGTCCTTTCTTCCCGAGCTTCAGAGCCCTCAACGATTTAGATTGGCACTCAGACTTCACAGCAAATTAGCTCCAGGTAAATGTCATCTAGTTGTTCCACTTTGGTACAAAGTCCAGTGACCAGACAAAGTTCAATCATGGTAGAGTAAAAAGCCAGAAAAGGTACTGTATTTCCAGGTGCTTCCATAAATAGCACCACGATGCAACCTGAGCCACACCTGATCTCCTTGGAAGAGAGGCAGGATGGCATGGTTGCTGGCTGTCTCGTGATCCGGCGCTCCATCATTGGCATACGCTGACACCATCACCTCTTCATTGCACATGAGGTTGATGTAAAGTGGCACATTTATTGCAAGCTTAAGAATGTGGAATATGAACACATAAGTTCCATTAACAGGACAGGTGAAACGACCAATGCGGCTGTCATACATCTCCCCTAGGTTGGTGTGCAGCTGGTCGAAAATAATGGGCTGGTCAAGGTTGCCTGGGGCATAATTGGCTGTGCGAGAGGCGGTGAATGCCACTCGCAGCGGCTGGGAGACAGGATAGAGTTGCATAGGAAGTAGAGTAGTGTGATGGTGGCCACGAGGACTGTGTGGAAACTCTATGTGAGAGACGTGTAGAGAATCTCCATGTCCTGAATCCACCATTGTAAATTCTCCCTCACGCTCTGGGCTGCTAACTTTTGAGGACTCACTCCAGGCTGCTGCAGAGGAAAAAAAACAATTCAAGTAGAATTAGTGGAAGTACTTTTCCCCGTTTAAATTATGTTTTAGGGGCTATTAGTAGTCAAAGAGTGTCTTCTATACGAGGGTTCCCAAACCTTATTTTCACCAGTGACTTGGTTTAATGTATGCATTATTTTCATGGACCGGCTTTCCATGTGTGGCAGATAAAAACAGCAAAAAAATTAGCATGAAAAATCATCAGTTTTTTTTGGAAACGTTAAGAACCCCTGCTATATTCAATGACCCTGCAGGGCACTGCAGATGGAAACTAGCCTTTGGCTAAGATCTGGCACATTAACATTTTATATGTTGCATTGTCCCATGTACTATAACAAAGGAGTTGTAATATACATCTATTAACAAGCTTATTGGTGTGTTCAGTGGGACAGTCGAAAGTTAAGTCGGAGAAAATGCGTCAATTTATAAATGAATTAATGTTTCTGTGCGGCCCGGTAGCAATTGCGTCTTGGACGGGTGGTTAGGGACCACTATTCTATACTGTGGATGACGACCAAGAACAAGAGCAGTGGTGGTCAAGCTTTTTGACATGCCGCACACAATAGGCTATAACATTTGGCCAGGGGCCTGGCCAGAAGCTGATGGAGATTTATATTTTACAAAATATTTGATTTACATTTTAAGCATTTCTTTAACAATGCTAGATATGGGAGTGGAGCTACCAAACCAAGCTTCATTTTAAAAACGGATTGTATGGTCATTTCTTTTCTACATTTAAAACACTTCCTTATAGCCTACATAACATGTAATGGTGGTTCTTTTTTTCAAAATTTTGTATAGATAACTTTTTACAGACCATCTTGAAGCCGCTTTCTGACCGTGTCTTCAGGATGCGCCGTTTTCTCGGCGGTCTAATTTACGTGCTTCTACTTCAACTGCGTCTTTTCCTCATCAGCTATGTTGTAGTTTTTAGGGCTTCTATAGTCTACTGACCGATATCAGTTCGAACTACATGCTACTTTGTATTAGAAATGACAACAGCGAGGGTCCATGTGCATGTACAAGCCAGTCTACCCCATAACAAGAGGACAGAGAAAAACAAGGAGTTTGACTACAGTGTTGGACCACAATGGTGAATTCAAACCAAATCACCTATACGAAAAATTCCAATCCGGTTTATGCCACTCCCACAGCACAGAAACCGATCTCATCAGAGTCACCAGTGATCTGCTGATGGCCTCAGACTCCAGTTCCACATCCCTCCATATTCTTCTTGACCGCTCTGCTCCGTTTGACACCATTGATCACAATATTCTCCTCCACCGTCTCCAGCACTTCATCGGCCTCTCTGACACTGCCCTTCACTGGTTACGCTCCTACCTCACTGACAGGACCGAGCACATGGTCCTGGGGGATGCTTCATCTCATCCTCACACAGTCACCTGTGGGGTCCCCCAGGGCTCTGTACTCGATCCAACCCTCACCATATACATGCTTCCCCTCGGGTGTGTCATAAGCAGACATGGAATTACTTTTCACTGCTATGCTGACGACACAACTCTACCTCAAGGCCTCCCTCTGCCACTGTTGCTCGTCTCAGCTCCTGCCTGGAGGAGATAAACGCATGGATGAGTCAAAACTTCCTGCAGCTGAACGCCTCAAAAACAGAAGCCATCCAAACCGGTACTCCTCAACAACTTCGTTCTTCCCACATAACTTCAGTTTCATTTTATGGACACAACTTTCACTTCTCTCCCGAAGTTACAAACCTTGGGGTCAAGTTTGACCCTCACCTCTCCTTGGAAAACCATGTCACCCACATCTGCAAAACCTTCCTACACCTCCGTAGCATCTCCAAACTCCACCCCTTCCTCTCCCTTCCAGCTGCAGAGAAGCTTGTCCATGCCTTCATCTCCTCCAGTTTGGATTACTGTAACACACTAATCGGGATCCCTGGCAGGAGCCTCCAAAAGCTCCAGTATGTTCAGAACAGCACTGCCAGGGTCCTGATGAGGGTGCGGAAGTATGAACACATCACCCCATCATTCCTTGGCTCCCCGTCACCGCCCGAATTGAGTACAGTGTCCTCCTGCACACCCACCACTATCTGCTTGGTAATGCCCCCACTTACTTTACCGACCTCACACCTCAGCTAGGACCCGGTCAGGCAAACAGCACCGTCTGCTAGCGACTAGGACACGGCTCAAGACCATGGGAGACAGAGCTGCCACTAAAGCTGCCATTCCCCGTCTGTGGAACACCCTTCCTCACCAGTCAGGGCCCCACAGATGGTGGATGCTTTAAAAAAAAAAAAAAAGGCTAAAAACCTAACTTTTAAAAAAAACATATAGCTAATTTTAATATCGTTTTTCACTGTCTTGTTTTAATGCTTTAATGTTTTTACTCTGTAGCACTTTGAGATTTATTATTCAAATGTTAAGTGCAATACAAATAAAATCTATTATTAATTCGCGCAAAGCTCTTCGAGTGATATTGGGCAAATTCGAAACGGCTCATTTGGAGGAAGTATGAAGGAAAACAAGATTGCTATATAAATATCTTCGCCATGCCTCTATGGTTTGATTTAAAAGGTACCAATAGTTGGGAAAAGTTGGTCTTGATAGTAGGTTCCCTTTAAAGCATTTTACATGATCTTATGACATGTAAAAAACATGCTTTCGTCCCCTTCCTGAGAACTACTTCTAACATCTGACAGTTTTAAATTAATGCATGCTTAAAGAGCTATACCAGGATATGACAGACCAACTAAAAAAAAAACTGGCATTCAATCTTACAGATTTGTACTGATTAAAAGCCCCCCAAATGTAGTTTTATATATTCACACAATGGCGGTTCTAGTTCCAATGGCACGCTGGGCCAGGGCCCCATTCACCATTTGCTACTCTAAACGTGTTCAACCTTAGGAAACATCTCTAACTTTTGAGGCTGAGCACAAATGATGGGGCTGAGTATTTTGCTGCAACATTAGGTGACGGTCGTGAGCAGCGGGCCTTAGGATATCATCACGGTATACCTGTGCATTCAAAATGCCATCAATAAAAACACCCCGTGTCCATAGTGTATCATATGCCTGGCCATGCTATAACACACTCCTCCCCTCCCAATCACAATGGACCATTCCATCCACAACCCATATGACGCCATACAAGCGGTCTACCATTTGACCTGAATAGTTAAAAACTGGGATTGATCATTGCCAGACAACATCTAATGTGAGCATTTAACCACTCGGGTCAATGAACTGCAGTCAGGTTAAGATCCCAATGAGGACAAAAAGCATGCGGATGATCTTCCTTGAGGTGATTTCTGACAGTTTGTGCAGAAATGTAAACTGATTGTTGCAACAGCTATCCAAGTTTGGCTTCAGATGATGCTGGATGTGAAGGTCTTGGGCTGGTGTGGTTACGCGGGCAGTTGAAGGGCTGCGATTGTGAGGCTTTGATGTACTGTACGTGGTATATTCTCTGAAAACACCTTTGGAGACAGCTTATGGTACATTCAATTCACTGGCAGCAGCTCTAGTCAATATTCTTTCGTCAGTATGCCTTTTACACGCTCGATCAAAACTTGACTTTTCTCGCATTGTTTTGTGTGATAAAACTGCACATTTTGATGTGACCTTTAGGGACTAACCTAATGCACACAGATGTTCAGCTCTTATTTTATGCACACAAGTATGCGGTGTAATCAGCCTCTCGATATGCCCTATATGTGTAGTAGATCGTTCATCTTGGCAATAAATCCTCACTAACATATTAAGACAGATTTGATAACAATGCTTGATGTACACAGAAAATACTTTTAGATCTTATGAGTTCACGTCCTCAATCCTACATCCTACCGCAACAGGTTTGCGAGCAAAAACACGGCATAAACAGGGCCAAGCATGAAAACAAATGGTGAAGACTTCTCTCACATTTCTGCATAACAAACACACACTAATATTTTGTTGGACTGCCTTTGGTTATTGTGATGATAGTGGTAATTGTCTCATCAGTTTCGGACAGGACAAATACTTTACATTAAGGAACATCACATCTTTACACTTGCACAATTCATCATCTCCAAAAAAAAAAGGATGGAAAAAACAGAGCGTATATATTCTCATTACACGTCCTCTATGTGTAATACTGATATTTAATTTTCACCATGTGTTGGACATGTTGACATTTAGCATTATGAACAAGTAAACAAATCTCCAACTCACTACATTTGAGAAAGAAAAATTATGGTGTAAAACTTGATCATTTATAAGACATGTCTGTTCTTAACCTTTCATTCCATCCATCCATGTTCTACCTACTGCTTGTCCCTTTTCGGGTCGTGGGAGGTGCTGGAGCCTATCTCAGCTGCATTCGGGCGGAAGCCGGGGTGCACCCTGGACAAGTCGCCACCTCATCGCAGGACCAACACAGATAGACAGACAACATTCACACTCACATTCATACACTAGGGCCAATTTAGTGTTGCCAATCAACCTATCCCCAGGTGTATGTCTTTGGAGGTGGGAGGAAGCCGGAGTACCCGGAGGGAACCCACGCAGTCACGGGGAGAACATGCAAACTCCACACAGAAAGATCCCGAGCGCAGGATCTAACCCAGGACTACTCAGGACCTTTGTATTGTGAGGCACATGCACTAACCCCTGTGCCACAGTGCTGCCCTTAACATTTCATTGTACTACTTAAATAACTTACCACTGGAATTATGCCGTCCTCCGCATCCATATGCATGATGGGATCCAGAATCCTGCAGATATATAAAAACCATGAAATGTTAACATGTATTTTAATAATTTCCATCTCTTGATTTATTGTCAATTTTCTTTGTCTAAAGACTATCAAGCAATCAAGCCTTATAGCCAGTGACAATTGTCAAGCATATGTCAAGTAATTTATAATCAAAACTTGGGCGGAATTCAGAAGACCATCACCTGTGTGCAAAGATAATAGATGCTTCTGAGCTGAAAAGAATGACATTTGGAAGATGTTTTACCATACCGGGTGTACCTGTTAGGGTGCATAGGCAAACATGCATATAATCCTCCTGACAAACCCATTTAATTGTGTCTATTTCATTTTAGTACACAGTATTCCCTCGATTATCACCAGGGTTAGGCTACTTACCAGACCCTGCGAATTTCTGTGAAGTAGTGACCCTATTTATTATATGTTTATGATTTTTATATGAGTGTAATGTCTTTACAAGCCTTCCACTCAGCTTTCACACATTAAACACTTCCTATGGTCTTAAAACACCTTAAAAACTATTTAAAACGTATGTAATGTTAACATGAAAACTCGAATGCGTACTCAAATCTCAATGTACTCAATGGTACTTTAAAATCCACGATACACTAAACTGGTAGTACGTGAACTGAATTAGCGAGGGAACAGTGTGTATCTTTGGTTATAGTTTAACGTAAGGAAAATAGTAGCTCTATTATGAATGCCAGCTCTATGAGGATGAGGTTAGCTAACAGAAAACTAGCTAACAAACCTGCTAGTTAAAGTTAAAGTTAAAGTTCCAATGATTGTCACACACACACACACACTAGGTGTGGCAAAATTATTCTCTGCATTTGACCCATCACCCTTGTTCACCCCCTGGGAGGTGAGGGGAGCAGTGGGCAGCATCAGTGGCCGCGCCCGGGAATCATTTTTGGTGATTTAACCCCCAATTCCAACCCTGTGCCAAGCAGGGAGGTAATAGGTCCCATATTTAAAGTCGTTTGTATGTTCATGGTTTACATTCACATTTCTGCTCAAAACCCTTTAATGGGGTATTAAACATTAAATGTATTTTCCAGGTAAAGTAAAAAATAGTAGCTTATTGCTCCTCCTCGAGAAAAGAGAAGCTCAGAAGAAGCAGCAGGAAAGTTATCAGATGAGTAGACGGATACTGATGAATAGGAACAATTTTGTCCTCTGTGGGCCAAGATGGATAGATCGATCCTAAGATAGGTATTATTCATTATTGTGTTTTTTCCCCCCGATCATAGGTTCCAATCTGTGCTACTCAGCCACCCGACTGTCAGGAGGAGCTAATCATTCGTAGAAATCAACGACAAAGACTTGGCAACATTCACTTATCAGAGAGAGCTAGAGATAAGGAGCATCAACCTCAACACCACCACTGAAGACATGAGGCTCTTCTTTGGTGTATCAAACTACACTGCCTGCCTTAGGCAAAGATACGCCAGAAAATGACAAGAAACAGTTTCTTTAAGTTGAGGAACTTACTAGATATTGTCAATGACCTAGCTGTCCAATCAGGTATTTTTTTCAAATCAAGCCATAGCATACAAGCTTAAATGTATTAGTTAGATGCTGGCCTTTAAAATATATCAAGAGAAAGACACACTTGCTGATGTTGGCAATTTAGGCAGCAGCAGCCCTACGCATGGTTGCAACTGTTCCCATTAGAGTGACCTGTTTTTTGACCGCTACTTTACATTAAGTACACTCATGGATGAATTGCTGGCCAATGACTTTCCAGCAACTGGAACCTATTCATCCATCCATTTTCTACCGCTTGTCCCTCTCAAGGTCGGAGCTGCATTTGGTCGGAAGGCGGAGGACACCCTGGACAAGTCACCACCTCATCGCAGGGCCAACACAGATAGACAACAAAACCATAAGAAAAAAAATGTGTCCCAAAGCAATACAGGTTGCCTGATGATAATCAAAAAAACAAAAAGAGGGGAGTGTCAGTGATTGTGTCGTCAACAGTAGTCCCGGGTTGGTGATTGCAAAATGGTATGACAAGGCAGTGAGGATGGCTTCTATTGCACATGGAAGAGATCCCGTAGATGTATCTGCACCAGATAGTCGAAAAAAGACAAAGCCCAGTTCTAGGTGAAAGGACACGCAGTCGTAAGGAAGTAAAATGACAGCTTTGGTGGTGTGGACCTCATTGTATGCTGAGCTTCTATCACATGGCAAGCAGAACCAAAAAAATGGCCTTTACGTGTCATTTATTTCAGGTTGCCATTACGAATTCCTGGATCTGGTACAAGTCTTACAGCAGAATAATTGATCAGGAAAGAACACTTAACAGTTCCCAGACTGGACTGCATCTGGCAAATGCCCTCTGAACTGAACCGGACCATACTGGCAACTTAAGAGTACTGCAGATGACAGTAATGCAATTTTCAACCTTTTTTTATTTACTGCTTATAAAAATTGAACTTTTTGGTGTAATATATATATTACATGTATAGACTTTGGACAACCTGTATAGACCTCAGGAATGTACTTACTCGAGAAGAACAGAACAGAGGGCCAGAGTTCTTGGAATGAGCTTGAAAAATGTAAGACCCCCCTGCCAGATAGAAATCAGATTTTAGAATCAGAAAGTCAAGTCAATTCAAGTATATTTAAAGTGTATATACTGTCAATTCACAAGAAAAGTTAACTCAAAGCACTTTCATTTAGGTCCAGAAACACACTCATACATTTAAGACAACCAGCTGAATGCCACGTAGAAGCACTTCGTGACAAAGACAAACTCCCTCTAAAACATAACAGATACCGTGTGGGGCAGAAAAATGTGCTTTCTAACAGATTTTTGTCAGAATCTGATCAAACAAGAGCTGCATCCCAATACATTTACTTTATTAAAGTCCAGTGCAAATCATTTTAACAGTAAAGTGTTGAGACTGTTCTTTTTTAAGTTCAGGAAAAACATACCCAGTGGCTGTGATTGTTCTGAGGGAGCAAACTCAGGCAGTGTTTGAGTGCTGGAAGTGGTGTACCTGGGCTGTACCTCAACCCTCTCATTAAATACCTAAAATAGAAAGAAAATAATTAGACCTTTATTATTCATTCATTGCTTTTGTACCAATTATACAATCTCTTCTCAGTGTACTTTGAGTGAAAGGCTGTGTAAAAGCTGGAGTCTGGACATTTGCAGACTTAACACCAAACAGCAATGTTGCATGTTTAAGTAATTGGTAATTCAGATTGCAAGAAATGTCTACTTCTTGTATGTTAGAGCCTTTTTCAAAGTTTGAAGACTTACCGACTCAATATTTTGAAAATGTGCAGACGTGACAGTTTGCCTTGTGGGCGGTGTGGAAAATGTATGCTTAGGAACAGGGATGGAGTTGCTCTGTGTCGTCCTGGTACAGGATGAATGCTTCGGTGATTCAGTCACTAGTGTCTGAAGAACACAGAAGAGTAAAATAAGAGCTGAATATCTCAGTCCTTTCCAACACCAAGCAAAGCAATATGCAATGTGCACATTGGGGTGGTGAAAAATATTAATATTGCATCTAACAATACAGTATCTATAAACCATCCTCTGATATTGTAGCAGTCACACTTCAATATATATACAGTTGCGCAGATCAACTTTTTAATATTACTGAATCCTAATTTCATCCTTTATGTACAGACAGCCATCAGACTGTATAATGCATATGTTCCTTTTAACTGTACTTAAATGTATAATAGACTGTATTTATATTATTCACATGTCAATAATGCTGTATAATAGACTGTATTTGTTATTCACATGTGAATAACGCTGTATAATAAGACTGTATTTATATTATTCACATGTAAAAAAATACCTAAGTGTTTATTGTCTATTGTGAGCGAACTGTGGTGCTGAATTTCCCCCAGGGATCCATGAAGTACTGTCTATTTTATTCTATTCTATTCTAACACAGCATAGCTGAACGTTCAAAACGTGTTTCACATTTACCTGCTCTACTAATCTCTGTTACATGAATGATTTGAAGAGTGTTTCATTAGATGGGTTAGGTGTATTTCGTAACTTGCTACGAACTAAAACTGTTCCCTTCCTTACAAGTATTGTGATGTATAGTATTGTATGAATTTTGTACAGTCAATATGAGTTGGCAAAATATTGTTACTCTGTAATTCCCACCACCAATACTTCAAACTGACAGTAATTGTCAACTCTGTGTTGCCAAACAATGGCAAGGAAAGTTTCCCTCTGTCAGGCAATTGTAGATTCTCCTGTAGGGGAAAGAAACAGCTTCAAGCTCTAGAAATAAATACCTTAAAAGTATGCAACATCTGAGTGTATGAAATAACTTACATCTGAGGAAAGCTCCAGTCCATAGCTTTTTAGGCATTGGTCCCCATTTGTCAGACTGGTTTTTCGGTCCAGAAGCCTATTAGGGTTTGGGGTCGACTGTCAGAGAAAAAATGGTAAGCTATTGCCATATGACCAACACAAATCTGAAAACAGTCCGATGCATGACTACTTACATGCATTTCCTTTGAAAGGGACTCACTTGAGCTTATTAAATCTGCCTGAGCTGTTGAGGGATATAATACAATAAGAAACCAATTAACCAAAACGCCAGGTTGATATTGATATGTTGGAGCAATGTTAACATGTTACAAAATTGCATCAAACCAAGCTTTTTAGACTCTCCCTTAAAACATACAATATCTGCAAATACAGAATGATTTGATGTACATCATTTACATTACATGAGAGAAAGGGCCATAATGGCAAAGTATCACCAAGTGACAACACTTAGTGTGACCCCTTAAAGACAAATCTATTCTGTGGCGCTGTTTGACATTCAAATTGTTTTCATAATAAAAACGAATTCCTCCATAGTAAATATCCGAAACTCGATATGTTGCAGGCTCAGAGTGTCACAATGGCATTCCCAGGCCATCTGTGAGACATTGTTCCTCCAGCATGTCTATGGTTTATTTGGGGCCTTATCTCAGTTGGGCAGGCCCCCAACACATTACCAAGGAGGCACATAATAGGCATCTAAACGAGATGCCCGAGCCACCTCAGCTTCTCTCCCGCCCCTTTTTGTCTGGCTGTCACCTCGAACCAACCAAACCACAGTTACCACTGTTACTGTTGCACTTGTTTGCATTGTTGGATTTTCCGAAAAAGAAACAAACCTTTTTGAAGAGTTGTATTTATTTGAGAATTGCCGGCTGCTCGCAATTAACATTTTTCTGTTTCACTTAAAACTCATTCAAGCGGTTTACAGAAAAGTTGTAAGTTTTGTATTTTGTTCTGACTGAATAGGAAATTAACTGAACCATAACTGTAAAACCGAGGAACGGACTGAACCGTGATTAGGGCCAACATCTCAAAATCAAAAAGTCAAATCCAATTTTTGTGTTTCACATTTGATTTATATTCACTATTACCCATACCTGAATCTTGTCACTTGGAAGCCAAAAATAATCCAAATCTGTCAAAAGATGTCCAGACGCTACCTTATTTACGAAGAGTAAGTAGAGTTACGAGTTATAAACATTCAAATTGATGCCCAAAATGGCGAGTGTGCAGTGATGAACATTTACCTAGGTAGCCATCAGTTGGCGTCATCTAAAGATCGCTGGAATGTGCTAAATGACGCAATCAACTAATCAGCATAACATTTCAATGTTTGGCATTGTTGCAGAGAATCAGTGAATTCTGCAAATCTAGTTAATTGCATACCCAGCAAATACCAATGATGCGTTCTAATACAGTATTTGCTTCGTCAAAGCAGTGACTTAAATTACTAAATCTATAAAACTACTAATTTTATACTTTATGTAGCATGGATTGTTTTAATCCTAAAAAACTGCAGAAACCAGACAGTGTAGAATAGTAGTCAAACTAAATTTGAGAGAATTGCAAATTCCAAGTCAACATTACCCAAAGGAGATGACTGTTCAGGTGGCTCCCTTTTCAATTTGGAGTGTCCATTATCTGGAAATGACCCACAATCTAGAAGAGAATTCTGCAAAGCAATTTAAAATGTTTAACAAAAACAAATAAGCACAATGAAAGTTACAGTATATACTTACCTCCATAAGTATTGCAACAGTGCGGACAATTCTGTTATTTTTGCTGTCAAATGAACAGACTTAAACCATAGAAATCCAACACTTTAATTGTCCTAAAATAGGCCTTATACAGCCTTGTCCCTGAGTGATGGATACGAAACATTTGAGCGGTTGTCACGTGACTATCCCAGGATATGGCTTCCCCAAAATAGCCATGTGTCAGGTAAACACACATGAGGGAGCCAACTCATTTCCGAAAGTTTATTTTGCCATTTAAACCACTTTAACAACCTCTTTAACACTGGACTTGAGAGGCTTTCTGGACAAACGCATATCCAAAATAAGTATTTTTCCTTTGAATCTATAAGGTTTGCGGGGAGGGTCTTGGTATAAAGATACAGGGGACAACTTTATAGTTCGGTTTTCCGATAAGGTGTGAAAATGTACATATTTGCTACCGTTTAAAAATAAAGCTGCTTGTTTAGTAAGCTTTACCGGTAGAGGAATGATACCTGTACTGTGGAAAGTTTGTTAAGCGTATCAATCAATCAATCAATCAAAGATTATTTATATAGCCCTTCATCACAGGTGCCTCGAAGGGCTGCACACACAACAATGACACCATTGGTCTGAACTTAAATTAGAATAGGACATCGTTTGAATTAGAACGGTTTCGTTTCAGATTCCTCGTTTCAATTTCCGTTGCGAACCATTCCAATTCTTAATAGGGAGGTTCATCATAAAGTTTGCATGCACCCTTCTTGGCACAACGCAAAAGCCTTTTTTTCCCCTTTATTTAATAAACAAAGTCAAGCCAGTTTTTGAGTGCTTCCGAACCCTGTTATGGTCATGCGATGATCCCCAACACTAGTCTAAGTGTTAGCTTTCAAATTGAGCCAAATTTAAGAGGTCTGTAAAACAATCTGTGCCTGTGGTATCAGACACCTATCATGTTCCTTTAAGCACAAATGGATCTGGGTTCTTATTCACTTTGATCTATTTTAAAACATAAGACTGAATTTAACAGCACATCATTTGCGTCAATAACTGCAACAAGCCTGTTTACCCCATTGACATGATGACCCAACTTTCTTCTTTTGTGATGTTATTTTTTTTACTTTCACAGCAGCCTCTTCCAGTTGTTTGTTTTTGGGTTGTTACGGAGAAGGTAAAATATTTGCTCTATAGTCTGGAAAGTGATCAATTTCAAAACATTGCACTTCTTGTCACTGATTATTATCTTTCTTTAACATGACAAGCTTCAAAAAATGTGCCATCTTTTAAATTGTGTATCCAATGTCCGCATGTTAATACCTGGAGATGTAAGCTGAAATGTCGATTTTGTTTGATATTTATTATTATGTAATGTTAAAACTAACTGTTTTGGAACTATAGGACATGTAACAAGAAACTTGAAAAATTTAAAGTATTTTGTAACTGTATGCATGTTCGACAAACATATCACAACCATACAAAAAAATAAAAGCAATTTGCCTGACTCTTACAATGCTTTTAAGGAGTATAGTAGGAGCTAAATTTCACCTGTATAAAACTGAATGAGCCACAAATATTTGTCATTAGGTCTTCCAAATCCTTTTTCCTCAGGATAGGGTCTTTGGATAAGGTTGACAGGGAGTCAAATTTTAGTCCTGGTAAATCCATGAGAACATCCTGTCAGGAATCACAAAACCTAATGCTCAAAGTCAAACTTATATTTTTGAAATTATGGTTTTTTTTGTACTCACAGTCTTGGCGTTTTGGCTCCTTTTAGCTTTCCGCTCCTGAAAGCAATTTTAAAAAATCATGAAAGACTACAGTAACTATGGACATAAATTGTTAAATACTACTGTTTTCACTGGTTAATACATTTGTGTGTGGTAGTATAACATCTTACAAAAACATCTAAAAATTACTGTTTATTAAACTTGGTCAATGGGTAGCACAAATCAAGGGCACAAACCCATTTATTTTTGTGCAAATGGAAATAGAAATGTGGCTCTAGGAAGCCATCTTTTCTTGTCTCCAATTCCAAATAGACTGATGAACCACCATTCGCCAGACTCTGGAAAAGTGGAGCTGCTTGTAAGATTTCAATATTATTACATACATTGAGCTTTATAAAGCTGAAGATGCTTTAACTGTAGGTCTGTTTACACCTCTACCCAAACATTGCTAAAGGTCCACATAGTGCCTCACAGAGGACTTTCTAAAAACAACCACAGTACACACAGACAGCTAACCTTGTTGCTCTTCCCACCAGTTATTAACCGAGCGCAGTATGAATGCTCCTTAAATAATCAAACAAACGACAAATGACAACAGATATCTAGAACAATATGAATTACCGGTACTTAAAATCCAGTTGTTGGCAACCATTTACCTTTCTGCTCTCAGTGGATTTGCTCTTGTCAGTAATGGGAACTTTGGGGATTAAAGTAGCTGCTCCTTTCCATGGCTTGTGGACTGTAACTTGAGGTGAAGTGACTCCATCCAGATCCCAGCAGTCAGGAGGTTCCTCTACTTTCATGACCCGAAACTCTCCGATCCGGTTTTGAGCAGCAATAGTCTTAATGGCAGATAGAACACAAATAACTGTCAAGAAACCGAAATACCTAAAGTTCATAGTACATTGAAACCTCACAATTGGAATGGGTTTTCTTTTGTTTAAATATACGGCTTTAAACTTCCTTCCACATTGCATGACAACTTTAAAAAGCTTTACAATTTAGCTTGCAACCTTTATCAGGGATGCCAATACTCCTAATTTGACAGTAAGGCACCCAGACAAAACAAAAAACAACTCCAGATGTTACGGGACTCTGATGAGTTGTGTTGCCACACACACACACACACACACACACACACACACACACACACACACACACACACACACACACACACACACACACACACACACACACACACACACACACACACACACACACACACACACACACACACACACACACACACACACACACACACACACACACACACACACACACACACACACACACACACACACACACACACACACACACACACACACACACACACACACACACACACACACACACACACACACACACACACACACACACACACACACACACACACACACACACACACACACAGTCTTTGTGCATACATAAAGTATGTATGAACATTCAATATGACACAATTCTTCTAAGTGTCTGTGCATTCCATCATGGTATTTATGCAAAAGTGATTTGAACACGTTGAAAAAGTCATTTTTATAAAAATGCTAACTGTGGGTCACTCAGGAGACAATATCTATAGTGACAGGCCAAACTGAGTAATCTTAAAAAATAAGGACAGTTACAGTACATTGGGCTTGGCTTTTATTGAGAACAATAACAAAGGCCAGAATGTATCGTGTGTTCAAGCGCTTGTAAATGAATCCATGGAGCAAAGGCTTAATGAACACTGTAACAATGTTAATTTTTCTGTCAGTAACTTTGATAAGAGGCAGTAAGTAATAAAAATATTCTTATCATGGTGTTAAAGTTTAACCAATTAAAAACACTTTAAAACAAAACTGGGTTCATTTGGACTGTTCCAATCTTTTTACTGTTCAAACTTTATGGTTTGTCAGAGGTATTTAGGTTGAAATAAATAATTCCTGGTTCAGCTAGTAGAAATGGCATAATTATATTCAAATTTTTTAAATTAAAATCAATGAGGATTTTTAAGGAGTTCTTGGAAAATTCTTTGGTCCATAAATTTTACACAACCTCTGTCATAGGTGAAATAGTTTCTAAATACAAACAAATCAGAAATTCCATTGTAGAACTTTAGTCAAAACTGTGGTATATCTTTAAAAACGTTGTATTACCTCTTTAGGAACTTCAGTGGGCGTCATCTTTGATATGTCTGTCAGAGATACAAATAGGTCCAAATGATTACAGTATTAAAAATTGTAGTATTTGAAGAGATCATGTTACAAAGGCTGCTCTGGATCTCACAAAAACCTACCACATAATCATGTACGGTTGTTTTCTCATCTCTTTTATATATAGTTTACTGTTATTGTATTGTTGTATGGGATACTAGTTAGGAATTGATATATTTACCAGTAGTAGAACAGTCACAGATGGAGTCAGACAATGAGTGTAACCACTTACTGTACTGTTATACTCATTTAACTCTTGGAACAAACCTGGAGTCTTTTTGAAAGGAAGACAGGTGAAGTATTTGGAGTTCAACAATCGGGTGAGCTCTTCTTTAAGTAGTTTAACTGGACAAAAAAAGAATATAGAAACCAATGGACAATTTAGTATGGCGTGTCATTACCATTTCTATTACACAACAAAGAAAATTACCTAAGCCCATGAATAAAACTGACAAAAAAAAAAACCTTACTGAATATATGAGCGAAAGTACAATTGCTGGTTTAACATTCCAGTTTTGACACACCACTGTTGTACAATGACTTTTAAAAATAGGAGGAAAGTGCAAGATTGAACTAATTTAAACATAACTAATCAGCCATTCACACAGAAGATGTACAAACAGTTTCTCGATCTTTCCAGAGGAGTTTAGTGCGTGATTACAAGAACTGTACAGCCTGGCTACTGGGTGACATATATTGTTCTTAAATGGGTTAACCATGTCCATCCGACAAAGTTTTTAACAATAGTTTAAATTATCCCCAAAACATGCCTTCGAAACATAGAATTTTGCTTCTTTAAAAAACTAATGGTAGCCTATAAATAACGATACTGTGCCTGATGCCTATTATAATATATAAATATATTGTCTTGGGGTGCGGAGTACTACTGTATGAATTAAATTTTAAAAAGGGTCAGAAAGAAGATAGAATAATGGAAGATTACCTCAAAGTTATCTAAATGGATCTAAAACTCAACAGCTCGACAACTGAACCTTGATGACAATTGGGTGTTCCAACAGGTCAATATTCCCAAACATTATCAAAACTGGCTCTGAGAGGTCAAACCAAGCAAATTAAATTGAATTGGTTGTATCGGTGTAGCCAAATACTAAATATCAATAAAACATTCATGTAACGAGAACAGAAGACAATTTAACCACAAGACCTTTAAATGGTGAAAATTAGTGAACAGTCAGAGACTAGTATCATTAATTTAATAAAAAACACACAAAGTCCCGACCACAAACTTAGTGAACATTTGTGGACTACTACATTTAGATTGAGAATATTTGACCAGTTTTGGTCACCATTTAACTCTTGCACTTGCTTCTTAAATGCTCACCTAAGCGTCCACAGAAAGCCTGCGGCACCCAGAAGATTTATCCATATAAAAAGGTGTGTATAATTATACTAGCAATGTCACCCAAGGTAAAGCTTTGTTCCAAAATCACACAGGGAGTTTTGGTTCCACCTGCTATAACCCAGCTCTTCTTGATTCCACTTGACAATCACTGATTTGTCCTCTTTCTTCCGTATAGTGATACTGTATGTGGGTGTGTCAACACATATTTAATCTAATCCAGAGAGCCTCCCTCCAGTTCACTGGAAGAAAGAAAAACTCTTGTAAAACAAGCTGTTGGTTTGCATGCACATAATTATGTTTTTTTTCTGTATTTTTCTAGGGGAAAAGTAGTCTTACATTCTGGTCAATACGGTATGGAGAAGCCAAGGTTGGTCAAGGATCAAACCCAATAGCACTGTACATAGAACAAGCTCAGTGGCGGTAAACATGTCTTCCTTCACTCGTTATTTTCACAGTTTTATGCATTTTTATGTATATAAAATCTAAAAATCACAAATCCAATTGCAATTTTGGAGAGACGCAAGTAGGTTTTAAGTTTTTAAAATGCACCTCAAATGACAGCTAAAAGTCAAACTTGGACACGATTGAGTAATAGGACATGACAAAAAACCCAAATATATATACAAACCCCGTTTCCATATGAGTTGGGAAATTGTGTTAGATGTAAATATAAACGGAATACAATGATTTGCAAATCCTTTTCAACCCATATTCAATTGAATGCACTACAAAGACAAGATATTTGATGTTCAAACTCATAAACTTTATTTTTTTTTTTGCAAATAATTAACTTAGAATTTCATGGCTGCAACACGTGCCAAAGTAGTTGGGAAAGGGCATGTTCACCACTGTGATACATGGCCTTTCCTTTTAACAACACTCAGTAAACGTTTGGGAACTGAGGAGACACATTTTTTAAGCTTCTCAGGTGGAATTCTTTCCCATTCTTGCTTGATGTACAGCTTAAGTTGTTCAATCAACAGTCCGGGGGTCTCCGTTGTGATATTTTAGGCTTCATAATGCGCCACACATTTTCAAATGGGAGACAGGTCTGGACTACAGGCAGGTCAGTCTAGTACCCGCACTCTTTTACTATGAAGCCACGTTGATGTAACACGTGGCATGGCATTGTCTTGCTGAAATAAGCAGGGGCGTCCATGGTAACGTTGCTTGGATGGCAACATATGTTGCTCCAAAACCTGTACGTACCTTTCAGCATTAATGGCGCCTTCACAGATGTGTAAGTTACCTATGTCTTGGGCACTAATACACCCCCATACCATCACAGATGTTGGCTTTTCAACTTTGCGCCTATAACAATCCGGATGGTTCTTTTCCTCTTTGGTCCGGAGGACACGACATCCACAGTTTGCAAAAACAATTTGAAATGTGGACTTGTCAGACCACAGAACACTTTTCCACTTTGTATCAGTCCATCTTAGATGAGCTCAGGCCCAGCGAAGCCGACGGCGTTTCTGGGTGTTGTTGATAAACGGTTTTCGCCTTGCATAGGAGAGTTTTAACTTGCACTTACAGAAGTAGCGACCAACTGTAGTTACTGACAGTGGGTTTCCGAAGTGTTCCTGAGCCCATGTGGCGATATCCTTTACACACTGATGTCGCTTGATGCATACAGCCTGAGGGATCGAAGGTCACGGGCTTAGCTGCTTACGTGCAGTGATTTCTCCAAATTCTCTGAACCCTTTGATGATATTATGTACCGTAGATGGTGAAATCCCTAAATTCCTTGCAATAGCTGGTTGAGAAAGGTTTTTCTTAAACTGTTCAACAATTTGCTCACGCATTTATTGACAAAGTGGTGACCCTCGCCCCATCCTTGTTTGTGAATGACTGAGCATTTCATGGAATCTACTTTTATACCCAATCATGGCACCCACCTGTTCCCAATTTGCATGTTCACCTGCGGGATGTTCCAAATAAGTGTTTGATGAGCATTCCTCAACTTTATCAGTATTTATCGCCACCTTTCCCAACTTCTTTGTCACGTGTTGCTGGCATCAAATTCTAAAGTTAATGATTATTTGCAAAAAAAAAAAAAGTTTATCAGTTTGAACATCAAATAGGTTGTCTTTGTAGCATATTCAACTGAATATGGGTTGAAAATTATTTGCAAATCGTTGTATTCAGTTTATATTTACATCAAACACAATTTCCCAACTCATATGGAAATGGGGTTTGTAAGTAGTTTACATGATATAATGCTTACAACATAATGGAAAGTTAGTGCCCTCCAAGTATCTGTCATATTAGCTATGGCGAGTCAATGGTTATTTTATACACACATGTCGATCCAGCTACTGGTTTGTCTTTTCCCTCCAGAAGATCCATGTAGACCACAGTCGCTTGCGCCATCCGCTGCTCTAAACTTCAACAAAAAGAAAAATCCATTAAAAATTAGTCAGTTAATTTATTTCAGTTTCAAGCAATCAGTAGTTTGCCAATTGGAACCCAATGTCAGATCACAAGATAAGGCTCATATAAACATTTAGTGTTGCAGTACATGCTTGAAAACGGGCTTAGAAGATAGCTGGCTTACCATCCGTTCAGACAACACATTGACAATGCTTTTTTTCCAAATGTATAAAAATTTAGGACACACCATCTTTACTCAAGATACAAGTTTATAGTCAGGGATGACTAGGGCATGTCCTGGACTGTCCCTTAGTAATGCTGCCATATGCATACAGTTGTTATTTGAACACATTTACAGTATATATTTTCAATGTTTCCCTGTCATTCTCCTGTATCAGAGCTGCAAGCAACACTGCTTGCAGCTCCATATTTTTAAGTAGTTGAAGTAAAAGGTCAGCAATAAAGATGATAGCAATCAATCAATCAAAGTTTACTTATATAGCCCTAAATCACAAGTGTCTCAAAGGGCTGCACAAGCCACAACGACATCCTCGGCTCAGATAGCACACCTATGCCTTGTATTAATGAGCCATTCCTGCGTCCGTAGGTGCAGCAAACAATGCAATTCTTGTTTCCTATGATTATTATTATTATTTTATGTAATTTATTTTTTTATAAATGGTACTAAAAACATTTAGCATTAGTAATGTTAAAAGCAAACTATTATGTGTAGGATTATCTTTGTTAATAGGGCTATTGTAACACACATCTCCCTTAGGCAAGCACTATCATGTCTTCTCCATATCCTCAACTCAACTGGTCCAGGAAATAGAAAAGCAAATGATTGCCAAGAAAGAAGTGGATAGCACTACTTCACAAATAAAAACAAAATATTGAAACGCAATTAAAACACTGGGGCAAAGTAACTTTGATGAGTGTCTGAAATCAAATGTTAAAGTGGGAATAACTCAACTAAAAAAAACATCAGCGGTGAGGAGGGATGTAATGATAAGCCGTAATAATGATAACCACGGTAAAACTTCGGATGGTTGGTATTACAACTTTAAATTAAAATTATCGAAAACCCGCGATTGATTGCCGCAATTTGATAAACTCAGACTTACTGCCCTCAGCTCGAACGCCTTTTTACGAACATGAAAACAAGAGACTGCAACGTATTTCCCCATTAAGAAACGATATACCCCAATATAGACGTATACAAAAACTTTGCTGTCTAAGTAAACCACTTATGGAATTGTGCACATTTAACCTACAAGCCGCGCTTTTAGGACAGAGTGATCCTTCCATACAAAGAGAAAAAAAATGGCGCAGTTTCTACGGTGCGTTCAAAGACTGCTAAACGGAGAAGGACGCCACAAAGCCTGTCAGAAATTAGTAATAATATATTTTATTTGTTAAGCACTTTTCATTTAAATAATTCTAAAAGTGTTACAGTAAAAATAAATATTTAAAACAATAAAATATTTGAAATAAAACAGTGTCAGTAAAGCAAAATAAACAAAACATGCAAAATAAAGGATTTTCTAACATTGTCTATTTCAGTTTTTGTTTTTGTTTTTGAAATAACTTTTTAAGCACATTCAACAATAAAGCGATAATGATAGCCGTGATAATTTTGGTCACGATAACAAGTGGTATGAAATGTTCATATTGTTTCATCCCTGGCGGTTGGAGACATTGAAAGCACATCTCTTACTCTTGTCGGTTATATAAAGTGACATCCACTTCTAAGTAATGAAGCCTGTAAAACACTGTCAAGATGAGTGAAACATGTACAAAGTGACTGTTTACATCTAAAACTAATCCTGTATGAAGAATCCCAGCATAACAAAAAGAATCTCAAAAGAAAAAGTCAGACGACTGCGAAGCGTGATAAGGTCTGGGAGATTAACATTTGTGTGAATTCTTTGCCATAAAAAAAAGGCTGATTTGAATAATATGCATGCATCTAAAAAGGCCTGAATGAGAATAACACATGCCTAAACATGGGAACTGAAGGGAAAATAAGCTGAAACTGCAGATTTTGGCATTTTTAATTATCACACTTATTACAAAGCAAGACTGTAAAATCACCTTAATCTGTTATCCTGCCTTACTCCAAGCAAGTTGGCAAGCTGGCCAAGGCTGTGCAGTTTCTGGACTGGGAGGTAGGGTGCCTGGTTGTGTCCATTTAGTAGGTCTTTTTTTACATGCTCTTGTTCTAGGCTGGTAAGGAGGTGTTGGATCTGGAGCACCATGTTTAACTGCTTCCTCTCTGCCTCTATCCTCACCACTTGTTGCCGCTTGACAGCCCTCTTCTGCGAGCTTAACAGCTGCGAAGACATATCAACCAACTTCAAATTGCAACATTCTTAAAGACTAATGATCAAATTGAAACACAGCATATTGTAATTCCCAAATAAAATGCAGCTATAATCCCTTATGACTGGGGACAATCTTGGGAAGCCAAAATGGTGTAATGCTACTGCTCCGTTATAGAAAACTGTCAGTATTGGGGAAAACCTTCATTGAATTTTAAAATCAGCCATGCATTACAGTAATTAAGTGCTTAATATTGAGGGCTACTTGGCAAACCTGCAGGTGAACTGTTCCCTTGGAGTCAAGTCTATGACAAGTCAAGCAGCCTAAAGATGAACATGAAAGTTGAGCTACAGCCATGCAGATTTGTGTTATTTTGAGTCGGGGGACATCTCAGTCCATGACAGCAAAATGTGTTACTAATAATTTTCTTAACAAAAGTAAAAATGTTTGTTTATATTTTTCATCATAATTTAACCAGCAATAGAGCAAAAAACAATTTTAGTACAACATAACTATTTTTTGTAGTAGTTAATAAACTCAAATTATTTGATTCAGCTATATATATATATATATATATATATATATATATATATATATATATATATATATATATATATATATATATATATATATATATAGAGAGAGAGAGAGAGAGAGAGATATATCTAGATATATCTATATATAGATATATATCTATATATGGATAGATAGATAAATATATATATATATATATATATATATATATAGCTATATATAGATAGATAGATATATATACACACATCTATAGCTATATATATATATATATATATATATATATATATATATATATATATATATATATATATATAGCTATATATATATAGATAGATAGATATATACACACATCTATAGCTATATATATATATATATATATATATATATATATATATATATATATATATATATATATATATATATATATATATATACACTAGGGCAGCAACTAACGATTAATTTGATAATCGATTAATCTGTCGATTATTACTTCGATTACTCGATTAATAATCGGATAAAAGAGACAAACTACATTTCTATCCTTTCCAGTATTTTATTGAAAAAAAAACAGCATACTGGCACCATACTTATTTTGATTATTGTTTCTCAGCTGTTTGTACATGTTGCAGTTTATAAATAAAGGTTTATTTAAAAAATAAAAAAAAGCCTCTGCGCATGCGCATAGCATAGATCCAACGAATCGATGACTAAATGAATCGGCAACTATTTTTATAATCGATTTTAATCGATTAGTTGTTGCAGCCCCAATACACACACACACACATCTATAGCTATATATATATATGATATAGCTATATATACACACACACACATCTATAGCTATATATATATCTAGCTAGAGAGAGAGAGAGAGAGAGAGAGAGAGAGAGAGAGAGAGAGAGAGAGAGAGAGATTTTCTAAAGGGTGGGCTAAGCAGCAAATGACCAATGACAAACATCATTTACAGCTTACAGTTTTATGTAATTCGGGAATAACAATAAATCATACAAAAAATATATAAACATACTTTCTAAAGGAAACATGATTACAGTTTGAAAAATGCAAGATTGAAAGCTAGCAGAAAATCACAATTATGTTAATATCTAAACCTCTACATCATACAGTAAGTGTCTAGAAAAGCACTATTTATATGCACATACATATACAGTATATTGCAATACTACAATTTTCCATTTAATCTATAGTTAAAAAAATAAAATAAAATGCTTAGTTACTGCAAATAAGTCTGTTGACCGCTTGTACCTTTGAGTGCAGTTAAATGATCTTCCACTAAATGGCAGCAAATAGCTAAGGTTAGTGACACAATATACTTGAATTTAGAATCACTGGGGTAGTAGTGACAAAAAGTGGATAAATATCTGAAAAAGGAAACCTAAAAACTCTTAACTTGGCCGCTAAAAAGACTTTTATTTGCATCTTTTTATTAGGAAATGGAAAGGCAACATTAGATCTTGTTCCATACAGACTTTTGCCAGATATTGCAGTTATATCCAGACAAACATGGATATTTTAAAAAAAACTTATATTTTTGTACAGGTTATACAATCTTCAATTTTGGGCTTAGTAAAATACAGCCATCACATAACTTCAACTTTATTTAGACACCAGTGGTCTTCTAGATTTTTTTTTACCTGCAAGCCCAAGTCCACAGAACTACACCCGTTAAAACGGATTTGCAAAATATAAATTCAAATACCCTGTTATCCATTTTGTCTATTTTCCAATTGTTAACAAAATTGGAAATTGAAAAACTAATTCGTTATCGGTTTTAGGTCTCTAAACTTATATTAAAAAAAAATTGGTTATTTTTAGTTTTATATTGAAAAAATAATGAACAAATGATACACAGATAATTTCTGTTACCCTATTTATAAGGGGCTTTGTTTTAACATCTCACATGCTTTTCAACTAGATCACCTCCTATTACTACCAACTACAGGACAGCAGGCATTGATCTATTGTAATTTGATTAAACAAAACTTGCGTTGTTGTAACAAAAACGGCAAGAGAAAATTCTTACGTTTTGCGTCAAGCTATCCAGGGTTTTGTGTAGCTCCTGAACAAACTTTAGATTGTGCACCACCTGCTCATACGTATCAGCAGCAGCCTACGGATCAAAACAAAAAACCTTACATTCAATGTAAAAATGTTGCAGGTGCCCATTGAAATGGAACATGCATTTGAGGGATCTCAGCAAAACAGTGTCTTTGCCCATGTAAAACGTGACATATTGTCAGTTCCTACGCCAGGCAGCTAATTCTGCTATTTACTTTTGAGTTTACAGTAGCCTTGTGGTTAGAGTGTTTGCCCTGAGATCGGTAGGTTGGGAGTTCAAACCCCGGCCGAGTCATACCAAAGACTATAAAAATGGGACCCATTAACTCCCTGCTTGGCACTCAGCATCAAGGGTTGGAATTGGAGGTTAAATCACCAAAAATGATTACCGGGCGTGGCCACCGCTGCTGCCCACTGCTCCAATCACCTCCCAGGGGGTGAACAAGGGGATGGTCAAATGCAGAGGACAAATTTCACCACACCTAGTGTGTGTGTGTGTGACAATCATTGGTACTTTAACAATAGCGGCATCTGTGAGCATAGGCCATGTTAAAGGGGTAATATTATGATGATCTACATTTCTTCCTTGTGGTATACATAACATGTAATAGTGGTTCTTTGGTTAAAAGTTTGCATAGATTAGATTATGTTTTACAGACCATTTTTAAGATGCTTTCTGACCGTGCGGAGGATGCATGTGCATGTACAAGCTAGTCTGCCCCATAACAAGAGGATAGACAAAAAAAGATTATTCGCTACAATGAACGACGGATGACGAATGAGAAAAGTAGCTCGTACTCCAGTCCAAGGGAGCAGAGTCGAAAAACGTGCAAGTTTGCAGTCATCACTTCGTTAAAGGTTTGTTTGATATACTTTATATACTTTGATATACACTAGGCCACCTACTCAGTGGCCTAGTGGTTAGAGTGTCTGCCCTGAGATCGGTAGGTTGCGAGTTCAAACCACGGCCGAGTCATACCAAAGACCATAAAAATGGGACCCGTTACCTCCCTGCTTGGCACTCAGCATCAAGGGTTGAGGTTGGGGGTTAAATCACCAAAAATGATTCCCGGTCACGGCCACCACTGCTGCTGCTTACTACTCCCCTCACCTCCCAGGGGGTGAACAAGGGAATGGGTCAAATGCAGAGGACAAATTTCATCACACTTAGTGTGTGTGTGTGACAATCATTGGTACTTTAACTTTAAACGTTTCCTATTTAAGCATTATCTTTAGAGATGTCCGCTATCGGCCTGCCGATATTATCGACCGATAAATGCTTGCTATCGGTATCGATTTTTTTATTATCGGTATCGTTTTTTTATTTTTATTAAATCAACATAAAAAACACAAGATACACTTACAATTAGTACACCAACCCAAAAAACCTCCCTCCCCCATTAACACTCATTCACACAAAAGTGTTGTTTCTTTCTGTTATTAATATACTGGTTCCTACATAATACATCAATATAGAACAATACAGTCTGCAAGGGATACAGTCCGTAAGCACACATGATTGAAAATGTGTACTTATTTTTACTCTGCGTGCTGTGTTGCCAATACTGTCCTGGTAAATGCATACAGAGGTTCTGCTACTGGAACCCTAATTTCCCTGGAGGGCAGACACCCCAGGGATTAATTAGGTTGTAGTCTAATCTAAATTTAAATAAAAACATTTTACAATATTGCAGGAAGGAAAAATACACCTGATGTCATAAAATGTTTAATGTCATTCATTTTGGGAGTAATATAATGCTGTAAATTATATCCTGCAAATGGGCGCAAGTGCAATAGTACAATAAGACAGTCCATCATACATCATATTTACCTTTCCTCACTTCAACATTAGACTCCTTTTACAAGTACATTTTCTCAAATAAGATTGGCAAAACTAAATTGGCTCTAGTGTGTGAATGTGAATGTTGTTTGGCCGGGTGCAGGTGGGATAGGCTCGAGGCCGCCTCATGACCCCGAAAGGGACAAGCGGTAGGAAATGGATGGATGGACGCTGCCTGGTATAGGCAGTGAAGTATTGGCAGGTTTTATTTAGATGCAACATTTATAATTGTGCTGTTCATCCCACTAATGCATGATCAGTAAAAATGGCCTATCGCTCACAAAGAAATAGAAACAGGGTTTGCGAAAGAAGCAACATGATATTTTAAGTCACTTCTATAATATGATGCCATTTTAAAATCCAGACTTACCATTTGGTCTTGGTTTAGTGTCTCACCGCAGTCAAGCCTCTTCTTGTAGTCTTCCAGTTTCAGCTGTGGCAGCAAGACAAAAGTCTGCAACATTCTAACATGCGTTCAAACATTTTTCCACATACAAAGGGCATTGCTGCTATATACCTTCTTTTTCTCCAAGTTGCGAACCTTGTGTTTGAGGCAGATAAGGCCATCTTCTATGTAGTTTTCATACCCATGATAAGCTTTGGAAAATTCAATGCTCTCCAGGGCGCACAGAGTAGCAGATATGTCTCCCTTTGTACTTCCAACAATCACTGTGTCTTCCAGTTTTTCCTTCCTCTCCTCAGACTGTTCAGCAAGATGAGGGACACCCATCTTTGGAGATGTGGGAAGCTGTACCATTGTTTGGCTCCGCAACTGGAAGGGCGGCAGGAGCAGCAGCAGACACTCAAAAAACGGGGTGGTAAGGATGTGTAGAAAAACACAGTTTCTTTTAAAACCCTTCTGATTCTGGGCTAGAATGCCTAAAAAAGGTTGTACCCAAAGTAAATGTAAAGTTGTCCTTGAACCATTTGGAGTACAGGGGCTATGGGCTCTGTTGAAAGCTAACAAGCTAAATGTGTTTCTTCTCAGCATTCACAAACTAAGTGCTACTGACCCTGCATTTGAAAAAAGAGGTTGGTCTATATTTTTTAAAGAAAACATACTTTTATAACAACGAGTCCTCCGTAACCCAAAGCAAACAAAGCTCCATGGCTTTCTGGACACTGCATCTTATCTTTGATGTAATCTTCATAAAATAAAGACTTCTAAAAACCCCAACTTCAAAAACAGTTCATACGTTGTTGCTTTGTTACACACGTGTTTCTTTCTTTCATAAAAAAAAAAAAGCCCACCAATCAACCAAAATATCGCTGTTCCCGCAATTTCATTAAGATTTGAGGTAATTTGCCCCAACTACGTACATTAGAGGGTAAACGGTTGTCTATTGGATCAAGTGAGCTGTCAAAATTCAGAGTTATTTTATTTTTGTTGTTTCAAATGTACAATCAACATGTTCATCTGATGGAAAATATGAAAGTTTGCAGTAGCGGTTGGTGTGTCTTTATGGATATATCCATCCATCCATTTTCTACCGCTTGTCCCGTTCGGGGTTGCGGGGGTTGCTGGAGCCTATCTAAGGCAGGGCTGTTCAACTAAAATGTTTTGGGGACCGCCTTTCCAGAAAGCTATAAGCTATAAGGTCACTGGCCTTTACGAATATTCTTACTCAGTGTATTCCTGAGAACTGGCAACCTCTGTAGTTGACATTTGTTTTTGTAACAATGTGAGTTAAATTGTGAAAAAAACAGCCCGAAGTGTCAATGCAAGGATTCCTTAAAAAATGTACTTGCGGTTTTTAAGAAAAGCTAGTCAAAGATCATCTATATGACAGCTCTCTAGTGTTTTTTAGGAATCTGCCACAAAAATGTTAGTCTCTCCCAATTTTTTAAACTGAACTTGAGGGCCGGTCTTTTGTCATTCATTGGCCAGGTTTGGTTGAATAGCCCTGATGTAAGGCATTGGACCATTGCCAACCTAACAGAACCATTTGCATGATACTGGATTAAGCAAAGAAGTCAAAGTTCAATATGATCCAGTTTAAGAAACCGTTCAAACTCCATGATTACAAGGAAGAATAATCCTGATAAACAGCTTCAACCTGATTGAAAATTAGATAATCCTATTCATCTCATGTGAATCACAACCTTTAAACAACTATTTATTCATAAGAACTGTATTTTGTTTGTGTTACAAATTGAGCACCGTAAGTGAACAAACAAATGTGTAAGAAATTGCTATGAAATGGAAAAGGAGTAGGATTCAATAAGCTCTGCTTCCTCCTATTCCTTTTCGGACATGAAACTGGAAATTTGTTGTGTACCATATTGTAACTGTATGCAAGTTCAAAAAATAATAATACTATAACCAATGTCATAACATTCTATAATATGACAATATTTTGAACACAACAAATAAAACATATGAGCTAACTTTAAAATATTGATATCCTCACACTTTTATTGATCTGATACCCTAGTATCAAATTATTGACGTGTGTATCGACCCACCCACATCAAACCATTTTCTTGCAGAGTTAATTAAACACACTAACAGCCTCATTCACCGTGCAAGAAAGTGTGCTCAAACTCAATTAATAAACGTAGGTACTACACCTAATTAACCCCCTGAGCAAAATTGGACACATGCTGTGGTGAAACCAAGAAGCTCCGGTGTTTTAAGTTGTTAATACAATTCACATGTGGTCGTGTACAAAGTACTTTTACGGTTAATAAATGTAATTTAAACAACACGGCACTGAGCAGAATAAATTAATTTTTGGTCATAAAATCGCCTCAAACTTT